>NC_056739.1:489243539-489616039 GCF_019279795.1 Protopterus annectens
GGAGAGTAAGCTTGACACAAACAAATTGTGTATGAGTGTGATAGATAATGTCAGAGCAAATATGCATGTCAGGAACATATCTCCAGATGTCAAAAAGTAAATTTTGAAGAATTTTGTGTGTGAGGTGAATGGTTAATGTGAGGTGGACTGTATTTGGGTGTGCAGGGACAAAGTCACAGCATTTGTGCTAGCATAGGTCCTGGACAGGTGTAAGCCATCAATGCTAGAGGATCAAGTTCATCTCAGACACCCCTCACCATGTGACCTACCCCTTCCAGGAGTTGCACTGCTACTTCCATGACTCTGGCAAGTAGTTGGAGTGTTATCTGAACATGAACAATGTCTGCTGGATGAGCTGCCATCATGACTACATCCAAAACCATGTGGCTGACCACATCTGGGTGTGGACACATTCACTACCTATAAAGCAGTGGAGGTAGTGGCACAGCAGGAACAGGATCTGGCACATCTATGTCCACTTTGGTTCATATCTGAAAATCTATCAGAAGTTTAGCCTCATGGATGTTTTCCTTTGCCCAGTAGATGATCCATAACAGATACTGCCTGGCCCAGTTTGCCACCAATCATCAAAAGACTGATATAAATAAACGTATTATAGATTTACAATTATTTACTAGAAAGTAAAATTTAGAATTTATGATATCTAAGGATGTTAAAGATGAATTAAATAGTCCCATTTTAAGGAGAAAAAGCATATACAACCCCCCACTTCATCCTGAATTGAAAAGTTTTGAAATGCTGGTTGAGAAAGAGCTATGGAAAATTTTGAAAAATAATAAAGTTAGGCTAAACTTGACAAAAGAAGAAAGTGAGGTATTCCATTTTATTAATAATAATGAGACTATTAAAGTGTTAAGACTAGATAAAGGGGGTGGGACCGTCATTATGGACAATATTACATATTTAGCTAAGATGATGGAAATCTTGAAAGACACTGAAAGGTATATAAGAGTATCCAAAAATGAAATAAATATAGCATATAAGAAGACTGACTGTGTCATACATGATAAGGGATGATTAATGTGGAAACGTTTAATTTTTTTTACAAATAGAAATAATGATTATTTCTTTCATATTCAGAATCCCCAAAGTGCATAAAATATTGATGATCCACCTATGAGACCCATAGTAGCTGCCAGTTGGTCCAAAACCCACCCCTTAGAGATTTATATCGATAAAAATTGAAAGCTCTGGGTATGGGTCAAAACAGATATCTAAAGGACTCATGGGACTTTCTAAGGAAAATTATTGAAGAATTATTTAATGAAGATATTAATTTATGCTACCATAGATGTGGGGGACCTTTTCCAAGTATACCACATGAAATAGGTTTAAAATAGTTTGAGGAAGACATAGGAGAAATAAGCACTGTGAACCCAGATGAGCATAGGGTTCTCACTGAATGTATGGATTTGGTGCTTAATAATAACTTTGTTGCCTTTCAGGGAGAATTTTTTAAGCAAATTAGCAGTGTGGCTATGGGGGCCAGTTGTACCCCCATTTATGCCAGTATCATTCTCCAAGTATGGGAGAATAATTATATTTTTAGTTCACCTTATGTCAGGTATTGGAGCCTTTATAAAAGATTTTTAGATGCATATGTATTTTATGGATAGGAACTAAGGACATGTTTATGGAATTCATTAATTATTTACAGCAATCTATATGTTTCTTGAAGTTTTCATATAAAATAAGCACTGTGAAAATAGATTATTTGGATATAACCATAAATGAAATATTTGATAAATGTAAGTTTAAGTTTACAACTTATAGAAAAGAAACATTCTCAAATTCATACTTACACTACACCAGTGCCCACCCTTATAAACAGAAGCGAAATATTATAAAAGGCCTACTAATCAGAGCATGTAGAATGACATCAGAAGATGATAGGTTCATAGTTTCATAGGTAGGTACTGGGCTATCTGCCCAAAGGCATATATTAGCCCAGCCACATTGTGCGGTATTCACCGCCCCTTTGGTTAGTTCCCTAGGCCCTTGATCTAGCAGTTAGTACCCTTGGCCCCTATCTAGTAGAGCTGTTGGTATGATCCCTGGTGTGAACTTTCTGTTACTCATCCATTCGTCAAGGTTCCTCTTGAAGAGTGATAGTGAGGGGCTCTGTCTTATGTAAATCAGGACCTTGTTACATAGCAAAGGAAGTCTTTGCAAAGGGAATCTATCCCTCCAGCATGTTCTATTCATTGTTGTGCTGAGGTTTATATCCCTAGAGCGTGTAGCTCAAGTGGATTTGGTTTTGCTAAGATGGAGCATGTTTAACAGTTCTGGGTTGGACATGGCTCTGTATGTTCGACAGAGATCGCCTCTGAGAAGGCAGTATGCAACAGAGAAAAGCCTTAGTTTTTTCAATCGTGCTGCATAGGGCAACTGTTTGAGGCCAGTAATCCTCTTAGTGAGATACCTCTGTGGTCTCTCCAGCTGCTGGAGATGCCTAGCCAGGTACATTCCAATTGGTGCATTGTACTCAATAATGGGTCTGATGAGGGAAGAGTAGAGGGGCACCACTACATCCTTAGATCTTGATGCAAACCCTTTCATGCATCAGATGGGTCACATCGAAGGATTTTCTAACCACCTTGGCAACATGGTTATCAAAGGAAAGCTGACTATCTACTTGGGTCCCTAGATCCCTTATTACTACTTCAGATTTCAAGGGGTTACCTCCTATATGGTAGTTCGCAGGTACTCTGTTTTTTTCAAAGGGGATTACTACGCATTTTTAGCATTTAGCTTGAGACCATGGCTTTGACACCATGCATCAGTCTCATTAAGGCCCTTCTGGAGGATATCCATGTCAGCCGGAGACTCTATTATAGCACCCAGTTTGCAGTCATCTGCAAACTTGGTCAGCCACAGCCCTTCAGTGCTTGCCTGTACTTCTGAGAAGTATATGCCAAACAGAAGGGGCCCCAGGACAGAGCCCTGAGGCACACCGCTTGTTACTGGTCTGGATTCGGACATAGATCCTGCAAATCTTACTTTGTGGGATCTGTCTGAGAGCCAGTTTGCGATCCATCTTGTGACATAAGGGTTTATGCCCAGGTTGGTGAGTTTATCAATAATACCTGAATGGGGAATGGTGTCAAATGCTTTAGCAAGGTCAAGGTAAGCCGTGTGTACCTCCTTTCCCTTATCTATAGCCTGAGTAACTGTCTCAAAGAAGTCCACCAGGTTCATGAGGCATGATCTGCCCTTGACGAAGTCAAACTGTGTGGGGTCAAGTGTTTGGAGGTTCCCAATCTCTCCATTTACAAGTTCCATAATGATTCGCTCCATTGCCTTACAGATCAGACTGGTCAGGCTTATTGGTCAGTAGTTCCCAGGGTTGGTTGTGGGCCCACCCTTGTGCAGTGGAATCACCGTTGCTGTGCGCCATTGTATGGGCACATATCCTGACGAGAGGCTGAGACTGAACAGGGTATTCAGATGTGGGGTTAATTCATTTTGGAGCTCGCGTATGACACAGCCTGGGACATCATCTGGTCCCATGGAGGCAGTGTTTTTAGCTTTAGATAGGGCCTTATTAACCAACGTAACAGTAATAATTGGAGTTACACAATCCCCTGGAATAGGAATAGGCCCTGTAGGTGGTGAGGGGGGAGAAATTTGCACTTAACCTGTCAGCCAAGATGTTGGCAATGTCAGTGGGGTCAGTGAATTTTGTTTAATTTTTTACTAGCTCAGAACAGACCTGAGCATTACCATTTAGGTTTTTGATGTAACCATAGAAGGCCTTATGGTTATCCTTGGCAACTTTCTTTTCAAAATTGACTTTAGTTGACTTGATGAGGGCCCTCAATTTCTTACTAAAGCTGATCAGGGAAGATTTTTCTACTTGAGATTTGGCTTTTTTTGTATAAGTCTCCTCCTTTTATTGTATAGTTTGCTTATGGCCGGGGTCCACCAGACTGGTTTCTTCTTTCTTGAGGAAGGAGTCTTGGTTTTATTTGGGATAGCACGGTCTATGCAATCCTGAAGATGTATATAAAGTGCCTTGGTGTAGGATTCTGCATCCTGGATATCATTTTCCTTCTGCAAGGGAATAGTGAAGCTTTCCACTTCTGATGCAAGTAATTTGAAGTTTGCTTTGGAAAGGTTTTTTACGATGGTTTCTTTGACTGGGGGAGGTGGAGGGGTGAGGATATCTAGGGTTATCAGTTTGTGGTGTGATCTGACCAGAGAGGGAGTGATAACTGGTGTGGTACAATGGGCGCCCATATTTGTGATGACTAAATCCAATATGTTGTCCCCTCTAGTGGGAGAACATACCAGTTGTTCAAGGGCATTTGAATTTATAAATTCTATGAACCGCTGGGCATAGGAGTTAGAACTTTGGTAGTTCGCCCAGTCTATACCAGGGTAGTTGAAATCACCCAAAATTATGGTGTTGGGTAGGACCTTTATATTTTCCAATGCCTCAAGGAATGCTGAGTGACCATCTTGGGACATAGTGGGTGATCTATAACAGGCTACGACTTGAAATGTGGTTTTGCCTGCTGATAGTTGTGCATGGATGATCTCTGGGGCATCATGCTGCGCCACTAACCTGGAGATGTGGGTATCCTTGATGAATATGGATATACCTCTGCCCTTTGTACTGCGATCTGGTAACTGAGCCCAGAAGGAATGATATGAATTGTAACCTGGTAGTGCTGGAGTGCTCTCTGGAGCCCTGAACTAGGTTTCCGTCACTGCACAAACATCGATTTTCTCCATACTGAAGAGTGCCTCGAGTGCGTGCATTTTGAGGTTGAGACTTCTGGCGTTGAGTAGCATTACCCTTAGTTTTTGGTTACCTGTGCTGGTTACGGTGGTTGGTTTGTCCTTTGAGCCTTGCCTGAAAAAGGCACTATGGGGATGGCAAGAGCCTTGGCCAGTATTCAAAAGCCTAGGGGTGACAGGTGCAAACCATCTCTGGCAAAACAGCGAGGCTTGTCTGTCATGTCATCCCAGGCAGACAGACACTGGATCCCCTTAGAATGACACCAGAAGCTTAGCCAATTGTTGAAATTGATCATTTTGTCTTTGTATTGTGGTATCATTCTAAGTGAAGGTAGTATGCTACTCAAGGCAGGGTCATACCAGCCTGGGCTACATGATCAGAGAGCTCCTCAATGTCTCTTTTCATGTAGTCCAGGGAGGTACGTCTTAGATCATTCACACCAACATGTATAATGACAGCATCATACTTGTACTTGTTCTGGAGTGACCTAAGTGCCTGTGTTATGTGGCGGATCCTAGCACCTGACAAGCAGCTGACAGTAACTTTCTCCTTGTTCAGCCTGGTGAGTGGAACATCTCTGTGCCTTACTATATAGTCTCCTATTAATAGCGTCTTGGGTATGGTGTTTTGCCTTAGGGGCTGTCATGAGGCACACTGCTGAGGTGAATTATGTGTTTTCTGGCTTGTGTTTGGAGGTGCAGGTTGCTTGCTTGTCTGCTTTGGAGGACACTGTTTCTTTTTCAGATTGGTACCTAATGCCTCCAAATATGTTTTTGTGTATTTATGTGTATGTTTTGCCGGCGCTTGTTTTGTAGATCCTTGTATGACTGGTGGTGTGATGCTAGTGTGTCTCTTCTCCTCTTGACTGTCTGCTACAGTCATGGGTTGAGAGCGCTTAGCCTCCAGTCTGGTTGTGTATTTGCATCTCTCACAAGTGTTTGTGTCTAGAGGTAAGAGGAGTGGGTTGTCTGTATACATGAGGCAGTTGTAACATTGCCTCAGGATGCCCAATTCCACCAGATGAACTGGAGAGTACACCTGAAGTTGACCTCTGGACATACTTGTAAAAGTAAATTTCACTTATTTTGTGGACAATTGAGGGTCTTATACTGTATTATAATAGTGCTGTCTAGGAGATTTGGAAAATAATAGTGCTGTCTAGGAGATTTGGACAAGTGCTGATTTGGGTTATGCAAGTGCTGCAATAAGAGCAGTTGATCTGAAGCACTTGAGTTGAGGCTTGCCTACTTCTAAGGGAAAATTTGCAGCACACACTTTGTGGAGCCAGGCATAGTATATCCCAGCTAACCAGTGCTGCCTGACTCTGATCTGTGCGCAAGACCACGCAAAAAGAGAGTTGCAGGGTTTTAAGAGAGAGAGAGAGATCAAGGAGTTTGGAAAATGACCCAAAATGGCCAATAAAACTACAGTTTCTAGGCAGTAACCAATCCTATGGGGACAGGCAGGCTGCTCAGTGTGATGATTTCCTTCTAGAGTGTAATATTATCAGAAAGATGTTTATGGAAAGAAGGTATCCCGAAAAGATTATTGAAGAGGTTGTAAGAGAGGTTAAGGAAGGTAGAAAGGAAAGGTATCAACCCATACTGGGAATTAAAGAAAAGCCCTCTAACACAGACTCTAAAAAGATTAATTTAGTGAGGGATAGTGATGAAGTAAACACCAAAGGGTATAGAGGTGCTTTTATCATGAATTATAATAAGAATGCTGCTATGGTGAAAGAGACAGTGGTTAAATATTGGGGATTCTTTAGAAGTTTCACTAACGAACATAATTTATTTGGACAGCTAGTAAAATTTACTTATAAGAAGGGTATAAATTTAAAAGAAATACATGAGTTAAAAATTATAAGCAGAAACATTATGAAAAAGGAATGATGAAGAATGGCACTTATAAGTGTGGAAGATGCTCACAATGTGCATATATAAGCAATACTGGCTGTGTTTATATTCCCAGCAGAGATGTGATGATTAAAGCCAAAGAATATAATAATTGTGATAGTACAGGTTTAGTTTACTTGAATATGTGTGAAGTTTGTCAAGCGTTTTATGTTGGAAAAACTGAAAGAGCCTTAAAAAAGGGGTCTATATTATAAGCACGAAAGACCTTTTCAGCGAATAGGAAAACAGTGACACATATTGCGCGAACTGTGAAAGCACAGAACTTCCTAAACCACGAAATTCAAAATCTCGAATTGTCATAGTTGGCCAACCCCACCGCCCACTACATACTACCTACCCAAACAAAATAAATAAACCACATATATACACTAAGCAAAATCCTACTTCTAACCCTAAAGTAAAGCTTGCATATACTACCATGTATGCACTTACCTTAACCCGCACCCTAACCCTAAGGTCCGTAACTATCGCACACTTACCTTAAGGAGCTGTACCCAAACAAAATGAATAATCCACACACATACACTTAACAAAACCCTACTTCTAATCCTACACTAAACCTTGCATACATTACTATCTATGCACTTACCTTAACCCACACCCTAACCCTAAGGTTCGTAACTATCACACACTTACCTTAAGGAGCTATACTGCAGAAGGGCCAACTATGATGATTCGACATTTCGAATTTCACATTTCAGGACGATCGGTGTTTTCCCGGTTCGCTGAATACATGTCAACATTTCCGTATTCGCATAAGTGGACCTTCGCGGTTCTAATAGTGAACCTTAAAAAAGCATATTTATGAACATCACTATAGCATAAAAACTAAACATTTGAATAATGCTTTATATAAGCATACCCTTGTATGTAAACATGTTAAGTTTAAATTTTTTGTTTTGGAGACTATAGTTATAAAAAGTAGGGGAGGCCCCTGGGAGGAAACTGTTGAATATATAGAGACATTATTGGCAGGTAATCTTGCAAGCAAATGAAACTCCTGGGATGAATGAGAGTATATCCATGGTGCCTGTTCTAAAATTAAGATCAACTAGGTTATAAATAGGGTGATATATATATTTTTTTGGATATTTTTATTAATATCTTTGCAGCATAAGTGTTCAAGGGCCATTACACACTTTATAAAGTAATAGGATTTTTAAGTTTTAATTTAAGATTTTTAAATTAGAATAGGTATATTTTCTGAGAGTGTTTCAAGGAATTTTATTAGGTATTTTATGTGATAGATGACTTGGAGTCAGCTACTTTCACACTGTGGGTTCTATCCGTGAGATAGTTTGCAACACACCTAGTGATATAGGGGTTGATGCCTAGTTTAGTGAGTTTTTCTATGATTCCTGAGTGGGGAATGGTATCAAAGGCCTTGGTCAGATAAAAGTTGTTTTTTAGTACAAAGTGTATTTTGTTATCAGTTTGCTTGCCTGTGGTCTATATTTTTGCTTATTTATATGACACTCAGCACAGAAACCCTTGTCATGGTTGTTATTATTGAGAAAGTCATTGTTTTTATAGTTTAAATATGTATAACTCCACTGTAAGTAGTGTATTAGTGCTAAGCAGGGGTTCACAGAAAAACCATACTTGCTGCTTGGTTTAAATGTAAACGATTAGCATGTTTATAAAATAACTGGTAAACTTTATAATAGTATAAGTACAGTTTAATTTTTGGAGCTGTATTTTATTGTATATTAGATATTGTAATGCTACAGTTGAAGTGGGTATTTTTAACATATTAAGTCTTAATGAGCTTAATTGATCTTTATAGGAGAAGGTATTTAAGTGGATGAGTATTAGGTTCATAGGT
Source organism: Protopterus annectens (assembly GCF_019279795.1). Lineage (NCBI taxonomy): Eukaryota > Metazoa > Chordata > Ceratodontiformes > Protopteridae > Protopterus > Protopterus annectens. Next base: position 489,252,049 of record NC_056739.1, read on the forward strand.
GTGTACTAGGCTAATAATCCTGGAGCCTTTACAAGCCTAGCCCATAGGATTACCTTGGGATCGTACCACCCGACCTTAGTTCCCAGGGCCTCTGTCGAGTAGAGCCACTGGAGTGATCCCTGGGGTGAATTTTTTATTTCCCATCCACTCATCAAGCTTTCTCATGAAGAGGGCCAGTGAGGTGCTCTGTTTGACATGTATGGGAAGTCTATTTCATAGCATGGGCAGTCTCTGGGTTATGAACCTGCCCCTCCAGCACGTTCTGTTGATTGTGGTAATGAGGTTGAGGTCTAGAGCGTGTGGTGCGGAGGGATTGGAATTTTTTTAGCTGTAGCATTTCTAATAGAGCTAGGTCAGACATGGCTTTGTAAGTCAAGCAGAGATTACCTCTAAGTAGGCGATATGAGACAGAGAATAGCTGGAGTTTTTTGAGTCTGTCCATATAGGACAAGTGTTTAAGGCCTAGGATCCTCTTTGTGAGGTACTTTTGCGGCCTATTCAGTTGTTGCAGGTGTCTAGTGAAGGTACATGCCAAATGGGGCATTGTACTCAATGAGTGGTCTAATGAGGGGAATAGTAGAGGGAGACAATGACCTCTTTTTTCCTGAATGCAAAACCCTTAGTAATGAGATGTGCTGCATAGAAGGACTTTCTGACCACAATGGCAATGTGGTGGTCAAAAGAGAGGTTGCTGTCAGCCTGTGTTCCCAGATTTATTATAACGCTTTATGTGTTCAGTAGACTACCATCGGTGTGGTAATTCACAGGAACTAGGTTTTTCCCAAAGGGGATGACGACACATTTTTTGGCATTGAGCTTAAGGCCATGGTTCTGACACCAATCATTGGTCTCAGTGAGGCCTTTCTGTAGGATGTCAACATCACTTGAGGAGTTAATAATGGCTCCCAACTTGCAATTGTCTGCGAACTTTGTCAGTCAGAGTCCCTTCACGTTGGCCTGAACTTCTGAGAAGTTGATACCAAACAGGAGAGGACCCAGGACTGATCCCTGTGGAATTCCACTCGTGACTGTTCAGCAGTCTGACTTGGAGTCAGCTACTTTCACACTGTGGGTTCTATCCATGAGACAGTTTGCAACCCACCTAGTGATATAGGAGTTGATGCCTAGCTTAGTGAGTTTTTCTATGATTCCTGAGTGGGGAATGGTATCAAAGGCCTTGGTCAGATCAAGGTAGGCTGTATGAACCACCTTGCCTTCATCCACAGCTCTGGTGACTGACTCAAAGAAGTCAACCAAGTTGAGCAGGCATGATCTACCCTTCACAAAACCAAACTGTGTGGGATCCAGAGTTTGGAGATTCCCTATATCCTTGTTTCTTAGGTCCATGATGATGCGTTTCATAGCATTGCATATCAGACTTGTCAGGCTAATGGGGAGATTGTTCCCAGGGTCTGTAGTCACTCCTCCTTTGTGGAGAGGGATGACTATAGCAGTTCACAATTCAGTAGGGACAAAGCCTGAGGTGAGGCTGTGATTGAACAAGGCACACAGGTGAGGTGCCAGTTCACTCTGTAGTTCACAAAGAACACAGCCAGGGATATTGTCAGGTACCATAAAAGCTGTATTCTTGGCCTTGGACAGTGCTGTTTTAACCTGTGCAGCAGTAATACTGGGTGTCTGGCAATCTACTGGTATTGTGATTGGTCCTTTGGTGGGGGGAGAGGGGTAAAGTTGGCACTGAATCTGTTGGCCATTATATTGGCAATATCTGTTGGCTCAGTATAGGAGGTACCATTGTGCAGTAGCTCAGAGCAAATCTGTGTATTGCCATGCAGATTCTTTACATAACTATAGGAGGGCTTGTGGTTGTCTTTACTATCTGTTGCCATTCTGTTTTCATAGCTAGCTTTAGAGGATCTGATGAGGGATCTCAACTTTTTGTTGAGGCTGATAAGATAGTTTTTTCCACTTCACCTTATTCTGCATCAGTTTCCTCCTTCTGTTTTAGAGTTTGTTTATGGCAGGGGACCATGAGATTGGCTTCCTTTTTTTGGAGGAGACCGTCTTGGTTCTATTGGGTATGGCGAGATCCATGCATTTGTGTGCATGCTCGTACAGTGCATTGGTGTATGATTCGGCGGTCATGCAACTATTCTCCGTTTGCATGGGTGCTATGAAGTTAGCCAACTCTGTTTTTAGGAGGCCAGAGTTAGCTTTGGAGAAGTTTTTCATGGTAGTTACCTTTGCGGGTAGGGATGTGGATTTCCAAAGTGATTAGTTTGTGGTCGGATTTAACCAGGGAGGAGTTGACTATTGGTGTAGAGCAATGGTCGTCCATGTTAGTAATGACCATGTCAAAGATGTTGCTACCTCTAGTGGAGGTAAGAACGAGTTGGTCCAGGGCATTGGAATTAATGAATTCCAGGAAACATTGGGCAAGTGTATTGGTACATGAGTAGTTTTCCCAGTTAATGGAGGGGTAGTTGAAGTCCCCCAGTATGAGACTGTTAGGTTGGACCCTAATATTCTCCAGGGTGCTTAGGAATGTGGAGTGTGACATGGATGGGGACCTATAACAGGCTATGACCTGAATCGTTGTCTTACCCAATGTTAGCTGCACTTGAAGTATCTCTGATGCGTTATGTTAGGCTAGCAGTCCTGAGGTGTGCGCATCATTTATGAATATGGAAACACCACCGCTTTTGGAGCTTTGGTCCAATTTCTGGGGCCAAATGGTGTGGAATGAGTTATAGCCTGGTAGTGCAGGGGTGCTTTCTGCTTCGAGCAAGTGCATTTTGAGATTTAGACTTTTAGCGTAGCATGACCCTCAGATTGCATTTGTTTGTAGCTATTACGGTGGTAATTTGGTCTTTGGAACACCCCCTAAAAAAGGCACTATAGGGGTGGCAAGAGCCTTGGCCAGTATCTGGAAGTCCAGGGGTGACAGATGCAGGCTATCTTTGCAAAGCATCGTGGTCTGTCAATCATGTCATCCCAGGCAGACATACTGGATTCCCTTAGAATGACACCAGAAACTTTGCCAGTTGTTGAAATCAATCATTTTCTACTTGGACTGTGGTGTCATTCTGGGTGATGGTAGGATGCTGCTCAGGGCTAGGGTCATACCCGCCTGGGCTACATAATCCGAGAGCTCCTCTATGTCTCTTTTCATGTAGTCCAGGGAGGTACGTCTCAGGTCATTCACATGAGTGTGTGTGTTATGTGGCGGATTCTGGCACCTGACAGGCAGTTGACTGTTACTTTCTCCTTATTCAATCTAATGAGTGGTACATTAGTGTGCCTCACTATTGAATTACCTATGACTAGTGTGCTGGTAATGCTGTTTTGCCTTAGGGGCTTTGGTTGAGTGGCACACTGTTTAGGAAAGTTATGTGTCTCGTGATTAGTGTTGTGTTGTGGTGGTCGAGTGCATTTCTGCCTTGGAGGTCTCTGGTGTTTGGGTAGATTTGTATTGAGAACCTCCATGAATGTGGGTGTGTGGTTTATGCTTTTATGTGAAGGCAGTGCTGGTGTGTGTTCTGAAGGGCTATGTGTTCTGTGTGGTGTGGTGCAAGTGCTGACCTTCTCCTCTTCACCAGCTATTCCTGTCTTGGCTGGAGAGTGCACAGCTTCCAATTTGGATAAATAAGTGCATCTCTTGCAGGTCTGAGTGTTGGGAGGTAAGAGGAGAGGGCTGTAGGTGTACATGAGGCAGTTGCTACATTGCCTCAGGATGCCCAAGTTCACCAGGTTAATAGGAGAAAGCACTAGGAACTGATCTTTAGACATGCCTGGAGGGGTGGACATTAATAATAAGTACTGGAGCTGTTTCCTATTAGAATGTTTAGTGCTGGTAGCAATTTTGTGAGCTACAATAATTGCTACAAGAAGTCTGGTATGGTAAAGTGCTAGACTAATAAGCTAGTAAAAGTGCAGGAGAGGAGAGAACTAGCAGATCTAAGGGAAAAATTGAAGAGCAGACTTTGGCACCTCTCAGAAGCTTACAAACAGTCTTGGATACAGAAGATCTGTATCTGGACTAGACTAGTTACAGGAAAGGCAGGAAACAAGCGCAATCACAGGCTTTTAAACCAGAAAGTTGAAAGAGATGGAAAAACTGCCCAAAAGGCCATTACTGCTATTATGTTAATGGTCTAAAGGAGTCCCAATGTTATAGGGATGAAAAACGAGGTGAGGAAGTTAATACGTTTTATGTTGGATTTATATACAGTGTTTTTGAATAAAGTACATGGACGTTTAGCTGACTTGAGAGTCTGACCTTTACTAGTAGACCCTTACTGTGCTTGAACTTTGTTTTGTTGTTGTCATTCTTCCTGTCCAAGGAGTCACTCACATGTGATGAGACTAAACAAAAAATAAATTTGATCTGGGACACTCCTCCCAGTCTAGTGTCATTATCTCATTCTACCTATTCCAAGGAGAACATTTGAGAAGGCCAACCCAGTTAGCTTCTGTTTCTCCTTTCCCCTTTCCACTTTGCAAAAAAAAATATATATATATATATGTTCTAAGCTTGTTTCCTGCCTTTCCTATAAGTTGTCTAGTCCAGATACAGATTTGCTGTATCCAGGACTGTTTGTAAGCTTCTGAGCCCCCAATCCTTTCTGTGTTGGAGGGAAGCCTTCTAGCTTAATTTTGTTTCTTAGAACTAGCCAGTTTTCTAGTTTCAGTACTCAAATCTGTTTCTTTGAGCTCAGCACTTGTTCAGAACTCATTGTAAGCACTAAATAAGCTACAAATTACTTCAGCACTCACCTTTCCTCACTTGTCTAGAGGAAAACAGTTTTTAGTACTTAATAAATAAGCACCTATCCAGGGATGTCTAAGGGTCAGCTCCCGGTGTTTTCTCCTGTCTACCTGATGAATCTGGGCATCTTGGGGCAAAGCAGCAATTGCCTCATGTACACAGACAACTCTCTGCTCTTACCACCCAACACTACAACCTGTGAGAGATGCACTTATATAACCAAACTGGAAGCAAAGCTCTCTTCACCCAAGACTGGACTAGACAGTCAAGAGGAGAAGGTAAACACTTGCATCACACCACACTCATCACATAGTCCCTCAAAACCTACACCACCAAAACACACACATAGAAACACAAAACACACACCTACATTTGCTGAGGCTCTCAAAAAAAATCTACCCAAGCAGCAAGGACCTCCAAAGCAGAAACGCAAGCAACCTCCACCCCCCCCCCCAACACAACCTAAATGACACATAACCCACAAACTCAATGTGTCACTCAACCACAGCCCATAAGGCATAACAACGTACCCAACACTCTAGTCATAGGTGACTCTATAGTCAGGCACACTGATGTTCCACTCACCAGACTAAACAAGGAGAAAGTTACTGTCAGCTGCCTGTCAGGTGCCAGGCTCCGCCACATAATATATGCACTCAGGTCACTCCACAGCAAGTACAAATATGACTCTGTCATTCGCCATGTTGGTGTGAATGACCAGAGACGTACCTCCCTGGACTATATGAAAAGAGACATGGAGGAGCTTTCTGATCTTGTAACCCAGGCAGGTATGACCCTAACCCTGAGTAGCATCCTGCCATCACCCAGAATGATACCACAGTACAAGGACAAAATGATTGACAACAATTGGCTAAGCTTCTGGTGTCATTTGTCTGCCTGGGATGACATGATCGACAAACCACGATGCTTTGCCAGAGATGGCCTGCACCTGTCGCCCTTGGGATTCTGGATACTGGCTAAGGCTCTTGCCACCCCTAAAGTGCCTTTTTTAGGCAAGATTCAAATGACAAATTCAACACCATAACAGGTACAAGCAAGCAAAATCTGAGGGTAATGCTATTTAATGCTAGAAGTCTAAACCTCAAAATGCACTCACTCGAGACACTCCTTAAAATGGAGAACATCAACATCTGTGCACTGACAGAGACCTGGTTCAAGGCTCCAGAGCACCCCTGCATTACCAGGCTATAATTCATACCACACCTTTTGGCCACCTAACCTGGACTGAAGCACTAAAGGCGGAGGTGTGTCCATATTCAGTAAGGATATCCACACCTCCAGGCTAGTTGCTCAGCATTATTCATCTGAGATTATCCAAGTGCAACTAACTCTGGGCAAGACCGTAATGCAAATTGTAGCTTGCTACAGATCCCTCACCATGCCCCAGGATTCCCACTCCTCATTTCTTGAAACACTGGAAAATGTTAGGGTACAGCCTAACACCCTAATAATGGGCGATTTCAACTACCCCACCATTAATTGGGAAAACTACTCATGTACCAACTCTTGCGCTCAACGTTTTCTGGAATTCATAAATTCCAATGCCTTGGATCCACTTATCCACACCCCCACCAGGGGCAGCAATATCCTAGACCTGGTCATTAGCAACATGGGCAACCGGTGTTCCACACTAGAGAACAATTCCTCGTTGGTCAGATCCGACCACAAGCAAATCACCCTAGACATCCACATCCCACCCCCACCCCCCATTAGGGAAACCACCGTAAAAAAATTCTCCAAAGCCAACTTCACGCTTCTTAAGACAGAAGTGGCAAACTTCACGAAACCCATGCTGACAGACAATAGAGATACGACTGTTGAATCCTATACAATTGCACTTTATAAGCACTTACACGAGTGCATGGATTGTGCAATCCCTAACAGAACCAAGGTGGTATCCTCCAAAAAAAGGAAGCCAATCTGGTGGTCCCCTGCTATAAGCAAACTCTACAACAAATAAACTGTTGCAAAAAAGAGTAAAATCCCATGATTGGAGGAACTCGGTGGTCAGCCACAAAGCATTCTATAGCTATGTCAGGAATCCCAATGGCAACACTCAGATCTGCTCTGAGTTACAGCACAATGGCACTAAATATACAGAACCAACTGATATTGCCAACACCCTGGCAGATAGGTTCAATGTTAATTTTACCTCTCCCTCATCCCCTGAAGGGCCCATCTCTATACCGGAAGAATGTAAAGTACCTGTAATCATGGCTGCACAGGTAAAAAACGTACTCTCCAAAGCCAAGAACACAGCATCCATGGGACCTGACAACATTCCAGGCTGCATTCTACATGAACTACCGAATGAACTGGCACCCCACCTAAGTACCATGTTCAATCATAGCCTCACCTCAGGCTTTGTGCCCACTGAATGATGCACAGCAATGGTCAACCCACTCCACAAAGGGGGAGCCACCAATGACACCAGGACCTACCGCCCCATTAGCCTGACAAGCCTGGTCTGCAAGGCTATGGAGCGTATCATCATGGAACTTATAAACAATGACATTGGTAATCTCCAAACTCTGGACCATACCCAGGTCGGGTTTGTAAAAGGCAGATCATGTCTCCTAAACCAGATAGACTTCTTTGAAGCGGACGCCAAAGCCGTAGCCTATCTAGAACTCGCCAAGGCTTTCAACACCATCCCCCACTCTGGAATTATAGACAAACTCACTAAACTAGGTATAAATCCCTATGTCACAAGATGGGTTGCCAACTGGCTCACTGACAGAACCCACACTGTGAAAGTAGCAGACTCTAAATCCAACTTCAGACCAGTGACAAGTGGAGTACAACAGGGTTCAGTCCTACGTCCTCTCCTGTTTGGTATCTACTTCTCTGAAGTACAGGCTAACACAGAAGGTCTTTGGCTAACAAAGTTCACAGATGACAGCAAACTAGGAGCCATAATCAAAACTCCTAACGATGTGGACATCCTACAAAAGGGCCTCACTGAGACAGATGCCTGGTGTCAAAGCCATGGCCTGAAGCTCAGTGCCAAAAAGTGCATTGTCATCCCTTTTGGTAAAAACTCTGTATCCATGAACTACCACATAGGCGGTAGTCTACTTAACACCGAAAGTGCGATGAGACCTTGGGACACAGGTGGACAGTAGTCTCTCCTTTGATAATCACATTGCCACAGTAGTCAGGAAATCCTTCTACATGGCACACCTCATCACAAAAGGTTTCTTATTCAGGAAAAAAGAGGTCATTGTTCCCCTCTACCTATCACTCATTAGACCCATTATAGAAGGTATGTACCTCACAAGACATCTACAACAACTGGAAAGGCCACAGAAATACCTCACAAAAAGGATTACCAGCCTCAAACAGATACCCTATGCAGACCGTTTAAAAAAACTCCAGCTTTACTCTGTCGCATATCGCCTACTCAGAGGTGATCTCTGCCTAACATACAAAGCTATGTCAAGCCCAGAGCTGTTTGACATGCTCCACATAAAGAAATCCCAATCCCTCCGAGCTACATGCTCTAGGGACCTAAACCTTGTCACCACAATAGACAGAACATGCTGGAGGGATAGATTCCTATCCCAGAGACTTACCATAGTCTGGAACAAACTACCTATCTATATCAAACACATATAGTCTTTGCAGGGCTTTAAACCAGTGTACCTAGCTGGTTAGCAAATGTATGTATGAATAAATAAGTAAACTAACCCTAAGAAAGTTACATACAGTTCATACAGTCTCATATATGCAGTAGTCTATCTGTTCTAAGGCCCTGGTAGAACTTGCCTATACCTCCATGATGTACATAGGTTGTGTGGCAGCTACTGACACACCAACATCTGTGCAGTAAGCATAACTTCTGTGAGCACTTCTGCAGACTTCTGCCTCTGTGGTACTTCACCCTCATGAAGGCTAGGGGGAGATTTCATCTGTTCTGCAACTGGGGCAACAACAGTGTGCTCATCAGCCTATCCACTCTCAGATGGGCCTGTCTCATGGGTATGCAAAAGCACAATGACTGTGTCCACATTGTGGGCAGGGATAGAGCAGCCACACTCTTTGTGTCAGACAAAGCAACAGAAACCCCAAATCTTGCCTGTTCATCACTGTCATCCTATTCAGAGGCTACCGATTCTCAAACATCCAGCAGAAGGATGTCTGCAGTGCTGGTTCCAGACAATGTCTCATTTGTGAGTACATCAGAAACAGAAAAATAAAAGAAATAGAAAGATAAATACAATTGTGAAGCCCGTGCCCTGGCCCAGCAATCAAGGAGCTTCAATCCTCACCACTAACACCAGAGAAGGCGTCTCATATATGAGGAAAGGATAACGAATACACACAGTAAAGTGCAATTTCCCTTAAGAGCACACAGATATCACAGTCAGTCCAGGGCTGGTTGCTCCCTTGCTCTCCAGGTCCCCAATAAGACTCCCCACTGGCACAGTTATAGGGTCCAGATCTCAGCCTAGTGGGCAAGCTAAAACCTCTAGCACCCTCTCTGTCCAATCAGTGCTTCATGTCCCTACCAAAGTAGCTGACACACACACACACTCATGCACTTTGAGAAGAGTGTATACAACCACACGGACACTCCTGGGGAAGGCTGGCAGAGTTTCTCCAGTTGTGCCCCTTTCTCCCAGACTATACAGTAGTTACACTTGCCACCACCCACTAATACTTATCAGCTACTCAAAGGCCCTTAAAAGGGTGTTCAGTTATTACTGTTCAATATTATTATCCAATTGGTAGTTGTGACTAAACAGTCAAGGCTTATTTAGAGTGACTTGGGCAGTAAACTCTATAAATATGCAATGTACTCTAGAGCTGAAATTATCTCTGCACAAAACAGCCACAGTTGAAAGGTTTTAAAATATTTAATAATAAATAATAAAAACACAAGATAATACTTATTACTACACAGTGCTAGTCAAGAGCTCAGAGATCACACAAAAATACTTAAAATAATTCAGTAGTACAGTTCTGACATCACAGAAAAACACTTAGTCTAATCTTTCTAGTCTCTAGCTATTTCTAAAAGAAAACACAAGTCAAGATAACTTACATATGAGCAAGACAGTGCTGTGAGTTGGATCTTCAAGACAAAAATGCTTAATTCTTTCTGATTCTCTCTGTTTAAATTGCTATTGCAGTCCTGATTCCCATTGCATCATTTTTTTACACTTTTCTGGTGTTCCCAGGCTGACAGAAACTGCATTTATATTTTTTTACACCTAGGCAGAAACCAGAGGAATAAAGGACATTCCAAATGTAAATTCTGGTCATTAACTTTAGCCTTAAAACAATAGGCAGGAAGCCTTCATCTAGCCCAGCTGGAGCCGAATTGTAAACATCAAAGACAGTCATGAAATAATTTCAATTTCAAAGGACAGACAAGAAATGCTTGACTTAGCTTTCTTCACAGCAGAGGGCAATGTTGCTACATTGTTTTGAGTTCAACATTTTACAGCATATTCTTTCATTTAAGAAAACAAGCCTGTAATTCAACATTCATATTTACAAATGACAGAATTATGTATAAAATCCTGTATGGCTAGGCCAGCAGCCTTCACATCCCCCCCGAAGACCTCAAGCTGGGTTTTCAAGTGACCCTTAACGCTGCTTGAGAGGGTCAGGTCTATCTGAGTAAACCTACCCCATTTCCTGTCTTGAGATCCCATCTGCATTGGCATTGCTACTCCCACTGTTGTGCTGCACTGACATATCATATGCTTGCAATCCCAGGCTCCATCTTACAGATAAGGCTGGAGTTTCTGCAGTGCCCACACTATGGCTAGACATTCCTTTTCTACAGCTGCCTAGCATTCCTCCCTGGGTTGGAACCTATGACTGAGATAAACCACTGGGTGCTCTTCTCCTGCTGAAGAAATCTGGTTAAGTACAGCCCCCACCCCATGGTCTGAAGCATCCACCTGCACAACAAATTATTTGCTGTAATCTGGACTGGCTAACACAGGGGGTCCTCCCAAAGCTTCTTTAAACTTCTGGAATGCCTGCTCACATGCTGGGGTCCACACTACCGTATCTGGCCTGTTCTTCCTTGTCAGGTCTGTGAGTGGAGCAGCTATGGTACTATAACTGGGGGCATGCTTTCTGAAGTAGCTTGCTGTCCCTAAAAATGCCCTCACCTGCTTTTTAGTAACAGGTGCAGGCCATGTTTGAATGGCTTCCATTTTCGCAGGTTCTGGCCTTATCTTACCACTCCCCACTGAATGTCCTAGGTAGGAGACATCCGGCATACCCATCTGACATTCGCTCGGCTTAATGGTCAACCCTGCCCTCTGTAGTCTGCCCAGCACCTCCCTGACATGCTGAAGATGCTCTGGCCAGGAATGGCTGTAGATAGCAATATCATCTAGGTAAGCAAGGGCAAACCCTCTTGCTCCTGCCAGGATATGATCTACCAGCCTCTGGAAAGTTGCTGGGGCATTCTTCATCCCAAAGGGCATCTTTGTGAATAAGCCAAAAGGAGTCACAAAGGCTGACTTCTCTCTAGCACTGGGAGTCAAGGGCACCTGCCAGTAACCCTTGGTAAGATCAATGGTTGTAAGATACGTAGCCCTAACCAGCTGCTCTAGGACCTCATCTGTCCTAGGCATGGGGTAAGCATCTGACTCTGTGTGACTATTCAATTTCCTGTAGTCCACACAGAACCTGGTGCTGCCATTCCTCTTTGGCACCAGCACCACTGGGGAGGCCCAAGGACTGTTGGACTCTTGAATAACCCCTAGTTCCAACATCTTCTGTACCTCCTCCCTAAGAGTCTGTTTGACTCTCTCAGGTACTCTATAAGGGGCCTGCCTAATAGGCCTTTGGGGTCCTGTGTCCACCTGGTGCTGCACCAGGTGGGTGCACCCTCATTTCCCAGTGAACATGTCCCCAAATTCCTGCAACACTGCTTGGATTTCTTGAACCTGGTTAGGAGATAGCTGCTGGGACATGGCTACCCCTTCCACTGAGGTGTCAGCCTGAGCCTCACTGAGGAGATCAGTCCCCAGATCTCCCTCAGACTCCTCCTGCAATCCACTGCAAATGCTCAGCACAAGGGCCTCCCAATCATGGTAAGGTTTCACCATGTTAACATGGTACAATTTGTGCCCCTGACATCTGCCTGGCAGTTTCATCATGTAATTAACATCATTTACCTTTCTTGCCAGCTTGTAGGGTCCCTCCCAAGCTGCTTGCAGCTTGTTGTGTCTGACATGAATGAGAACCATTACCTGCTACCCCACAGCATACTCTATAGATCAAGCATTCCTGTCATGCCACACCTTTTTCTGTTGTTGGGCTTCTGCCAGGTTCTCCTGGGGCAAGCCCATAAGTTCCCTGAGCCTTGTCCTGAGGTCTAGGACATATGCCACAACAGACTCCTTGTGAGACTCACACTCACTTTCCCACTCATCTTGGATTAAATCTAGAGGTCCCCTCACCCTATGCCCATATAGCAACTCAAAGGGTGAAAAACCTGTGGATTCCTGGGGAACCTCTCTGTAAGCAAACAACAGATGGGGCAAATATTTGTTAAACTCCCTCTTAAACTGATCTGCAAATGCCCGTAACATGGACTTGATTGTAGAGTTTAACCTCTCAACAAGACCATTAGTCTGGGGATGGTAGGAGGTGGTTTTCATGTGCTTCATCCCACAGGACTTCCACAGACAAGCCAGTAGGTCTGACATGAAATTGGCATGTCTGTCAGTCAGTATTTCTTTTGGGAAATCTACCCTGCTGAAAATCTCTAACAAAGCATTTGCCACCTTCTCTGCCTCAATGGGGGGCAAAGCCACTACCTCAGGGTATTGTGCAGCATTATCCATTACCACTAGGATATACTTTTTCCCTGTGGAACTTGGGATACTCAGAGGACCCACAATATCCATAGCTACTTTTGAAATGGCTCCTCAATCACAGGCAAAGGCATCAAAGGCACTCTCACCTTATCTCCAGCCTTGCCTACATTTTTGCACTGCTCACAGGTTCTGCAGTACCCTGTTACATCTCTAGAAATTCCAGGCCAATAGAAGTTCTGCATAATACCCCTCTTTGTACGTTTTATGCCCATATGACCTGCAAAGAAAATATCATGGGCTTTGGCTAGAAGTGCCAGATGGTTGGCTCTAGGCACTACCAACTGCTGTACTCTCTCACCTTCTAGCTCTCCCTCAGGGGTCCACTCTCTGTATAGTAACCCTTTGTCCCATTATACAGATTCCCCCTTTCCTTGAGAATCAGGTGCCTCCCTAGCTACCTGCCTCAGGTCTTGCAATGTAGAGTCTGAGAGCTGAGCCTGTCTCAACTCTCTCCTTGTAACTCTTCCCAGCCCTCCTTCCACAGGAAGTCTGGCATTCTCTGACAGTGGTGCCTCACTGTCAGCCTGGGTACTACTACTCACCTCTACATTTGCAGTCTCTCCGTCCAAGGGAACATCAGCACTCACAAGCAGCCGTGGATCACCTTCAGTCTCACTGCTACAGCATAGCTCACTCCCTGAAGTAACCACCTCACCAGTCTTGGCTGCAAGTATGCAGTCAGTCTGGGGCTCCTCCAGGCTATCAGACTTACCTGCTTGTCTTCAAGCCTGACTACATGTAACTGCACAAGCACAGGGTACTGCACTATCAAAATAATTCCCTATCAGGACATCTGCAGTTATATCCTCAAACACACCTACTTGCAGGCTTCCTTTTCCACCCTGCCAGTCAAGATGAACCCTAGCCAAAGGTATTTGGAATGGGATCCCTCCTAAAGCCCTGAATGGAGTAGACTGCCCAGGCAAGTAATGCTCCTCTGTAACCATTACAAGCTTTACAATGGTTATATCAGAGTCTGTGTCTCTCTTGGCAATGGCCTCATTGCCATTCACTACAATAGGATATAGCATCTGGTGGTAGTTTGGCACTCTTCTTGTCCCAATACAACCTACTATTGGCATTTTGTCTTTCCCACTTACTGGCTCCCTCACCTTTGGTTCCCCACCTTGCTTCCATGGACACCTGTATTCCACATGGCCCCACTGGTTGCATTCAAAACATTTAACCCTAGCTCCTGGACATGTACCTGGACTAGTGGCTTCCCCCTGCTTCTGGCAGATTCTGTTGGGGCAGTCTGTGCTGCCCACCATGGGTTCCTTTAGACCCATGAGCAGTACTGGGGGTCCCCTTCCTGTGCAGGGCTGGCCTGCTTGCCATGTATAGGTCTCCCTTCTTCCCCAACTCATCTGAAGTAGCACATTGTCTATCAGCTAACCAGATCCTCATGTCCTCAGGAAAAGAGCTAAGGGCTTGTCCCCTCACCAAAAAGTCTGCCAGCCCTTCAAAAGTGGTGATCTGACATCCACTCACCCACCTATGGAAATAATTGCTCAATTCAGCAACATATTCACACACACTTTCATCTGCCTTGCATCTATGCTCACAAAACTTTTTCCTATACATTTCACGTGTTAGCTTAAAAAACTCTAATAGACAATTTTTTACAGCAGTATAACCAAAATATGCAATGTCAGACATTTTAGATAATACAGTTACAGCTTTACCATGGAGTAAGGGGATCAGGAACCGTACCCAGAGCCATTGGTCAACTTCATACTGTTTACATATCCTCTCAAACATATGAATGAAACTAAAATTATCCCCCTCTTTAAACTGCGAAGAAATTTACTGACCTTTTGTGCTTCTGGGGTCCAGTTACTCCCTTCCCCATTACTTCCATGACTCTGGTGAAGAGTCAGCATCTTCTTCTCATGCTGCCTCTACCTCTCTTTTTCCTCAGCTTCTAGGCATAGTAGTTTCTCATTCTCCTCACTCTTTAAATGCCTCAGTCTCTCAGCTGCTTCTAATTCCACATGCCTGGCCTCCAACTCTAATCTCTTTAGCTCCAGCTAGATTTTTAAGTCCACTGCAGAAAGGTTGAGCTGTCCATTCTCCAAGGCTATTATATCTCCCCTGCCAGCCTGATTGTCCTCCTGGTTGATGTTTTCTGATGCAGTTGTAATCAAGGCTGCAATCAGGTCTGCCTTAGTCAGGTTTCCATGCACCAGTCCCCAAGCCTGGCACATCTCCGCCAGCTGGCTCCTTGTCAGCTTTCAATAATCCTCTGATGACATGCTGCCTGCTCACCCTAACTAAGCTAACAAAAGAAATAAAACAATTGTGATATGAACTCTGAGTATTCAGTGCTTGGCTGTTTTAGAGTACAAAAACACCTTCAAAGCTCACTGTACACAAGCTACAGAATTCACTCTACCCACATCACTACAAACCAATTAGTATTTGCCAACCAATTAATATGTGGTGTGGATATCCCACCGCTGCCAAACAATTAATATGTGATGCCCGTGCCCTGGCCCAGCAATCAAGGAGCCTCAATCCTCACCACTAACACCAGAGAGGGCATCTCGTATATGAGTAAAGGATAACAAATACACACAGTAAAGTGCAATTTCCCTTATGATCACACAGAGATCACAGTCAGTCCGGGGCTGGTCACTCCCTTGCTTTCCAGGTCCCCAATAAGACTCCCCACTGGCACAGCTATAGGGTCCAGATCTCAGCCTAGTGGGCAAGCTAAAACCTCTAGCACCTTCTCTGTCTAACCAGTGCTTCATGTCTCTGCCCAAGCAGCTGACACACACACACTCATGCACTTTGAGAAGAGTTTATACAACCACACAGCCACTCCTGGGGAAGGCTGGCAGAGTTTCTCCAGCTGTGCCCTTTTCTTCCAGACTATACGGTAATTCCACTTGCCACCAGCCACTAATACTTATCATCTACTCAAAGGCCCTTAAAAGGGTGTCCAATTATTACTGTGAAATATTATTATCCAATTGGTAGTTGTGACTAAATAGTCAAGGCTTATTTAGAGCAACTTGGACAGTAAACTCTATAAATATACAATGTACTCTAGAGCTTAAATTATCTCTACACAAAACAGCCACAGTTGAAAGGTTTTAATATATTTAATAATAAATAATAAAAGCACAAGATAATACTTCTTACTACACAGTGCTAGTCAAGAGTTCAGAGATCACTCAGAAATGCTTAAAATAATTCAGTAGTACAGTTCTGACATCACAGAAAAACACTTAGTCTAATCTTTCTAGTTTCTAGCTATTTCTAAAAGAAAACACAAGTCTAAGATAACTTACATATGAGCAAGACAGTGCTGTGAGTTGGATGTTCAAGACAAAATGCTTAATGCCTTCTGATTCTGTCTGTTTAAATTGCTATTGCAGTCCTGATTCCCATTGCATCATTTTTTTACACTTTCCTGGTATTCCCAGGCTGACAGAAACTGCATTTACATTCTTTTACACCTAGGCAGAAACCAGAGCAATAAAGGACATTCCAAATGTAAATTCTGGTCATTAACTTTAGTCTTAAAACAATAGGCAGGAAGCCTTCATCTAGCCCGGCCGTAGCCGAATTGTAAACATCAAAGACAGTCATGAAATAATTTCAATTTCAAAGGACAGACAAAAAAATGCTTGACTTAGCTTTCTTCACAGCAGAGGGCAATGTTGCTACATTGTTTTGAGTTCAACATTTCACAGCATATTCTTTCATTTAAGAAAACAAGCCTGTAATTCAACATTCATATTTACAAATGAAATAATTGTGTATAAAAATCCTATCTGGCTAGGCTGGAAGCCTTCACAACAATATAATACCCATACCTAAATAAACCACACATGAAAATGCAAATAATCTTACAGACTAATACTTATAAGAAAAATGTATGTCTATACCATGTACAGCTTGTCATTGTATCTCAATGCTAGATGTCTCTATGCACACAGGTTTCGGCTGATTGAGGTATTATGAGCATACACCTTAATAGAAATTGTATAGTAACTATTTTATTTATTTAAATAGCATAACTAGTGGAAATCCTCTGATTATCCTCCACCTCTGCCCCAGCTTGTAACATCACAGTGTGGAACCCTTCTCAGCTGCCTTGATCTTTTACAGTCAACAGGAACACTTCTGAATTAGTGAGTGGTGGCTCAGTAAAGGCCCACCCCATTAGCCCTTTGCTCTCATGCCACAATGTTTGCTCTGTCAGTAGCCTTTTAATTCATGTCTGTGGCCCCATGTCAGACCATCGCATAATCATGACCCTGGCCACCTACTGCATTGACATCATCAGCCACTTGCCTCCAGACCTGGTGAAGGAGGGCTTGCCTGCAGAACATGGACACAGGAGCTATGCCCCATTGAGACTGAGGGCCTGTACTATGACCTCTTTATCAGCATCTGAGAAGGGAGGTTTCCATGATGTTGACCATTTTTCCCAGTTTTGGTGCCCTATCCCTGTTGTAATAGAAAAAAATATTAGCCCAAAGTAACACACTGAGAGGGGGATACAGGCTGTTATACATATGTGAGGGCAGATATGTATAGTTATTCAGGCATTGTGCACCATTATATAAAACAGTTATGAAAATATCAGTGTGAGTCCTGTAATATCCCCATATGCTTTTCCTTTCAAAAGGATAAAACTTATGACTACAGAAGTAAATAACCTTTGTTCATGTACATAGAAGAATAAATACAACTGCTAGAAAACAGAACAGCATAAGCATAGAACAATGTCTTAATTTAACAACAGTAAACCACATAGCTTGAAGATATCTGTACACTGATCAACAGATTAACTTCAACTCTCCCATTGTGAAAACAGAAATGGAGAAAAAAACTGCTATTGAAATTGTTTTTTGGGGTAAAATTCAGGTACTAGTTAGTAAATACACTGCCTAGATGCTAATAAAGAAGAAATTGGGAAAACCTGAAAGAAAATCAATCAGAAAAGGTGAAGCTGTTAACCAAAATGCAGTTTATGTCTCAGCTTTGTTTCAAAAGATGGTGTCCAGTAATTTAGAGGAAAACAATAAATGAAATATACTCACAGGTGATCAAAATAAATGAAACAGTGAAGGAATATGTCAACTCAGTTAACAAAAGGCTCCAATGGAGCTCAGAAAGTTTGCACTGAAACTTCCAATGGGCGGAGCCTAAGCCTTTTGGCAGAATCAGATTATGTCCTCACATTTCAAACAAATGTTCATATCTCTGGAATCATAGGGATTATGAAAGAAGTATAAATGACAAACTCTTCAGCATAAACTATTTTTATAGTGGTAGTATTCTTAAAATGAATTTTATAAGATAGTAAATACAGTAACTATTACATTTGTTGTTGTTTTTCTTTTGGCTTTTCCTGGCTAGGGGTCACCACAGTGGAACTCCAGTCTACTAATGATTGGCAGTCGATTTTTTTTATGGTGCCGAGGTGTCAGCCTGACGCACAACCTTCAATGAAGGCACGCCCATTCACGCATGCCTTTTGAACGCCACTCAACCACAGGGAGGACATGCAGACTCCACACAGAAGGCGCTCCAGCCAAGAATCGAACGGGAGAACCTCTTGCTGTGAGGTGAAAATGCTTCCGCTGCACCACCGTGGCTATAGTAACTATTACATTTGTAATATTTTGTAAACAACTTACAATATCTCAATGACCACTCAAGCTACATACACCCTGTTAGCAGCATTTTATTCATCTAGCTGAGAGTTCTCATATGATCTTAAGGAGTTCTGTCTGTGTTACTTGGTTGTTGAGATATTTAGAAAAATGTGAAAATTATATCTATATAAATTAATATCATAAAAACAACAGTTAATATCTATTTACCTGCACTAGACAGAGGTCAAATTTTAATACATTTGCTTTTGGTATTGTGTAAGCTTTAACATGAAATCTTTTAAAACCCTGTACATAGCATGGTTTTGGAATTATTGATGCAAATATGAACAAGCAAATTTTGACACCTAGAAAAGTCAGTAGGAGTTAACTGCAGATGCACCTGGAGGCGTCACTTGGATGTAATGAACTGGTATCTTATATTAAGGGCATCCCAGACGGAGTTGAAGAAGAAGTAAACCTTGCACAATCCCTACTGAAGTTTTTAAAACTCAAAAACAAGATGATATCGGCTTCATACAAATTAATTTTGGCCATTAAATACCAATCTTAACATATTTATGCTCAGTATTGGAGGGGAAAAAATCTAATTTAACTGATGTTCAACTCACTCTGCTTTAAATAACATAAACAAATTCTTTCCCTTCAAGAAGCTTGTATAGACCCTGTTAATGAGTAACAATAATGCCTATTATACTCCAGAATGACTAAACAAGTTCTTCCCAAGCACCTCTCCCCTCTGCCCTTTTTGTCCATCGCAACCAGTGGACCTTTTACATATTCTCTGGTACTACAAATATGCACATAACCTGTGGAACTCATTAAGGGTCAAACTTCAGAAAATGGGCTATGAGAAATCCACCCTATCTCGGGAGTTTGCTATATTGCATGTGAGTCCTATTGATATGCTCAAGTCTGACTTGAATATCCTGATTGCTCTATTTGCATTAGTCAAACTGTACAGCACCCAAAACTGGCTTGACAGGTCAAAACTTGAGTGGAAGGCCTTTGTTAATATGGCCTCTAAATACATCATATCTCATAAACCATTTATAGGCAATAAGAATAAGCGCACAAAATGTCTCCGTTTCTGGAATCTTATCCTGGAACACATTTTGAAATAAACTATAACAAGAACAGATCTATCATCCTATCCCTATGCTGATTCTCAAAGTCTCTTCCTCATGAGATTTTAACAGACAGTAGTCTCTGATGATTTCATTTTCGACTTTCATTGTAATGAAGTGATCACTTACTACCTTCAATAATTGTAGCACTATATGTAAATAGTTATATATAGTATGTGTAAATGAATCCTGCCACATAGCACTTACTCTAAATGTATGCCTGTATTATGCCAAATTTCTAATTTAATTGTATAAATGAACCATTTTCTTTAGGCAATAGAACTTTGTCATCCCAAGACTAGTAGCTAAAAGGCATTATCTTGTTAATTGATAGTTCGCTGTTAGTCTGTTCATGAAGATATGTCATCTTGTATGTTTGTGCATATTAAATGTTGAAAAATACAATAAAAATAAAAATTGGAGGCAACAGAGTGTTTGTAGAAAATTATTATTCTCTGTACATTAGGGAGAAGAGAAACAAATTTATCCCAGCTATTAGTGAATGATGCAAGGCAGATGTATAATTCAAGCTGCTATATCCAGCTCTTTTCATATCATTTTTTCCTGGAGGATAAAAGACATTTTTTGATGCAGAACAGGCTAAGAAAGAAATAAAAAAGAAAAAAATATGAGCCAATAAGCAGAAGGTGGACTCTGATTCTAATTCTTCTGATATTAAAGTTCATAGAGAGACTTTGTCAGTGAAACATTTTCCAGTGTTCTAAAAGAAAATGATTGAGAGACAGAAAAAAAGCACAAGTGTTTACTAGAAGAATCAGGAGTATCTTGGACTTGAATTGGGAATACTTTGGACTTGAACCAGAGCCTGGTGTTGGGAGATGGAGATAAAAATGAAAAAAACAGCAACACTGAAATTAATGAATAAATGGGAAACTGTAAAGCATCAGTCACATTTTGAAATATGATTTTGCAAGAAAAAGTGTCTGAGAAAAACTGGACGTTTGTTGATTTTGTTAAACTTGTGGATGGACTATAATGCATATACCCCACTTTATCATTAATGTTTAGAAGAACACTTGTTGTGTCTTTCGGCTTTTCCCGGTTAGGGGTCGCCACAGCGGAATTCCAGTCCGCTAATGATTGGTAGTTGATTTTTACATGCCGAGTTACCAGCCCTGACGCACAACCTTCAACGAAGGTACGCCCATTCACGCATGTCTCCACGCAGAAGATGATATAGCTGAGAATCGAACCGGACATACTGTGAGGCAACAATGCTACCGCAGCACCACCACCGTGATGTTTAGAAGAACACTAAAAGGGGAAAAAAGTAACTAAGTAAAACAGTTTTTGTTCTGATTACTAGCTGTATAAAACATTTAATGATATAAACTACATGTTATGTACAGTTAAGTAAATTTGTGTAGCATGTATTCAGGGCTTTTTTAAATCTGGATAAGTCACTAAAAGGGGAAAAAGTAACTAAGTAAAACAGTTTTTGTTCTGATTACTAGCTGTATTAAACATTTAATGATATAAACTAGATGTTATGTACAGTTAAGTAAATTTGTGTAGTATGTATTCAGGGCTTTTTTAAACCTGGAGGAGTCTTTTCACTGACTGTTATATGTGTTAAAAATATTAAAGTAAACAAGATCTTTTTTTAATTGTAAGAAATATAGGCTTTACAGTATAATAAGAGAAGGAAGTCTGGACCAAAACAAGTTTAGTGTTAATATGCTGGGATGTTAGGCTGCTGGGGTTGGGGATAGGGTGTAAAAGTGCACTGATTATATTACATGTATAATTAACATATTTACTCTTATTTTTACTATGGAGAATGTCTTGATTAATGCCCTTAGCTTAAGTTACATAAAGTGTTTTTTGTAAGCAAGTAGACTTTAAAAATAAGTGATGATGAAAGTTATGAAAAATGCTGTTTCTTACATCTAAAAAGATAGCTTTCTTTTTTCCATTAGTATACGTTTAATGAGGGTCAAGAAGTCTACAGCTGAAGGCAGCTGTATTTCTGTTTTGAGTGCAATTTACAAAGATTCATTGTTGAGTACTCTTCCACAGAGACAAGCTGTCTGCATATGCAAGCAATTAATTTTGAGACCTTTGAGCATTCTTTGTAATGGGAAATGCAAAATTTAAAGGTATAATGGTAAACGGTTTGGTTAAAAATGAAGTTTGGAATTATAGGAAGTGAATAAAAGATGGCAGCTTTCCTAGCAACCTTAATACTTCAATTCTTTTAATGGAATAATGTATATTTTCATTTTATTTAAAGATAGCCAGTGCATTTATTCTCAGGGCTTAAAGTTAATGTTTTCTAAAAGCATACAAACTGTTTTTCACATCTGGGAGGATAAAAGAGATAAGAAAAGAACAGCCAGCAATCAGTGTAAGTGGGAACATAAGGTGTAGCATGCACAACCTTAATTCTTAGGTTAGGTAATGCCTGTGGGTACAGCTGTTGATTTGGAGCAGTAGTTCCTATCTGGAGGGCTAAACTTCATTTTTTGAAAAGTACATAGCTTTGTTTTTGGTCTAAGTTAATAGGGGATCCAGCTATTTTGAGCATGTATTTAGTTTTTTGTTTATTGTTTTCATTAAAATAAAAAGTCTTGAAAAACTTGACATAGGTTCAAATTAGAATGACAAGGTACAACTGTAAAGACAATCAGCCTGCCAGACATTAGTGTGTGCATGTAACACAAAAGATAGAAATGCACATTCAGAAAAACTGCCATGTATAATAAGTGAGAACAATAGCTTTTTGTCATAATGGCTATGTTATTCATTTTAAATGGTCTTACATGTATTGCCAAAAAGGAACATGTATTGAAAATTATTAAGAAAGGCACAGTGCAAATAGCAATGCTGTAGGAGACTCATTTGGAAATAAATTAACATGTGGATTTTACAAGGAAAGTATTTCAGGATTGATAGTCAGCAGAATATCAGGGACAAAGGAAAAGCACTAGAGCAGCAAGATACCCTACTGCAGGGGTGCTCTCTCTTCACTTCCGAGTCCTCTTCAGACCTCCCACCTGATGCACCACTCTGTAAGAGATCATGCAAGAGGAAGCACATTGATTCTCTGGAAGAATTTCTCAATGAGGATACAGACAATGATGAAGGAGAAGGGTCCCCATGGTCCTCCCCTGAAGATATCTACTTTGGAGAGATTTTAAAGCAGAGGGGTGACTGGAAGCCCACCAACCCTTTCTCCAAGAAATCTAAATTCTTGCAGGCTTTCCGTGCCCAGCCTTCTACTTCCTGGGTGACCCTGCCTGCAGATGAGCTAGTCATGCTTATTGTGCAGCATGCTTGGAAGGCCCCTGACACTGTGGAGCCAATCCCCAGAGACCTGACAAAATATCCTCCCCCCAGAGTATCACTCCCACTGGTCCAAGGGTTTAGCTGTAGATTCTATGGTGGTGGCAGCAGCCAGAAAGAAGAAACTTGCAGAGGAGACTCCTACTGTCCATCCTCCAAACCGACAGTCTCAGACACTGCACAGATTAAGGAAGTGGGTTTATGCTTCAGTGACATTCATTAGTGCTCCCATTGACGGTTTCTCATTGTTTGGCCCAAAAGTTAAAAACACTTTAGCCAGGTGTGAAAAGGATGGAAAGACCCTGTCTGTTGTGGGCGTACATTTTTCCACTACTCAACAACCCTATTCCAGGAATGAGAGGAGTGGGAAGATGAGGTTCAGGAAGTCCCAAGGGCCTTTTTGGGACACAGGTGGTGAGGTTTCTCCCCAGGGAGAGGGTGGAAGTCATCGGGAAGATGCCCCCCCTTGGCAGAGGGGACCTGCATAACCAGGGTTCCAGAGAGACTCTTTGGATGGGCAACCCTATCAGTGCTCTTGAGGAGTGGCCTGATTGATTACCTCTGGAGGCAGTCAGGGGAAGATTCTCTCTGCACCACTTAGCCTGGCTCTCAAGAACATCAGATTATTGGGTGCAGAAGATCATAGCCAGAGGTTATCATATCCCCTTTGATCTTTATCCAAGACCAGAAAGGTGAATCCCTGATGCTCCACTCAATCAGCAGGATGCAGCAGCTCAAGAAATTCAAAAGCTTCTTCAAAAAAGAGTCATCCAAACAGTCCCACCAGACCAGATAGGATCCTGATTTTACTCAAGATTCTTTTTAGTGCCAAAAAAGACAGAGGAATTGGATGCCAGTTCTAGACCTCAGTATCTTGAAGAAGTTTGTCCAACAGACAAAATTCTGGATGGTCATGGTTCAGTCTATCCTTCTGTTTCTGGAGAAAGACTATTGGATGTGGTCGATAGAGCTTCGGGATGCATATTACCACATAAAAATGGAGAAGCGCTCCAGAAGATACCACCACTTCTAGCTGGGAGCCTATCATTACCAATTTTGCGCACTGCCCTTTGGTCTCATCACAGCCCCCAGGGTGTTCACCAAATGCATGGCAGTTGTAACAGCTCATTTGAGACTACAAGAATTCTGGGTGTTTCCATATTTAGATGATTGGCTCCTTACCTCCCCCACCAGGCATCTACTGCTTCACACCTTATACTACATTCTAAAGCTGGCTGACTTCTTAGGCATCTCAATAAACAAAGAAATGTCAAAACTGGCACCCACTCAAAGCATAGAATTAATTGGAGCAACATTTGGCTCACTATCCTGTGTGGTTGCTCTACCTTTTCACAGACTTCAGAGGTTAAGGTCACAGCTCTGAGTGATACTCTCTCAAGACATAGTCCCAGCTCACTTAGCATTACAACTACTAGGATCAATGGCAGCGACAGCCACCCTAGTTCCCCTGGCAAGGTTTCATATGAGGCTGCTTCAATGGCTCCTAGCATCACAGTGGTCTCTGTTAACACGCCCAATGTCTTATCCAATCCGCATAACAAATTGATACAAACAGGATTTGAGTTGGTGAATGAAGCCAGAGGAAGAGTTATAGAGTTGCCCTTTTAACCCCTCAGCCCAAGGCCATAGTGATCACGGATGCATCATTGATGGGGTGGGGTGGGGGGCATTTTCAGGGAAAGACAGTCCAAGGCATTTGGTCCCCCTTAGAAGCCAATTTGCATATCAACGTCCTAGTACTGACAGCAGTGCTTTTCGAACTGCAATCATTCCAATCTGCCCTTCTGTTGGGGACAATTGCTATCCAATCAGACAACATGTCTGTCGTCTGGTACATCAACAAACAGGGAGGAACCAGATCCTAGCCATTATGTCGGGAAGCTCTGAAAGTATGGCAATGGGCAATCACCTCCAACTGCTTTCTGATAGCAACATACATTCCCGGGAGTTCCAACGTGATTGTAGACAACCTGAGTAAATACATTCTCCTGCCTCATGAGTGGTCTCTCAGTCCTATAGTAGTGACGGAGATCTTTTGTCATTGGGGTCAGCCTTGCTGTGATCTGTTTGCATCTCCCACAAACCACAAATACAGCAGCTACTTCACCTTAATCCTTCCTCAGGGGGAGGCCCTGAGAAATGCTTTTCTACATGATTGGCCCCGGGGACTGCTTTATGCCTTTCCTCCCATTCCCCTAATACCCCAGTTCTTGAAGAATGTGTTATGGTTGAGAAGCAAAGTGGTCCTCATTGCACCCTATTGGCCCCATCAAGTCTGGCCCTCCTTTCTTTGGCATCACCTAGTTCACCATCCATGCACTCTGGACCCAACTCTGGGACTCCTGTTGCATCCACAGGGGCTGGTCCATCCCAACCTACCATCTCTCAAGCTGACCGCTTGGTACCTCCACTTCCCGTAATATCCAGAAAAAATAATCTATCTTCCTCAGTCCAAAAGATACTTCTGGCTTCCCATAAAACGTCCACCAGAAAACTTTATCTTAGTAAATGAAACAGATTTGTGATCTGGTCTCAAGGAGAAGTGCTAGACCCCTTTTCGGCTTCAATTAATAAAGTGTTGGAATATTTGTCAACTTTACTCTAGTCAGGAGCTTCAGTTTCTACCATTAGCGTTCATTTGGCAGCTATCTCAAACTTCCATAATGGCTTTGATGATTTTTCCCTGGTATCTCACTGCCTCTGCAAAACCTTCCTAAAAGGAGTTATGCATCTGAAGCCACCTTTTAAAGAGCCCATTGAACCCTGGAATTTGATGTTAGTCTTACAAACTTTGACTCATCAGCCCTTTGAGCCAGCAGCCACCTGTGATGTAAAATTTTTATCTTGGAAGACCTTATTTCTGGTAGCCATCACTTCAGCCAGGAGAATGTCAGAATTGCAAGGCTTGTGTATAAAGCGCCCATACATCATTTTTCATAAAGAGAGAGTATCCCTTAGGACTAACTCCTCCTTTCTACCTAATATTGTCTCAGAATCAAACATTAACCAATCCATTGACCTGCCAGTTTTCTTCCCAAATTTTTCAAACAAAGGAGAATATTGTTTGCATTTGTTGGATGTATATGGACAGTTATGCTTTTACCTGGGCAGAACAAAATCCTTCAGAAAATCGGACCAACTATTCCCGTCTTTTTCAGTTCCTCGATTAGGCAAACCAGTGTCCAAAGTCACCTTGTCGAAATGGTTGAGAGGTTGTATCACCTTTATTTATCATCAAAATAAAATGAATTTATCAACTAAAGTCAAGGCTCACTCTACGAGGTCAGTCTCCACTTCAGTGGCCTTTCATTCTAGCGCCTCCATGGATGACATTTGTAGAGCAGCATTGTGGGCTACTCCTCATACATTTATCATTCATTACAAATTGGATATGGTCTCCAGGGGAAGAGCATCCTCTGGCTCCATGGTGCTCAGGAATATCCTTCCACAGGGCCTCTCGGGACATAAAGTAGCTAGGGACTCTGTTCTAACTGTCATGAATGAATGCAGATTGACAACATCAGAAAAACTTATGTTCTTACCATAACGCTCCATCCATGTTGTCAGTCTTCATTCATTCCTGACATCCCATCCTCCTGCCCCCTCCACAGGTTCCTGGGGGTTTGGAACTAGTCCTGGTTCAGTAGTAGGGCAGCTGCTCAGACAAAGCTTCCACTTTTTGTTTACTACGGGCAAACTCGATCTGAAGGGAAGGGAAAAAAGGCACTATGGGTAACCTTAGCTGGAGAGTATTCTGACTGGTGCAAGCTTGTTACAATGGCCAAGTCGGTTCCGAGGATGGAACTGAAACCCAACTGTCAAGAATGAATGAAGATTGACAACACAGATGGAACATTTTGGTAAGAACATAAATTCTTTTTATAAAGCTTAAGAAAAATTTGTGAGAAAGAAACAGCTTTCAACAGGGAATATTACTTACAGGTGGGAAATTAAACTTGCTTTGTAATAGTGAAGATATTATTAGGCAGACCTAGAACAGAAAATATATCAAAAGAGAATAGATTTCTGAAGAAATATATGAAAATATTTGGTATGGAAGGTGTGAATTCAGTAGCGTGAAATTGACAGAATTTAAATATTATTCCTCAATGTACAGTAGCTTGGCTGGATTAAATGGAAATTATATTTCACAGGAGCATTCACATTTAATTGACAGCTTCAACATCATAGGCGACGGAAGCTGTTAAAGGCTGGGGGGGGGGGCAGAGGGTGAGAGGGGCACTTAGTGATCTAAAAAAGGCAATTTTATAACTATTTACTACCACAACATAGGTTCACTTGGAGGACATTTTAAGCTTAGCCAATTCTCTTTTGGTGCTTGAATTAACATTTTCTGATTGGTCTTACCTATCCCATGGCTGATAATTGTATATTAGCCTTAGTGAGAATAACTGTGATCATACCATAGACAATTTAAGGGAACAAATGTAAGGGATGCAGCATTTAGGATCTGCTTCTGTCCATTAGTGGCATGGGGGCCATCCTTGAGTACATTTTCTATTTCCCATCCTTAGATTCAAGTTGCATTTGAATATGGACGGATGAGCTTTGTTTTATTTTCATGGATAGTCTGTTGTGGAACAGTGGTAGCCTCTGTGATATATATCCATCTCTCCACAACATTCAGTTTAGATACCTGACTGAATATTTCTGATGCCATTTGGCTTGCTGATGTTCAGTAGGACCAACTGTATTAGGTCGGAGAATGCCTTGTATGCCAGACATGTCACCTCTAAGCACTCTGTAGGATGCTGAGTATAGTAATAAATCTTTGAGGTGGTCCATGCAAGACCTATTGCTTAGGACTTGTATCCTTTTAGTAAGGTATCTCTGAAGGCATTCCAAATGTTTCCCACTTTGGTATGTATCTGTCCAGCCCCATGCATTATACAAAATGATTGCCCTAATGAGAACTTTGTAAAGGGGAACAACAACATCTCTAGATCTAGTCACAATCAATTTGTTTATAAGCTGTGCAATATAGAAAGGCTTTCTTATGACTCTGGGCACATGTTGATCAAAAGTTAGGTCACTGTACACACAAGTTCCCAAATGCCAAACAACTGGGTCAGTTCTCAGAGGGCATTGTCATGATTTTGATACCAGTTATTATTTGGGAGAAAACTTCCTGCATGATGGTTAAGTCATTTGGAGATTCAATAACTGCTCCTAGCTTGCAGTCATCTCAAACTTAGCTGGCCAAAGCCCTTTGGTATTTCCTCTTACTTTTGAGATGTATATGTCAAACAGAAAAAGTCTCGGCACCAAACCCTGGGGGACTTCATTGGTGACTGGTCTCTTCCCCTATTTTGATCTCCTGCATCTTGTGTGCAAGTTGTCAATCCAGCTAGTGATGCAAGTGTTTGCTCCTACATTATTCATCTTTTGTACTACACCTGAGTAGGAGATTGTGTCAAAAGGCTTGGTCAGGTGAAGGTAATGTGGTGTGAACTGTTTTACCTTCATCCATTGCTTTGGTAACAAGAGTAAAGCTTAAAATTTGCCCATGATTTTGAGCCTTTCACACTTTCCTCAGGGCTGTTTTCAAACACATTTTAGGGCCATGCATACATGTATGCATTCTTTGATTCACCTTCCTGATTGTATTAAATTATATTCCTTGTATAATACAGCACTAGTTGTTAGAATGTGTTTTAAATTTGTAGTTTTGAACAGTCTTCTAGTAAGCAGTGAAACAAAATGTATGAACCAATAATGACAAACCTACCCATTTCAGAAAATTTCAACCATAAAAGGCCACTCAAACTTCTGTCATTACAATCTACCAATATCAGTATATATGCAAAATCTCTGCAGAAGTCAGTCATCTAAATAATTCCACATTAAATGAATTTCTAACTAATGAAGAGATTGGCTGCTAGGAAACAACTTTATATTTCAGTGTTTCATCTACAAATAAAGTGGCTGTTGCCCTTGAAGTATAAATTGCCTATGTTACATTAAAAAAATGATAAGCTAGCAATATTGCAATAGGGAATGGATGTCAAACTGATAACAGGTTCATAGTTACTAGGTAACTCCTCCCATTAACGTCATTCACAGGACTGCAACATCTACTTTCTTTAAAATACAGCACAGTACAGTATCAGCAATCCCTCCGCATACTGTGGGAGTAGAACATACAGCCTTCTGCATCAAAAGTAAGGCTACTACCTGTTGTGCTTCTAACAATGCAAGCAGAATTTTAATAAGCTGCACTAAACTTCTCGTCCCCTGAAGCTCTCAGCTCCTTGTAAAATTTTTTATTTATTTACAGCCCAGGGAGAAATGCACCAGACACATGTCTTTTAATGTGAGAGGAAACCCAGACAAATGCAAGGAAGACACAGATAAGGCACCCCAGATGAGAATCAAACCAGAGAACCTCTTGTTGTGAGGCAACACTACCACTGCACCATCCACTTGACACAACTAAATTTGTCAATTTCACAGGAGCAGAAATCTGGAAAAAAACAAAATTTATTTGGGTGGGGGTGGCAAAGGCCCAAAACCAGGGACACATTTTAAATATTGCTTGTATAATCTTATAAAGTTGCTAAAATAGTGTTTTGTGTTACCATGTGTTTCCAAAAAAGATAGGAAAACTGAAACTTAAAGGGCTATCATTATTTAGTAAATTCTGTTCTCACTGATTTGCCAGAATGGGGTAGGAATGGTAGGGGATCGTAGTTATCCGTTATAATTTCAGTGACAGTTCATAGGTTCATAGGTTGGTACTAGGCTATTGGCCCTAGGGCCTATACAAGCCTAGCCATAACAATTCTCTGGCTATTTCTTCCCACACTATTTACTTCCCTGGACCCTGCCAAGACCAGGCAATCTAACACTCTCCAAAACTGTGTTTAAATTACCTGCTAAGTGCACAGCCCCTCCAGTGTGCTTGCACTTTGCGCAGAAGCTTAACGCACATTCCTGCCTTCACTTTATGTTAGATAAACTGGATATAATCTAGCATTGTTTTACTGGTGGGGTGTCTTGAGCACATAAAAACAGCTTTAAATACATTTGTCTGAGTTCCTTCCAAGATATTTCCCCCAAGCCGTGTCCCAACATGGGATAAGGGAGTCAGTGTGTGTTGCAAATGTCCAAGACTTCTGGCCCTGCATTACCATCTAAAGATGCTGATGTTCACAGAACCGGTGTATAGACTTCTGATGTAGCTTAAAAACCTTTAAAATCAGGACACATCTTAAACTGGATTGTTGTTGGCTTAATTTTCATTTAAAATGTTTGCTGATAAAATTTCTTATAGTTTAAAGAAAAAAAGAGTTTAATACCTAACCTTCTCTTTCTTGTGTTTTCTCATGAAAACAATTTTTTAATGTGTGTGTGTGTGTGTGTGTGCGTGTGTGTGTGTGTGTGTGTGTGTGTGTGTGTGTGACTGGAAATTGATATAATTGAGGCTTGCATTGGTGATTTTTAAATTAATACAAACTGGGATTATCACTGTCGAAGTGACACCCCAACTCCAAATGTAAAATGGGAAAAGGAATTTTGGATGGATGGTAGAAAGATTCAGACCTTATTTTTTTGAATTCACAGTTCTGGAACAAGACTGGCCAACCCAGCCTTCTTTGGAAGTCATTGATATTTACAAAGTGACAGGAAGAAAAACAAGTAGGCTATTGCAGTATCCTGCAACACTTGGCAGCTCTGATTCAAAAGTTTACTAAACCTACAGGAAAAAAAAAAAAGTCACATTCCCACTGAAATATCTGTAATAACAGTTTCTGCTGTCCTTCAAGTACATAAAAGTACTTCTTAATAAACATGAAACATACTATTTTAGATGTTATTCAGATAAAGCACGACAGTCTTAATTCACTGCATTCTGATAAAACAGTTCAGTGTAGAAAAGAGAGAGAGAGAAAAAGAGAAAGGTCCTGCATTTAGGTCTTTGTTTTTGTCTTCTGTTCTGGGAAAAAGAAGTTGTGACATTAGCACTTTGTCAGCAAAGTTTGATGAGTGTGCTGCATGCTCTGGTTGTCATTTCCAAGCGGATCACCATGTGGGTAACTTGCCCCTAACCTGGATGTTGAGAGATTATCCAATGAATAACCCCTTACAATGGTTTAATGCAAAGACCACCTCTGGGCATTCTTCTGCAGACAGATGTAACTACACTGAGAAAAGCCATTTTCATTGAACACATATAGTTCCAGTAGCACGCAGCACTCAGGCTTTGAAATGACAAGTAGTTTGCTTAAGTTTTCACTTTTCACTCACTGCAAACACTTCAACCAAAACTATTAATTATTTGTATTTTACTAATGGCATAGATAAACTTCCTAAATGTCTCTTGAAAATGTGTGAGAAATTTATTTTAGGAAAATGAGAACTGAAGACTGACATGAGTTGATGAGTATACCTTTAGTTTTACACTCTCATATTTCACCGGTAACTATATAAGAAAGTTTGGCACACTGTTAATGAAGGGTTAGATTAATGAATTAAACAAGTCACTGATTGGGGGTGTAGCAACCCAACTAGCACACTATATGGACGTGGTACTGATAGACCACCTCTTGGGAACGACGATCCTCACTTGCCTTTGTGGGTTGTAGTTATTTATTTTTGGGGGGGGTGGACAATTGGAATTGTTATCGTTTCCAACCCCTGTTAGTTTTTCAGGCGGGATGTCTGATTCAAGCCCGTCCCCAAAACCACTGCAACCACATCTCATTGATCAATATACTAAGAGTTCGTGGTTAGGGAAGAGTAAATTGGGCAAATGCAGGAGTAGCGGACAATTGCATTTCAGCAGTTCTAATACCAGTCCGAGTGGAAAAGTAACAGAAGGCACACCGTCAACGGCGTTTAGTCTAGGGTGTACATACAACAGTCCAGCCTACATAACCCAAAAGTCGTACCCCAGCACACTTTCACTGGCTAGCTGCTGCTATTAGATATATGTCGGTAACAAGAGAAAAGTTTTCCGAAGCAACATAATTGTTATGCAGTTTCCATCCACTCCATCAGGTTTGGAAGCTTATTAGTTTTATTTTTTTCCTTGCCAAGTGTTGGATTGTGGCACCCTGGTAACCAGAAACAGTAGTGCTTCTGCAGTGATCGCCGCAAAAAATTTGAACTCTTGTATGGTTATTCATTTTTAACATTGAAATTAACGCAAATCTGTATTGGATTTTCTGAAATAATTGGTGTCAAATTCTGGACTTTTAGTGCCCTTGCATCTGGCTATAGTAGCTGAGTACAGCGACATTTGGGGTGTTTTTGTTGATTTGAAGTTAAAGTCGTGTATGACCCACACTGCTTCTGGTTGCACAAATGACTTAAGTACTGGACACACCCAATTTAGCAGCTCAGCATGGGATGGATTTAGACCATCCTTCATTGTGAACGCTACCCAGAACTTTTTAAAAATCTGAGAATGCAAAATCCAGGAATGGCACTGCTTTGTAGAGATACACATACATATACAGTTTGAAAGTATCAGAAGTATAAATAGGGAATTTAAAAAAAAATGCAGAAAGCTAGTTCAGTATTTTAAACTGTATGGAATACTTGTAATTCACAAAATGGTAACTTACTCAGAACAATTTAGTTTATAGTTAAATTCTACCGCTAAATATGCCATCATAATCAAGTGAAGTTACACAAAGTAGTAAAGAGACACACACACACACACACACACACACACACACACACACACACACACACACACACACACAAAACGGAGCACAGCCTGCATAAACAATAAATGGAGCACAACCTGCATAAACAGATAAAACATCTCCTTACCGTGGGTGAGTCTGGCAGCAATGATGTGATTCCATGCACAATGTGTTTAAATTTACGTTAGCATGGGTCACATATCTCGTTACATGTCTTGCAGCTATAAAAGTGTGGGTGGGATGCTCCCTCCTCCTCGCTCTATGGTTCCGGCACCTATGTTCAACATGTATCCAATAAATATTTCATATTATGTACCAATAAAAACTAAGATAAGATATAGTTTAATGAGGTAAAAAAATAAGACACTGCTGTTTTCCCACCTACCTGATAAAAAGAGAGGAATTTAAGAAATGTGTAATGGAAAATATCCAAGAGTTATTAGGGAAGATGGAGATATCTTCAGAAGTTATAGCTAATGAGTTGGATAAAATGAAAATGGAGTTTAAAAACAGAGTAGAAATAAAGGATAAAGAGATATGATTATGAAGTAATAGGAAATGTTTAACATTGTTCACTGCTGCAGTAGCCTTAGCTATACGTGTTATATCCAGTGGCGGCTGGTGAGTTCAAATCGAAGGAGGGATGCAGGAGACAGCTGAATGGGTGGGGCCAATGGGAAAGGGTGTGGTCAACTATAAAGGGGAGGAGCTAGGCTCAAAACCACAAAAACTGGAACTTTAATTAAATACACTGCCCTGGGTGCCAAACCGTCATTATGAGAGTCCAGTCAAGACAATGTGAAGTGTAGAAGAATATTTCAATGCATTAGCTGCATGACAGCTTACTTAATATCTAGATGGAAACAAAAAGGCTGTGAGGCATGAAAAAATAAATTACTTTTTAAATACATTACTGGAATGCCAGTCAAAATCAAGTACAAAAAAACCCGGCTGCACTCAACTCAAACCTCTTCTCCTTGCACTGCAGTTCTAATTATAATTTATATTCAGCTTTATTAAAGTACCAAGTAACATGCTGAAAGTAGCAATGTCTGTGATACCCCACTTGTAAAAATATTTCTTATCCAAAAAAGACCTGCTGCCTGACAACAACTATCTACTTGTTTCATAGGGAAAACATGATCAAAGTAAAAAATGAAAAGCAAACAAAAAACAAACTCAAGATACATTGCTTAAAGGATTACTGTACAGGTAATGGACCACACATGATAGATTGGCATTCTGTTTGGTTTACAGGTAAAGCCTGCAAAGATGACTGCAAGTCTCCAGCAAATATAATGAGCTTCTTAAAATAATGTAATCCTGTCCATTATTACAAATACTGTCATATGCATTTCAATACCCAAGGCTTATACATTATCTAGTTATGCAAGTATTTTCTGCATGGCAACAACAGAAAGGCTTTCACTGTTGGTAATTCTTTAACAGTATGCTTATTAAAGCTTACTTGCATCTTACAATCTCAGACCAGCTTACATGATGGTCATTAAAACATTGCTACTTAAACACAGAGCAACAGGCATTTTCTGAGTAATAATAAGCATAAATCAACAGTATAAAAATATGACAAACCAGAACATTTTGCAAAATCAAGGACAGAATAAAAGTAGTACTTGTTTCTACCTTGGATGCGGAGATACTCTGCACATTTACACTGCATAACTGCTCCTTGCCTGGCTTGGACACATCCAGAGTCACACTACATGGGATAGTGGAGTGCAACAAGTATGTCACAATTTGAAATGTCTCTGGCTGACTGTGATGGCTCTGACACATTTATCATACCTCTCAACCTCAGAGCAAAAAATGTGGACAAAGCCATACATAGAAGTGGGACAAGGCCAAAAAATAAAGACAATTTTAAATATTGCTCTTATAAACTTGGAAAGGTAATAGAGTAGTAAGTCTAGCATTAGTATGAATTTCTGGAGGGTATGAAATCTGAAACACAAATGTCTGTCATTATTTTCTAACTTCAGTCTTTAATGATTTGCTACTAATTTGCCAAAAAAACACAATTTTATGAAAAATGGACCGAAAATGTGATGCAAAAATATAAAATAGCCACACAATACAGCTGGGAACCTGTCAAAGAAGGGACACTTTTTAATATTAGTACTGCTAACTTGAGCAGCTGACAAAATAAAAGAATCCACATGCATTTCTGAAATAAAAGTAATCTATAACTCTGATTATTACAGTTATTTCTTAATTGTAAACCCTCTACGTTTTCTTCCAAAATTGCCTTTTTGCGGCAGGATTATTAGGGGAAGAGCAACATTTTGAGCCAAAATCGGGGACAGTTGAGAGGTTTGGATATGCCTAATTCTTTAAAGCAATTTATTTGCACGTACCTCTCAACCTGTTAATGCAGGAAATCTGGACAAGGCCAAATATACTTATAAGCAGTACAAAAAATTGTTGTATAAACTGAGACAGTTGATAGAATAACAGGTCTTGCTTTAGCATGCATTTTTCTGAAGGTTATGAAGTCTGAAACTCAGTGTCTGTCATCATTTAGTGACGTAATTCCTAAATTATTTGCCAGAAAACCACACATTTAATGAGGAAAAAAACAAAAATAAGAAGCAAAAATCTATTCATTCAATGAAAACCTGAACATTTGAGAGGTATAGTTCAGCCGGGGCTGTCTTTGAGTTTGCCGCCCTTCCCCCTCACAAAATCATGGTCGAATGGAGCCTCCTCCCTTCAGCTATTCCAATGAACCATTACTTGGCTATTTCACCCCATTTACCATAAACACTAATGTGCATACTGCTTTACTTCTACGATGATTTGGACTTCATTTGAAAGTTTTATTTTGCATTTTACAGCACAAACACTAAGACATCTGCTAAACAAAGCAATGCAATCTCACAATGAAAACAGACTTAGCATTAAAACTTCTCTGCCCTTGAAACTCACATTCATTGAAACAGCATTGAAACCCACATTCAAAGAAAATACATTTTGCCAGTGACAGATAAAGATTAACTTTGGGCTGTTTTCAAATCATAGGTCCCTTGCACATGAAACATACACATGGTCTTTGATACACCTTTCTGATTTTATTAAATTATATTCCTTGTACAATATAGTACAGTTGTAGAGGGCATTTTAAATTTGTTTTGAACATTTTTCCAGTTAAACAATGAAACAAAATGTATGCACCAATAATGACAAAACTGTCCAATTTAGAACATTTTTTCCAGTAAACAATGAAAAAAAATGCATGCACCAATAATGACAAAACTGCCTAATTCAGAACATTTCTATAATAAAAGTCTACTCAAACTTGTACAGTCCACCAGTATCAGTAAATATGCACAATCTCTGAAGAAGTAAAAGTCATCTAAATAATTCCACATTAAAGGAATCTGTAACTAATGAAGAGGTTGCTACTAGCAAACAACTTTATATTTTATTGTTTCATCTACAGATAAAGTGTCTGTTGCCCTTGAGGAATAAATTGCCTATGTTTCATTAAAAACAATATGCTAGTAATATTGCAATAGGGAATGGATGGCAAACTAGTAACAGGTTCAGAGTTACTAGGTATCTTCACCAAAAAGGACTGCAGCATCCACCCCCTTTACAATACAGTACAGTATCAGCAGTGCATCTACCTACTGTGGGAGTAGAACCCACAGCCTTCTGCATCAAAAGCAAGTACACTACCTGTTGTGCTATTAACAATGCAAGCATAGCCAGCATAAGCATCACTAAACTTTTGTTCCCCTGCAGCTCTCAGCTTCTTGTAAAATCTACTTGACACTCGGCTGTATCTCTGAACTTTGCAGCACAAGAAATCTGGAAAAAGCCAAAATTTGGGGGGGGGGCAAAAGATCAAAAAACAGGGACACATTTTAAACATTGCTTGTATAATGTTGGAAAGTTGCTAGAATAAAATGCTGTGTTACCACCATACATTTCACTGCCAAGTATTAAACCCAGGACCCTGTGCAAAACAGTCAGAGCAACATACCACTATGCCAAATCAGTCATCTATTTTATGAAAGAGGAAGACTGAAACTTAAATGGCTACATTCAGTGAATTTAGTTCTCACCATAGCTGTCAACATCTTAGCACAAAACACCTGAACAAAGCCAATAATGGGGGAATACAGCCCCCAAACATATTCAGTGAATTCAGTTCCCACCATAGCTCTCGACCTCTTAGCAAAAACATGTAGACAAAGCCAGTAATGTGGGAATACAGCCCCCAAACATATTCAGTGAGTTCAGTTATCACCATAGCTCTCAACCTTAGCACAAAAAACCTGGACAAAGCCAATAATGGGGGAATACAGTCCCAAAGATAGGGACAAGTTTCAAATATCCATCTTATAAACTTAAGAAACGTGCTATAATAATAGGTTTTATGTTACCATGTACTTTCTGAAGAATATGAAGTCTAAAATTCCAGTGCTTGTCATTTTTATTTATTTAACATTTGTTAACCAGGAAAGTCTGATTTGAAACAAAAGCCAGATTTTGGCAGAGGAAGAAACACTCCAGACACATGTCTTTGTAAGATGAGAGGACACCACAGCAAACCCACACAAATACAGGGAGGACATGCAGACTCCACATAGAAGGCACCCCAGCCAGGAATCAAACCAGACAACCTGTAGCTGTTAGGCAACAATGCTACCACTGCACCACTGTACGACTGGCTGTGTTGAGAAACAAAAATACAGAAACCTCAGATTTTATGACGAACAGAACAAATATGAGGCAAACATCTGCATTTTTTTTTTACAAATGGTGGTGAGTAGGTAATTCAGGCTCTTGCCATTTGGGCCCAAGGTACAGGGTTCAAGCCTTATTCTCTACCCACCACCATGTAGCAACTGGGGCATTACACACACCCACAAAGTCTGTCAAAAACAGCAAGTTCCGTCATCGCCGAGCTGTTCAATCCATTCCTGCACCATCATTGCCGAGCTGTTAAATCCATGCAGTAGGCAAGTCCTTCCCATGAGAACATCTGAGGCTCGTGCTATCTGTCCCACGAGACCACTCTGCCTGCGGACATTGCAGTCTGATCCCCTTCCAGTCTGCTGGGAAAATGTAGACGTGCATGTTGTCTTTGCAATCCGGACTGCTGGTGGAGACAGTCTGGATTCTGTGCGCATGCTCCGGACTGGTTCACCAGCAGTCCAAATATCGGGAAATGCCACGAGTGCGCATGCGTGATGTTCAGGGACTTGCAGTTGGTTTTATTATTTTATTTTTGTTATTTTATTTTATATTTTGTTTAATTTTTCTTGTTTTACGGCTGGGACGGCTGCAGTCCTGCAGTCCAATAGCACGAAATGCCCCTGGTTATATCCTGTCAAGAATGTAACAGCCGACCTGCTTCCAAACTTCAGGGTACCTTCCACGCACCCAAACTGTCAGGCAGTGCAAGCTGAGCTCATTAAAAAAGACAAGTCTGCTAGGAAACCCCTTCAGAGCTTTACTGCCACTGAAGAGTACACTCTTCTGAGACTTTAAAGAAATGGCAGTTGGCTTCTGCTTTCCTTTGCTGGGCAAATATCTTTCCTTTGGGGGAAAGTTCCATTTTCTTAATTTTGTTAATGTTTTATTACCTTCTTCTTCAGGAAAGTTACTTTAAAGCTAGGAGTGTTGTGTTTTAATATACTGTCTCAAGACTGTAGCAGACTTTTAAAGAGAGCACTCATTTTTCCTGTCAGTTTAAAAGTGGTATGAAATAAAGGAAAACATTTTTTTCCTGTGGAGAAATTGTTTATTTTACTTTTGTGAAGCTGGCATCATGTTTTAAAGTGTTTACTTTTTGTGAACTGGTAATGTTTACTAGCAAGTTTTGCTTGTCTTCCCCAGGAAAGAGGCACCATTTTCAGCTTGATCATGGAACAGACTACCAGTCCCATGAGCAGTCTTTCTTCCAGACAGTGAAAGAAAAAATTAAGTAAATCCCCCCATTGCTTCTTTGTGAATTGCTTATCCAGTCTCTCTTCCCAATCCTTTCTAACCTCCTTTGGTTGATTCCTATAGTTATCATGCAATATTTTGTATGGTCTACTAATTATTCCTCTTTTAACAGCAACTTTTGTTCAAGATTCTACTAAAAACTCTACCAGTGCTAGTCTTTTACTTAGGATCCCCCTATTTATTTTTGCCTGCACTCCAATATCAATACTTGATAGGGAAGGCAACCTCTAGCCTGCAGTCCAAATACATTCTTGGCCTCTTTCCATTCTACTACCCTTCCCTCTCTAATGATTTGCTCTGAATACTTTGGTTCTCTAGCCAGTTTTCTCCAATAAATTCTAGCCACCTCTTGCCTATTGTCTGTATCTCTAATTGCAGTCAGCCCTATTGGCAGAATCTCCTATCTCCATTTCCATGTTGTCTTAACTCTTAGAATACTTTCTGCTACTTTATGAATATAATATTTTGTATGGCTCTACAACCAAAATTTCAGTCTCTCATTGGTTCTCGAGCTTCCCCCATTTCATCATATCATCATCCCTTTCCACTATGAATTATATATTTCTGCTTGTGCTCTGCATATGAGCATTAACTGTGTAGCTCTGAAATACCCCTTCAAATTGGGTAAATCCAAACTGCCTTGTTCTGTTAGAATCAGTTTATCCCACTTGAATCTTGTTGTCTTTCCCTCCCATATAAAACCTTTCAGCTCTTTATTAGTTGCTACCTACAACTTCTCCTCTAGTTGATAAAAATATGCCTGACCTGTGTATAAAACTAAAGGGACTAAAAACATTTTTAACTGCTTATATCTTGCTATCCATATCCATATAACACGCTTCCAATTTCTCAGTTTTTGTATTGTCTTTTGTTTAGCCTCTTCTCACATATCCTTAGCTGCCACACCAGAATCCTTTTTAATCCATACTCCTAAGTACTTCATTTTATCATGTCCTCATAGATATGGATATTGCTGAACCTATTTGTGTGTGGGTACATAATTTACAGCTATTGCTTTTGTTTTAGTGTCATTAATTTTGTATCTCAAAAATATTTGAAACTGCCTCAAAGTGTTTCATAACACTGAAATGTCATTTTTGGTTTTATCAGGTATAAAATAATAGCATACGCAAATAGAGACAGCTTTTCTTGACTACCATACAATCCCATACAATTATATCCTTGAATTTCTGTGTCATTTCTTTTCTTCGCCAATGTTTCTTTTTGAATATAATGGAAATAACAATGGAGAAAGAGGACATCCCTGCTCAAACAGAAATCATTAGAGAGGAACACACCCACTTTAATTTTCACCTCCATTCCCTCATATATCCTCCTAATCAACCTTATAATTTTATCAGGGAATTGAAATGCTTCCATTAACCTGCTCATAAACTCCCCACTTACTCTGTCAAATACTTTCTCTGCATCAAGACCCACCAACAGCAGTGGTATTTTCTTACATTCTGCTTCCCTCTGGATCATCAGTGTTTTGTTAATGTTGTCAAATGTTTGCCTTCCCTCCATAAAATCACATTGATATATATCTAACAATTTTTGGCATCATCTTTGACATTATTTTTTGCCATTACAGACATAAACACTTTATAATTATGGTTTAGGATTGAAATGGGCCTGTATGAAACTGGATCTGATGGGTCTTTAGGTATTAAGGCTGCCACTTTCTTCCAGGATGTTGGTACTTCTCCTCCTCTTAAAATACTGTTTAGCAAAACCTTCCAGATCTTTACCATTTTCCCTCCTAGCTAGCAAACTTCCACAGGAATACCATCTATTCCTGGGGACTTTCCTATGGATTGGTTATACATCACCATCTCCTATCCTATTAGTAATTGAGCCTCACTTACTTCTAACCTTGGCATATTTCATTTTTCATAAATATTTCCATTTGTACCTTTTCTTGATTTCCACATTTCTCTGTTTTATACAGACTTTCATAACATTTTGTAAATATTTCTAGTACCTCTACAAGATATCTTATTTTCCATGTTATAGGCTTCCTAAGAATGGTGACAGCCCATTCTACTTTGTGTTGCCTCTGTTCTTATGTTAAAAGTTTTTTGTGCTCTGGGGTTATCAAAACACAAATGCTTAATAGCAATCTTTCTAAATTCATGCATATTATCGAGATAATCCCTTATATTCTGTTCAGCATTCTGCAATTGCTCCTCTTCTTTTTCTGTGAGATTCCCCCTATTCTGCAATACTTTAACATGTCAGTCCCTCTAAATAATTCTTGTTACTTTTTAACCATATCTCTCTTTCTTTTATTTTCACTGTATTTTTAAACTCCACTTGAATGTTATCCTACTCCCTAGCTATATTTTCAGAAGAAATTTCTATCTTTTCTAATTGCTCCCAGATAATTTCCACTACCCATTCCTTAAATTCTTTACAACAGCGAGGTGGGAAAGTGCTAGTGTCTTATTTTTATTTTGTTACCCTGCATTTTTATTTTGGTTATTATTATTTGTGTGTGATCTGAAATAGTTATTGGACACGTATCAAAACTTTTGATTAAATGCACATGTTCCTGTGAAATGTAAGTTCTGCCTAGTCTAGCCGAGTTTTTGTAACTTGGGGAATAATAATATGTAAAGTCACTCCAAACCTCTACTACTGAATTCACATCTTTCATGCCAAATCTTTTCATAAATGTCTTCAAAAATCTACTCTTTGTTATCTATTTCCATATTTCCTATCTTGGCCCCCTAGACACATCTTCACTGCTGCAAATCAAATTCCAGTCCTCACCTATAAGTAATATTCCCTGTTGAAAGCTGATTATTTCTCCCAAAATTTTCTTAAGCTCCATTATAGCAGTTTTAGGTGGAATATAAATACATTCCAGTGTAATCCTTCTCCCTTGCCAGTAGCCCATTAGTACTGCAAATCTATTTACATCTTCAAATATTGAAGTTTTACCCTCTTAATAGGAACAATTGTCCCAAACTGACACTTACAGACTTGGGTTTACATAAAAGGAATGTTATCCCTGCTAAGACGCATGGTACAGCCTATGCTTCTACTAAGTGCTGTCTGGTTTTGCCTTAGCTTTATTGCTCTTCCAGATTGGAAGAACACTTGAATTCTTTCAGAAAACATTATCTCCTAGCCATTGAAAGAAACAAGTATTCTGTTTTTATTACTCTTTTATCAATTTGTCTCCATGGAGACATGAGAACCAGATGCAGAGTTGCTTCTACAAGCATTTATTTATTTGCTACAGGGAAGATTTGTTATATTCACTGTTCTTATTTGCTTTCTCTTTAAACGTGTTACTACATCAAGCCAATAGCCTTAATCCATTCATCCCTTATGCAAGAATGAGAGAAAGCACATAATTTTATCTTGTATCATGCTCTTTTCATCAGACTTTTCTTCTTTTTTATGTTGCACTGCCTACAGTTCTTAAAACTGAAGAGGGAAAAAGAGAAAAGAAGGAAAAAACAGGGGCACATGTTTAATTTAGTATCCCCATTACACCTGAAAATTTACTATGTAGCACAGAGATTATTTCATGCAGTATAAAAATACAACTGTTAAGAACAAAATTTTGTTTTACTTACAGTCAACTATCTCCCTCCTCTGTTCTTTCAAACATTAATGACATGAAGTAGGGCATAAGCTTTAGAGTCCCCTACAAGTTTAACAATTTCAAAAAGTCCAATATTTCCAGGTTTTCTTGTTTTGTCATGATTCACACATATAATTAATGCCTTGTAATCCCACATTTATTTGCCAATTTCTGAGTTGCTGATTTTATTTTTGTTAATCTCTGTATCCCAAATCTAGTCTCTGCTTCATTTACAACATATTCTTGTCAATTCTTGTGCTTTTTTCTGTCTCTCAAGCATTTTCCATTGAAACATTGGAAGAGGTTTCAGTGGCACAGTGTCTCTGTGGTCTTTATTGCCAGAAGAACAAGAAGCAAAATTTTGTTCTATTTCACAGCTCACTTTTTGTTGGGAAAACATTTGTATTTCCTCCTTAGCATGTTCTGCATCAAAAATGATTTTGTCCCACCAGGAAAGAATATTCTGAAGATAGCTGGGTATAGTAGTTTGAATCTCACTCCTGCTTCTCAACATTCCCTGATTAGTGGAATACATTTACATATCTTCTGCCTGATGTACAGTGAATAATCATTTTCCACACTCTACTGTCTCCCACTTTT
Source organism: Protopterus annectens (assembly GCF_019279795.1). Lineage (NCBI taxonomy): Eukaryota > Metazoa > Chordata > Ceratodontiformes > Protopteridae > Protopterus > Protopterus annectens. Next base: position 489,294,593 of record NC_056739.1, read on the forward strand.
TTTACTTTGTCCTTCTGCCACAGTTTTGTCATAACCAACTCCTTCTGCTGGTAGGATTGCATCTTTACTATTAAATGTCTAGGTTGCTTTCTGTTAGCCAGGTTTAGAGCATACACATGATCTGCCTTTTCAGTTAACAGCTCATTTTGTGGAATACCAGTCCAGTTGGTTATTTGTGCTTTAATAAAATTAATAGAGTCTGTTCTTTCCAGCTTCTCTGGTACAGCAGAAAATCTCAAGTTTTCCTATGTACTCTGTCCTCTAATTCTATTATTTTGTAAAACATCTCTTTTTGAGCAGTCTCATATTCAGCCAGCCTTTTCTTAATTTCAGCCTCTGATTTTTGCAATTTTATCACCTCACCTGAATATCTGTTTAAAGCTTCTTCCATTTTTCCACCCTTTTGTTATTTGAGTTGATATACTCCATCAGTGTTTCATTTATTTTAATCATCTCTGAGTACACTTGACTTATTTTTTCCTCTAGATTACTGGAAGTCATGTCTTTCACCAAAGCTGGAGTTTACCCTGTTTTTTGCTGAACAGATGCAGAAGTCTTCCCATCACTGTTTTTTCCTTACCTTTTGTGATTGATATTCTTAAGGTACTCTGAATTTCATTTTTGCTGGCATCGAGGCAGTGCACTTTCTAGCCAGTTACTGAAAATTACCCAAAAATATGAGTTTACTGGCTCTCTCCTCTGAGTTTCTGTTTTTACACTGGGAGAGCTGAAATTAAGCTTACTCAATGTGCAGCTATCTTGGAAGTCTAAGGGCCACTCTTGTTGGTCCTGGGAGAGGTATTCCTGTTGTGTCAGAATGCTGTGCCCATTCCTGGGTAAGCTGTTGCTTCTGCCATTGGTAACACAGTTGGGCTAATTTTTTCCTGTCAAAAAGAAACAGAAAACCAAGCATGTATCTACCCTTCCTCAATTTTCTTTGCATAGGAGCATTTTACTGTATCTGGTTCAGGGTTTAATTCAGGGTATTATAAAATAGCTTTTGATAAAAGAAAGAGGAATTCCTCTTTTCCTGAAGAGATTCAAGATTCTTAATCTGAACAGGAATATGCAGGGATGGATATATTTTTTTATCAGATTTCTGATTCAGAATCAGAGGAAAACTCAGTTTCTGATTCTCCTATTGGGGTTTCTCTGAGACTATTGCTAGAATGTACAACTGTTTTTTGTGGGAAAACACTGAATCTTTTCAGTCCCTCAGAACATACTATGATTTGTTACTGTGGGATTTCTCAGTACCTACACCTATTATTCTTGTTCTGTCATCTTTAGAGGATGTGTGTGTTACTGCCTTTAATTTTCCTGACACTCAGCGAGCTACCCCTAGAAAAGTATTTAATTTGTATAAACTATTCCCAATCCTGACCCAGCAACTATAGAGTTAGTTGATCCCACTGCTACTAAAGCACTTAGTGAATTCAATCCTACTCCTTGTGACAAGGCTGAGAAAATTATTGATAGGTAAGGGAAAAGTGTATAATTCTACAAATTTAATTTTCAGAATTTTGCATTGTCAGGCTCATATATTAAACATTGTTCTGACAAATTGGGAAAGTATGATGAATGTTTTATCCTCAGTTTCTTCTTGTAGGGAAATATCTTCTTTAAATAACTTAGTTTCTTCTGTTGCACAGGTCACTACTCATTGTTTACAGTGTGTGTATGACTCTGTTGATATTTCTTCCAGGGCTGTGGCCACTAGTCCTGTTTTAAGAATGTTTGTATCACTGGATTATCAGAACCTCCTAGATGATGTTAAAAATGAGATTTTACATTCTCCCTTGGATAGAGATTTAGTTTTTGGCCCCTCTGCTGCAGAGGCATACCTCTCAAGGATCTATATTATATATTTGAAGTTTCAAAACTTCGAACCTCATATGTTCGACAATATATGAGCAAAGTTTGAAACATTGAAAATATAATAAACAATTAAAAAAAAATTTACCTCAATGCTCTGAGCGGGGGGGGGGGGGGTAGTGTGGTTTGTTTTCATTTATGTAAATGTATGATTGTTTATGTCATAAGTGATGGATTAAAAAAGATGTTTCTTGTTTAAAAAAACGGGCAGGAATTGAATAATTTATGTAATGTTGCTTAGATTATATGATATATAGCAGTATATGGGAAATATAATGTTTGTTAATGTTAATGTGTTATTACAGTTTGGTTACTTTTGTATAAATGTAAATTTGCCTATGTCATAAGTGATAATTCAATAAAGATGTTTAAAAAAAAGGTTACAGATAGCAGTGGGAGGAAATTCCTCCTTTCCAGGGATCATTCGTCATCTTCTTGATGGGACTCTATTGTTTCCACTGGTTCATCACACTGTCCCAAGGAGTGATAAAACCAGTTCCTCCTTCCTAAGTAGGGAATGTTACTAGTGCCAAAGGAAGAAAATTCTTGGAGACCAGTTCAGGATCTTTCTTTCCTAAACCTGTTTGTGGTGGTGCCCATATTCAAAATTGTGTCACTTCGCAACCTGTTAACCTTGCCTTCCTCTTTCAAGTTTCTTTATCTAGATCTATTTCTGATATTTTCCACTCAGACTTCAGCTACTGTGAGGGAATACATCAGGATTTTGGGTCTCGCTGATCTATGATTCTCTTGATACCCCTGGCAGGACTCCATATGAGAAATATAAAGTGGTATCTCATTTTTTTCAATCCCAGCATCAACATCCTTTATCTTTTCAAATCCCAGTGCTGGGTTTGTCAGAAAAGAAATCTTTTGGTGGAGACAACATGTATCCTTAAATCCAGGTCTTCCCTTCTCCCTCCATGTTCCAAAGTGGTAAATCACCACAGATGTCTAGGACTTTGCTTGGGGAGCAGTTTCTGGAAAGATAAAAGTGCAGGGACTGTGAGACACCAAGGACAGATGCAAACACATAACTATCAAAGAGATACCTGCCCTGATCAAGGCATTCAACTTTGAACCATCTTTGGTTTTTGAGACCTCTTCAAGTGGCTACAAACTGTCAGTCATGTGTTACATGAACAAGCAAGGAGTAACCAGGTCATACTCCTTTTCAGACTAGCCATGTTTATTTGGAATATAGCTTCACAATACAATCTCACTCTACAGGCATCCTACATTCTGCTAGAGCAAAATTTTATGGCAGAAAAGCTGAGTGGGACCAGGGCTGATCCTCACGAATGGGAACTAGATCAGTGGTGCCTTTCAAGATTTGATCTATCCTTGGGGAAAATCAGTTGGCAGCATTAATTTCTAGGACTCCATTCAAGAAGGCTTGGACAACAGATGCCTTTCTTTTCTTTGGACAGGAATGTTCCTGTATGCTTTTCCACCCTTTCTACTAATATCCAGCATAATTCTGAAGATTCAGAAGTAATCCCCCACAGTCATTGTTGTGAATCCCTTCTGGCCCAGGCAATTGGGGTTCTCTCTTCTTTTGGAAATGGTCATGGTCAATTTTACTACAAGCTTCTTCACAGAGTGCATATACACACACACACACACACACACACACAAAAACATCAATAGGAATTGTTGGCAGGACAGATTTGTGTCCCAGAAACTCCCCCTTCTGTGGAATAGACTCCATCACCATGTCAGGCAGAGTATCTCATTAACCCTTTTTAAGTGCAACCTGGATAACTGGATGGGGAACAGAAAATACACCCTTGAGGTTCCACCTGTGTTCCTGCTGGACAGATGCATCGGGTACTCACTTGTCAGAACATTGGTTAAATTCTTGGCTAGGCTTGTAAGGCCTCAGGGCCAATAGCCTAATAACTTCCTATAATCCTATTATCCTATGGTATTTGATACACTCCAACATCAGCCAACTTTATTTGACTGCCTGGTTGACAGGGTCTTAATTCCTTTTATGCATCTACTTATTGAGAATGTTCAGCAGGTACTAATGGAGGCAAGAAAACCTGCTACTATAAATTAATATTTTAGCAAATGGAAAAGGTTTTCTAGTTTGTGCCAACAACATAACCAGTATCCATTTAGTGCTAATTGTTCTTTGGTTCTATAATATTTGTATGGATTACTATCCTATAATCTTTCTTATTCCTCTATCAAGGTGCTTTTTTGGGTATTTCACCAAATCTGCCCATGGATACTTCTCTTTTAATGCAGTCTTGTGTCAAAATGTTCTTGAAAGGGGTTTTATATGAGGCCTCCAAGAAAACTGGTGGGCCCCTCCTCTAATTTTGCGTTAGACAAGCTAATGCTTGAACATTTGAACCAGCTAATCTGACTGACTTGAGGTTCTTAACATGGAAAACAGTTTTACTGATTACTCTAACCTCTGCAAGAAAGGTATCTAAATTGTAAGGTGTTATGACGAGTCAACCCTATCTCATTTTCCATATAGCCATGGTTTCTTTGAGAACTAATCATTCTTTTCTGCCTAAAGTGGTATCCAAATTAACTTTAAGTCAAATAATTCCTCTCCCTATTTTCGGTCTTAAACCTAAAATCAGGGAGAAAGGATACTTCATACTTTGGATGTCCACAGACAGCTCAGTTACTATCGTGACAAAACTAAATTTTTCAAATCTTCTGAACAATTGTTGTAAAAATAGACTATTTCCAAATGGTGGTCAATGGCTATTACCTTTTGTTATAGTCACCATAACAAAATTATTCCATGCAGGGTGAAGGCTCACTCTACCAGGGTCTTGGCTTCATCTTTGACTTTTTGAAAAGGGTTGGATTCTATAAGCATTCTAGAAGCTGCCACTTGATTCTCTGTACATAATTTTACTGTGTACTTGATTCCAGATCAAGCTTTGCTATAATCTTTCTCCAGGGTCTGCTGGAGTCTTCTGCTTTCACTTCCCAAATGTAGTTAGCTAAGGTAATCTACTCACACTGCTTAGGCTACTGTAGCTGTGATCACTATGACGAACACAGTACAATCGTGTAAGTAAAACTTACCATAATGGTAGATGGTTGCATGATGACTGCTGCAGTAGCTGCTCCCTTCCTCCAATCCCTTTGTTTTTGGTGTGTTTTTCATGCCAGGGTGTGGACATTTATTTTTTGTTGTTCCCAGTACTGACCTTTACAAGACTCAGACTCCTTCTCTTTGCTGGCAGGATTCACACCCAAACTTGTCTTTTAGTTAGCGCAGCTCAAGCTGCCTGACAGTCTGGGTGTATGGAAGATGCCCTGAAGCTTTGGAAGCTGGCTGGCTGTGGCTGTTACATCCTTGTCAGGATATAACCCATATAGTTATGGCTACTGCAGCAATGATCATTTGAACATCTCCATTAAGGTTAGCTTTACTTACACAAATGTATTTTACTTTGAGGAGCTAACAAAGGTTAAAGTATTGCAGAAGCAAAGGTACTGAGAGCAAATAACTTGAGATGGAAAGGTAACAGTGAGGGATAAGGCCAGGAAGATGTTTGGGCTGCAGGCTAGAGACTGCCTTTTCTACCAGAAATTGATGTCAAAGTATAGGCAAAGAGAAAGGGATAGGGGAATCTTAAGTGAAAGTGCTTTGGTTTAAGTCTTGGTTGAATTTAGAACAGATGCTGCTGTTAAAAAGGATAATTAGAAGGGCATATACAATATCGCAGGAAAACTATAAGGATCAGAGGAGGTTAGAAAAGATTGGAAAGAGAGACTGGAAAAGCAATTTACAAATGAACAATGGGAGGACATATGTATGGCTTCCAAGTATGCAATGAAGTCCAGAAGGTTTAGGTAGGTTCTTTGCTTGAAGGTGTTTGCAAAAGCATTTTTATAGCCCAAGCAGACTTCAAAGAATTTTCACTTAGGCAGATAGCAAATGATGGAGGTGTAATGGGGGAAAATAGTTAACTGGGAAATGTGTGTTGGGATTTTAATCAGTTGACAGATTTTAAAAATTCCCTACAAAGTTCTTTCTCAGAAATATTGGGTGAGCAATTTGCTGTAATTAACTATATGATTGTTTTGAGCTGGATCTGGATTATCTATACATAGCAAGACCTTATTAAGTTCTTGTCCTCCACAACTGACTGCATCAGGTACTGTCCTGGCTTCCTGCCCGGCTGCATCTCCCTGCCACTAGATCCTAGATAGCCCCCCAAGCTAACTGCTCACCGCGTGGCACCTAGACTACCTACGCTGATCTTACGGACTCCCTCCAAGTGCGAATGCACCTACCAACTACTATAAATTAACTGATAATAGATGTAAAACACCCAAAGAGTTTTAGGATCCTAGATAGCCCCCCAAGCTAACTGCTCACCGTGGCACCTAGACTACCTACGCTGATCTTACGGACTCCCTCCAAGTGCGAATGCACCTACCAACTACTATAAATTAACTGATAATAGATGTAAAACACCCAAAGAGTTTTAGGATCCTAGATAGCCCCCCAAGCTAACTGCTCACCGCGTGGCACCTAGACTACCTACGCTGATCTTACGGACTCCCTCCAAGTGCGAATGCACCTACCAACTACTATAAATTAACTGATAATAGATGTAAAACACCCAAAGAGTTTTAGGATCCTAGATAGCCCTCCAAGCTAACTGCTCACCGCGTGGCACCTAGACTACCTACGCTGATCTTACGGACTCCCTCCAAGTGCGAATGCACCTACCAACTACTATAAATTAACTGATAATAGATGTAAAACACCCAAAGAGTTTTAGGATCCTAGATAGCCCCCCAAGCTAACTGCTCACCGCGTGGCACCTAGACTACCTACGCTGATCTTACGGACTCCCTCCAAGTGCGAATGCACCTACCAACTACTATAAATTAACTGATAATAGATGTAAAACACCCAAAGAGTTTTAGGGTAAATAACAATTCTTGAGCCACACTTCCTAGTCAGGACGTGCTCCGTTGGCGGGAATCAGACAGTACCTCACATAAAATCAGCCTCTGTAAATTTATTCCCAAACAGTAAATCCAGGGAAAAAGGCAAGCATTTACTTTTAAAAATTGACTACTGCACCTAAAACCAGATACCTTTAGGACCCTGCTGAATTCTTGTGGTGTAATGATGTCAGCAAAGTTATAATTACAGCCCAGCAGTTTCCACCATTTTATTTCTTGTCCTCCACAACTGACTGCATCAGGTACTGTCCTGGCTTCCTGCCCGGCTGCATCTCCCTGCCACTAGGTAAATGTTTATCTCTTTCAGAGAAAACAACTGTCTTATTGTTAACTTATGCTATTGTAGTTTTTTGAATTGTGTTCAGCGTGACTGACTACAAAACTTTCACGGAAATGATTCAAGGTCTAAATGTATGGCCAGCGCTGCATAGCGTCTTTGAACCTTAGTTAAATTGTTCTTCATACAGTATAACAGCGTTTACTGCTCTGTTTTTTACTAATCTATTACAAAGAAATAACTGAGCTACTGCCATTTCATAAATTGTTTTGTTTTTGAGCTTTGTTCAGTGCGACTGGCTACTAGGCATTCATAGAAATACCTCAGGGTCTGCATTTACTGTTCACGCTGCATAGCGTCGAAGAACTAGAGTCAAAGTGTTTGTAATATAGTACAACTACACTCACTGCTTCTCCTTTGTAAAACATATAGAGTTTAATTAACGTAACTATTAGACTCCTATGGAAATGTGGTAGACTTGAATACTTTGTTGGCGTCGTTGTTACTCGCTACTAATGTTTGCTGAACAATACTGGTTGATGCCTTTGACTACTAATAGGACACTCTGGTACTTATAAAACGTATTTCTGTGTTATCTGTTGTTTAAGGGTGCTTGGCTTTTGTCATACTCACTTGCTGAATATTATTTTAAAAGGCAACAACTTTGGGAAATGCATGAGTCTTATTAGCCTTGTAAAGTCACTTACTACTAAATTAAACCACTGTCTCTCTCCCCTATTTAGATCCTAGATAGCCCCCCAAGCTAACTGCTCACCGCGTGGCACCTAGACTACCTACGCTGATCTTACGGACTCCCTCCAAGTGCGAATGCACCTACCAACTACTATAAATTAACTGATAATAGATGTAAAACACCCAAAGAGTTTTAGGGTAAATAACAATTCTTGAGCCACACTTCCTAGTCAGGACGTGCTCCGTTGGCGGGAATCAGACAGTACCTCACATAAAATCAGCCTCTGTAAATTTATTCCCAAACAGTAAATCCAGGGAAAAAGGCAAGCATTTACTTTTAAAAATTGACTACTGCACCTAAAACCAGATACCTTTAGGACCCTGCTGAGTTCTTGTGGTGTAATCCCCGCTCCGCTTCGCCCTCGCTTCGCTCGGGCTCGCTCCGCTCCCCACCCTGCCCCCTTATCCCACCCGCCCCCACTACCTCTACTTTTATTAGGTCATCTAGCCCATCCCATATTCCATTCCACCAACCACAACTGTCTCCCACTTTGTCACTTTCCCCTCCCACATTTCTGACTCTCTATACTATCAAACATATTTCTTCTTGTCCTATCACTATATCATGGCCAAAAATACATACTCTAGCATCCCCTTTATAGTACCACTCCTTCTTATTCCTTATCTTTTAACTAAATACGAAACTCACACACTCTCAGGTATTCCCCTCCCCAAAAGACAAACCTCCTCTCATTCAAACTATCCCTCCAATCTTATCTCTCCCTCACTTTACTCTACCAATACCCCAAGCTCAAAGATAGTCCATCCCACCCTCTACCACCCCAAGAAAACCACAACTAAAACCAATCTAAAATTACTATTTAAGCTCCAAAGACTACTAGACCACCTGAAAGTTTGTATCACTAAAGATGGCGATATCCACCCCAACCCAGGCCCTAGCACCACCCGAAGCTCTATACCCTCTAACTACGCCGGAAGTTCTGCTGGCTCTATCCTTATATTTCACCTCAATATAAGAAGCATTAATAACAAAGTTCACAACTTACATGCGTTGCTAGCTACCCACTCCCCTGACATTATGTGCCTATCGGAAACATGGCTTAAACCAAGCACCATGGATGAAGAAATTATCCCACCCGGGTATAATATTCTTAGGGCTGACCGGTTAACTAAAAAGGGTGGGGGAACAGCTGTTATATTTAAAAATTCACTGAACGTCATAAGGAATCCACTCCAACCCCCTAAGGTCTCCAACCTAGAACTGATTGCCCTAAAACTATGCTTAAACAGTCAAAAAAGCATTAACCTTGTAGTAATCTATATACCACCAGGAAAGAACTTAGAAAACCTAGACCAAACCCTCAGCTGGTTAGCCACTAATTTCCCTCAAGAAACCATAATACTAGGAGACTTCAACATTGACTGGTCCCTCTACTCCAAACACATAAATCCCCACCCTATCAACCTACATGGGTTCTCCCAAAATATTCTATCTCCCACTAGAATAGGAAACACTCAACAAAAAGAGAGTATTATTGACTGGATTCTTACCAACAAGGGTAAAAACAACTATACTACCGGGACCCTTCCCAACGACCTTAGTGATCACCTTATTACTTATATCAGAAAACTCAAATGCCCACCTACTAACCTCCCCCCAACCAGACTAATTAGAAACAACAAGAAATTTGTCCCTAACCAATTTCTTGCAGAACTCAAATCTTGTAATTGGTCCATCCTAAAAACTTTATCGCTAGAAGAGAGCGTCTCTTATTTTAACGACACTTTCCTTAAGATACTTGACTCCCACGCCCCAAAGCGACTTATCAGAACCAAGGTACGAATTGCACCTTGGTTAACAGGAGACACCAAAACTAAAATTAAACTTTGGGACCAAGCCTGGAACAAATGGAGAGCTACCAAATCTCCCCTAGATCGCATTAAGTTTCAACAGCTTAGAAACTCAACTAAAACTGCCATTACTACAGATAAAAAACAATATTTCTGTCACCTCCAGGATAAACATCAGCATAACCCAAAGAAATTTTGGGCTGGATTCAATAATCTCCTCCATCCTGGCAAATCCACCACTCCCACCCCTGAGAAACTCATTGGGAAACATCCAGAAGTAATAGCCAACACCTTTAACTCTTTTTTACCGAGACTATTCAATCACTAGCCAGTCAACTTTCCTCTACCCCCCCACCAGCAACCCTAACTAATGACCAAGACCACCCCTCCTTTAACTTACAGCCAATATCCACCTCCTATATACGTACCCTTCTGAAAAAGCTCAAACCAACCACCCTGGCAGCGGACCAACTCCCAGCAGACTACTTACAAATCGCATCAGATGCCATAGCATACCCCATATCAATCTTGATTAACAGAACCATAGCTGAAGCTACCATTCCCTCTATTTGGAAAATTTCCTATATCATCCCTCTTCACAAAGGCGGGACCTCTACAGACACATCTAACTACAGACCCATTGCTATACTGTCTCCACTAGCCAAAATTATGGAACGGTGTGTTCATAAACAGCTCATAAACTACCTCACCCTAAATAGTCTATTGTCCCACACCCAGCATGGTTTTCGCCCCATCATAGCACAACCACTGCCCTTCTCTCTTTCGTGGACTCACTCAACAGCAACCGTAACAACAAATTAATATCCTCCGCTCTCTTTCTTGACTTGTCAAAAGCCTTCGATATGGTCAATCACCAACTCCTGCTCCACACCTTGAAAACACTACGTCTTAGTAACCTCGCTATCAGCTGGTTCAATGCTTACCTCACTGGTAGAAAACAAGCCGTCCAATGGCAAAACAAGCTATCCGACCTACTCCCAAATAACATTGGTGTTCCCCAAGGCTCTATACTTGGTCCTCTTCTCTTCTCTGTCTTTATAAATGATCTTCACTCAGTCATCCCTAGAACCTCTTGTATTCAATATGCAGACGACTCCACAATGATCTGCTCAGACATCTCCCTCACCAAACTCCAAGTTTCAACCCAGCAGTGCTTTACTATAGTTGAAAAATGGTTCTCAGATTTAAAACTTTTACTAAATCCTACTAAAACCAAGTTACTGCTATTTTTTCCCTCTGCATCTATCGGCCAAGGTAAAGAACCTCCAAACGCCAACAACCCTACTTTCCACGTGATCTCTACCAATGGAACCATCATAGAGCCTGTCTCCCACACCAAACTACTTGGTGTGACCATCGACCACAAGCTCAAATTTGACATACACATCAGCTTAACCATTAACTCTGTCAATAAGAAACTAGGCTCCATGTACAGAATAAATAACTTCCTAACCCCACACACCAAACTAACTATAGCTCGCACCCATCTCCTTTCAACCCTCCTTTATGCCTCCCCAATATTTTCATTCCTCAACAAGACTGAGCTAAATAAACTTTCTACAGCTTATAACCATATAGCCAGATTCATAACAGGGATGCCTTATCGAACCCACCACTGCCTAAATCTAAAGGCACTTGAATGGTTAGAACTGCCCAATATTCTCAAAATCAACCAACTCACTGAGGCATTTAAGATAATTAACCAACCAGACAACACCCCCTCACTTAATAAAATACTTACCCCTACTCCAACCTAACCTGCCTCAGATCTTCTAAAACTGTCCGGGTACAAACCGTCAAATCTAATAACTCTGGAGGTGATGCTCTCTACACCAACTCCATTGGTAGGCTTTGGAACTCCCTCCCAACCAGCCTAAGAATTATTACCTCACTCAACCAATTCAAAAAACACCTCAAAGAATTCCTCAAGTCACACTGGCTGTGCCCCTGTACCAAACCTGGCTAACAAAAAGTCCAGGCCTGTACCACCCCAGAATTCCACCACTTCCCTCTAGGACGACAATTGCAAATGAAGCATGTGAGATTATTTACTTAAGTTCTGTGCCTGTTTTATATAGTGTGTAAAGCCAATTGTTGTATTTTTATTCTCTATTTCAACTACATGTATAGCCAATTGTTTTATTTTTATCTCTATTTCAAATATATGTAAAGCCTATAGTAATTTTTACTGTCTTAGCATCTATTATGTTATCTGTACCTTCTTCTTGGAGCTTTTCTGCCCGGGCCTCTACTGAAAATGGACATGTATCCAGCTAGACTAGCCCGGTAAACAAATGTAAAATAAATAAATAAATAAATTACTACACTACCAAAAAGCAGTTACTAGAAAATGGAAATCAAAGTCAAAATCAACGGTATTTGAAGTTTTGAATATTATAATAGAGATAAAAGAACTGTAAGAGGGAGCTTTAAAAAAGTGAATGAGTGAATTGCATAGAAATAAGTGGAAATTGGGAAAATACATGCAGAATAATGTTCAGGAGAAGAGGAGGAGTGAGGTTTAAGGGAAGGTAGAAATTCAGCATATTTTGTAATGTTGGACTGATTATAATTACAAAGAAAGATATATGAAGTACAATGTATGTAAATTGAAAAATATTAATATGGTTTATTTTCTTTTCTTTTAATGTATGTTTGCAATTAAATGATTTAATAAAGGTGTTTTAAAAAATACACCACATAGCTTCTTCATTTCAGACACATTTATGAACATCCAGGGATCTTGCCCGACCCTAACTGCAATAACAAAAGTTTTGTTAGCTCATTTCAAAAGTACAACTTTGCCAGGTCAGATGGCAGTCATTGCAAATAAGTTATCATCATATTTATTTATTTATTTGCCATTTGTTGACTGGGTTAATCTGTCTGAGCTTGCACCTTTTTCAGCGGAAGCCCGGGGAGAAAATCTCCAAAGAACAAGTTTTAAATAGTAATAAGATATATAAATTCTCAAATACAGACTTGACAAATGATAAAATGCACAGTATAGTTTTGATAAAAAGTAAGTTTCATAAGAAGTATAAAATCAAATTTATCAGGAGTGGAACTTAGAACATAATTAAAAAATAACTCTGTAAGTAGGGAAGAAGAAGACGAGAAGTAAGTAAAGAAGTGGTTAGCAAGAGGAAGGAGAGTTGAGGAAGAGGAGATATGTCTAGGATCAACTGTGAAGCATAGCTGTAAAGAAGATTATATAGCTTGAAATATTTCATAGTTATCCTGTTGGAAATCATCAGTGTTGTCAGCAAGTTTGTTTGACAGCATTTGAGAAAACAAGCAGTCTTCTGTAGCATAATGGAGGTTTCATATCACTAGGTTCTGTTTATAACGTCCACCATGGCAACATTGAGCATGTTTATCAGGTCTCAACTCATTATCATTCCTGAATCATTCGATCTGCTTGAAGTGGTGCCCAGGTTAACATGATGTTATTTCCTGCACAATGACATACGTTTGCCTAAGCAGTATGAGAGCAAGCAGTAAAAGGTTTGACTAGGTAATGCTTTGCAAGTGAGACTCCTTAGCGGTTTTGCACATTCAATTACTTATTTATGATCCCTGCTAATAACAAAAACAGTTAGACAGGGCATGTCAGAGAAAAAAGCCTTACAGAGAAGGTTAAAGTTATTTTTCCTGAGTTAGAGGAGAGCCTTTCTACACACGTTGGTTAACATTTTGTAACAAGATTGGGTGCCCATGATATCAAAGTGACTGTAACTCATAGGATATATGCATCTTATGAAAGAAAGGTTTATACTGTTTGCAAAATGCATTACATTCATTGTACAAAGGTAATACATTGACATCATGCACAAAAACTGAATGCAGAAACTCTTGCCTTGCAGACAGTTGTTTGGACCTTCCCATGCTTTACCATTCTCACTTCTTCAGTGATCACTGTCACACAACTGTACTGTGACAGGTTAAATAACAGTGTGATAACATGAGTGTAGTGGAGACTACATACAATGAATCTGCCCAGAAGCACCAGTGGTCATAAGTCATAAAAATTCAATTTAATGCAAGTAAAAACGTTTGCATAAAATGCTTCATCAGGCAAATAGACTAAACTAAAACATCTGATGTTGTCCATTTCATTCTTCCTCAACTTATGAGTTCAGATCCGATCCTTGGATCTGACGTGGCCACATATTCCAGACTTTGGATCCAACTCTCAAGCTCCTCCCTGTACCCATAATGCTCTACTGCATTCCCAAAGCCTCAGATCTCGTTTGCAGCCATTGTGAACAGATGCAGATTTCCAAGCTCTCGAGTGCTGGTATAGTTTTCATGAGTTACAAAACTTTTTTTGGTATTTTCTTTCTTTATATATATATATATATATATATATATATAAATTTACAATTCCAGTTTCTTATCTTCCTCTCAGTTTCTCTCGCTGGCGTTAAGGTGTTTTTCTTCTTTCTAATACTATTTTTATATAGTATCTTGTTACCATAGTTGGTATTTTCTATTTCTACCCTTATTTTAGGGTATTCTCTTGGTTACCATAGTTGGCAGCAAAACCTTCTTCTTTTTCCTGTAAAAGAAAAAAAAATCTACCTTTTTACTGTTTTTTGGATAGTGTGATTATCTTCTACAGATATATCTGACAAACCCACAGGTTTTAAAAAGTGCACTTCTTGTGAGCATAAACTTCTGAGTTTGGATGCCCACAAGAAGCCTGTGTACTGTCTTGGGGCTGGACATTTCGATACTGCATGTAAGATCTGCTCCATTTTCAATCCTAGGACTTTAGCAGATCGATGTAACAAGCTGATCCTAACAGATCTTCTACTTTTCACTTCTTCAGGAGCTCAAACCCCCTCCAAGTATAGCAAGTCTGCTCCTTTGAAGTATAGAAAGCACTCCTCTCAGACGTCCCCCAGGTCTTCCTCGAAGCCTCCGGCAAAGACTAAGAAAATTTCTAATCCAACCTTATTGGATCCTAAGATTTGTCAGTCATATCCAAAGACTTCAGATCCTAAGGCTTTACACTCAACCACAGTAATCACAATCAGTCCAACAATGACACCCTTGGATTCTAGACCTTCGGATCCCAAGCAGGATACCTCCTATAGGAGCACTACTCCTGAATTCACTATTAAGCCAGTTTCATCCACCCTGCTTTTCAGGTTGCTTCAAACTCCCAAGAAGAACTCTAGGCCTCCATCGAATTCTTTCTCAAGGTCCACCAGGAACTTGTCAGATGCAGACATGGATAGCATGATGCCAAAGTTTCTCAGAGCTCAGATCTAGATGGGGTCTTACCAGCTCTGTCCCCTGTCAAATTCATGAGAATGCCTACAACTTCCAAAGCTGTTTTATCTCCTTCTCTGATCCATCCCATGGTTTTGTAGCCCCAGGACCCCAGGAGGTCTGGTGTTGGATCCAAAGAAAGCTTCTTCCTCCACTCCAACTATATCTTTGGCTAGTTCTTCTCCAATACTGTTGAACCAGAATAGGTCTTAGAACTGAAATCTCAGCATTTGGTCCAAGGGGACAGGCTCAGCTCTGATTTTGTTGGATCTGTCCCTTCCTCTTGGAGCCTCGGCCCTGGACAGTCCAGATCCAGTTCCACCCCAGGGACATGCATCCGAGTGAGATCTAGACCTACATTTCTCGGGTGTTTCAGATGCAAGGAAATGGGCTGGGCTCTTTCCAGGTCTCTCAGCTTTTGAGGTGCTGGAAAGAGCATTTTCTCTCCACAGAGAACTGTCCTCTCTTGTTTCAGATCCTACTCCCTTTCTCCCATTGGTTCAGAGCTCTGAGTCACTCAGGCCTATTCCACAGGGACAACCAGAACCAATAAGTGTCCAGCCAATACCAAACATTAGCGGACCGGAGTTTCGCTGTGGCAACCCCTAACCGGGATAAACCGAAAGACACAACAACAACAACAACATCCTCTCTTCTGACACCTCACCTGAACATCCCACAGAGGAGGTAGACTGGAAGACAACATAAAAAAGGAGACACATTGACTCCCTGATATAGTCTGTCATGGAGAATACCAATTTTTATGAAGGAGAGGGATCCCCCAGATCAACACCGGATGATATCTCCTTTGGAGATATTCTACAGATCCTGAAACAAAAAGGTGGCTGGTCTTCCCAAAACCCCTTTCACCAGAAGAATTGGTACTTTTGGAGGCTTTTGGTTCTGACCTGTCTATATCCTGAGTTACCCTCCCAGTGGATGAAGTTATTGATTTAATTGTCCATCAGGCTTGGAAGGAACTGGATACTATCAAACCCATTCCTAAAAGACCTGACAAGTTTTTGGCCCCACCGACCTGCAGACTAAACTGGAGCAAAAAGGTCCTGGTTGATGCTATGGTGGTGGCGGTAGCCATCAAGAAAGAGCTAGCAGAATAGAGCTCTGCTGTCCATCTGCCTAACAGGTAGTCTAGAGTGTTGGCCAGGTTCAGAAAGTGAGTTTTTGCCTTGGTAACCTTTGTCCTAAGGTCACAAAATTACCTGGCGCATTTTACTTGGCTTTAGAGAGATTTGACCAAGGAGCTTTCAAATACTCTGTCAGTGTCCATGTCTGCTGTGGATTTCAAATGGACATCCTCTCAACTGGCTACTCTCTTATCCATATCCAATTCTTCAGTGAGGTTGATCTCTTACACTGCTGAAGGCACCTCATGAGCAGCTGGTTCAGGTATTGCCATAAGGAAACATGCCTGGATGTGGTTTTGTGAATTTGTGGAAACCTTTAAGATGTCCTTTATTAACACCCCATTTGATGGCACTTCCTTGTTTGGGCCATCAGTAAAAGAGACACTTATCTGGAGTGAACAAGATGAAAAGACTCTGTCTGCCATGGGAATCAAGTTTTCTCTGACTCAACAAACCTTTACTAGAAATCAGCGAGATGGTAAGAAGATGTGGTTCTGGAAATCTAAGGGACTTTTTCAAGATCCGTGCAGTGACAATAACTCCAGAGGCAGAGGATAAAATTTCAGTGGTAGACATCAACCTAGAGGCAGAGGACATCTGTAGAATCAGGGCTTTACAGATTCCTTTTCAGACAGGCCCTTTCAGCGCACCTGAAGTACTGCCTAATTGCCTAACTCTGGAGGCAGTCGGGGGTCGGTTGTCTTTGCACCTAGACACCTGAGCAAGAGTAACACAAGATACATGGGTGCTAAGCATAATATCCAGGAATTATTACATACCATATTCCTTTCTTCCATCTTGCAAAAGGAAGAAACTTGGCAGTAACGGCAGCTCACTTGAGACTAAAGAGATTCTAGCTGTTTCCATATCTAGATGACTGGCTCTTCACTGCCCCCTCCAAGCATCTGCTTCTACATACTAGGGACTATTTACTCCAGATTAGCAGTTCTTTGGGCATAACAATAAATCATGCCAAGTCAAACCTAACACCAGTCCAGAGCCTGCAGTTCACTGGTGCTCTTATAGATAGAACAACACAAATAGCACCTTTAGCTCCTCATTGTATCTCCACTATAACAAGCCAGGTCCATCTTCTTCTTGCTCATTCAGCTCAGACAGTACTGCAGGCATTAGCATCTATGGCAGCGGCCATCATGCTACTTCCTTTGGCATGCTTCTTTATGCATGTTCTTCAATGGACTTTAGCTGTACAGTGGTCCATTCTATATCAACCCGTATTTTTTCCAGTCAGGCTCACCCCAGTTTACAAGCAACACATCTGATGGTGGGTGCAATCTGATGATGTACATCTAGGCAGACTCTTTGTTCTGCCAACCCCTATGGCCACAGTGACCACAGACACTCCTCAATTGGGGGGCATTTCTTGGGAAGAATGGTCCAAGGCACATGGTCCCCCCAAGAGACCAAGTTGCATATCAGTGTCCTAGAGATGAGAACAGTCCTTTTAGCGTTGCAGGCATTTCAAGATGCTGTCCTATTGGGGACTATTGCAGTTCAGACCAACAAGTCTGTAGTCTGGTACATCAACAAACAAGGAGGAGCTCGATCTTATCCCCTTTGCAAGAGGCGAGAGAGTATGGGAATAGGCAGTCTCATCAGACTACTTTCTAATTGCGATGCACATTCCAGGGAAAACCAATGTGTTAGCAGACAAACTAAGCAGATCAATTTTGATGCCCCACAAGTGGTCTCTCAATCTTTGGTGGAGATAATGTTCCAGCATTGGGGCCATCCTTGTTGCAACGTATTTACCACTCCCCACAACAACAAGCGCAGCAGGTACTTCAATCTGATCAGGGGGAGTCACATTCCAGGGAAAACCAATGTGTTAGCAGACAAACTAAGCAGATCAATTTTGATGCCCCACAAGTGGTCTCTCAATCTTTGGTGGAGATAATGTTCCAGCATTGGGGCCATCCTTGTTGCAACGTATTTACCACTCCCCACAACAACAAGCGCAGCAGGTACTTCAATCTGATCAGGGGGAGTCACCAAGAGATGCTCTAGTTCATGCTTGGCCCTCAGGTCTCTTTTATGCTTACCCTCCTCTTTCCCTGATTCCAAACTTTTTACAGAAAACAAGCAGGCTGAAAATATCAGTAATCCTCATTGTCCTCTTTTGGCCTTGGCAAGTATGGTTCCCATTCTACAGTCTCATATTCATTATCTTCCAATGATACTGGAGCCAACTCTGGATCTCCTGTCACACCCATCAGGGATCCAATATCCCAACATTCGAGCCCTAAGACTAACCACATGGTTTCTTCACATCCAGTGATAGACAGCCCAGGCTTTCTTCCCCGTATGTTATATTATTTTCGCTTCTCAGAAAGAATCTTCCAAAAAACGCATACAAAAGCAAATGGAAAGGATTCTCCCTTTGGACTTTGAATAAAGAAATTGACCTATTTCTGTTCCAGTCTCTATGATTCTCCAATTTTGACAACTCTTTTTGAAGAAAGAGCTAGTTTCTCTACAATTAATTTTCAACTGGCCCCTATTTCCACTCTTCACATGCATAACTGACATGTTTCTCTGTCTGTCCAAATTATGTAAAGCTTTCATGAAAGGAATTTTCCCTGTAAGACCTCCAATAAAGGATCCCTTACCACCTTGGGATTTGACAGTTGTACTACTCAGCCTAAATCAGAAACCCTTTGAACCTTCAGCTAAATATTGCTATCGTGGAAAACAGTTTTCTTAGTAGCTATTACATCTGCAAAGAGAATCTGAACTCCAGGGGTCTCTCATCAAAATCTCCTTATGTGGTTTTTCATAAGGATAGGGTTTCCTTACTGACTCACCCTTCCTTTTTACCCAAAGTGGCTTCTGAAAATAACATTAACCAATTCATCTACTTACCAGTTTGTTTTCCAAATTTTTCCAGTAAAGGAGAGTACACGCTGCATCTCCTTCATGTGCCCAGACAATTAGGTATCTTCACAGGACAAGAAAATTCAGAAAATCAGAGCAACTTTTTGTTTCCTTTTCTGCAAAAAGGCTAGGTTATCCAGTATCCAAAGTTGCCACTGATGATGTCAATTTTAATTTTATCCTTGACATATGGGGCTCAGATCCGAGCATTGGAACCAACTCAGACATTGCTACAGCTCGCACAGGCCAAAAACTCTCCAGCTTCACCTCTACCCACAACCCTACTCTCCCATTTACCTCACATCTTGTTTGCTCCTTTTCTAGACAGACATGTTCACCATAGCTCTTGAGCTAAGTAAATTTTTCTAATATTTTTTTCTTCAGATTTCTCTCTCTTCTGTTAATAATATTGCCTTGTAATTCCTGTATTTTTCTCAAAATAAAACAAAAAAAAAACAAAGTCACTGGAACGGCAACAAGCATTTGTGTTTGTATTGGAAATAAATGCTTGTCGTGGTTCCAGTGACTTTGTTTTTTTTTTTTTTGTTTTTGTTTTATTTCATTATTGTGAAGTCAGCTGGATTTGCTGGTGGTTTATTCATTTGATTTGTGTGGAGTTTTCTCTAAATACTCTTTTATCGCTGTCTTTCTTCTCCTATAGTTTTTGTATCTCTCCTTTTCCATACACTTCAGTGTACCTTGTGCTATCATTGTTAATAGTGCCTTTTCCATACTCTTCTGTATACCTTGTACTATCTACTATCATTGTTAATAGTCTTTCCTTCTTATTCTTACTCTTCTGTCCTTTGCCCCCCGCTAAAAAAAAATCTTCCTATTTAGTATTCTTTGATTGAATGTGTGTTCTGTCCTCTCCTTGTTGGTGTCAGTGTAGTGTGTGCTTCTTACCAGCCTTTTTTCTTATGGCTGAAAAACCCAAAGGTCTCTCTGGCTTCAAGAAATGCCAGAAGTGTGGCTATAACATTCCACTCTGGGATTTGCACATTTTGTGCATATATTCTTTGGGTCCAGTTCATCTTCAAGAAGATTGCAATATTTGCCATAGCTTTAGTCATAGGGCCCTTTTTAAAGAAAAAATAAGTTAATTCTAGAAGGTTTGATTACTTCCACTTTGGAGAGGCCATATCTGCTCACGACAAAAGGAAAACTCATGTTTCTTCGCCCTCCTCCCCGTCCTCCTTGGAGAAGGCTAAAAAGAGAAGTATATCGGTATCATCATCTCCTTTGGCACCAACACATAAACAATCTGAATCCTCAGTTCCTAAAAGCTCATCAGATCCAATGGATACAGGATCTAAGGCTTTGGTACTGGAAAAATCATCAGCACTGACCATTGCTACTCATTCTAATGTTTTGACACCAAAGTTTTTGGTACACCAGCAACTTCAATCTTTGGCTCAAGAAGTATTACTTTCTTGTTTCTCCTCAGCGCTGACTACATCACCACAGAGTATTAATACAGTAGAGCAAGTTTTGACCAACACAACTTACTCCCCATAAGTCAACCTTTTTGTGGGTGAATTACCTGAAATTTTTTGCAAAGGCCTAAATCACTGTCATTAATGTCTGTCCTTTCCACCAAAAGTCTTACAGACATAGACATGAAGAGACTGGTGAATAAAATTCTCTGGGTGAGAGGATATACAGGACTCCCTTTGGCTATGACCCCTATGGGTTTAGGAGCCAAACCTTCCTTTACCCCTTTAACTACTCCTTCCCTGACCTCCTCTGAGTTATTAGAGTTTCCAGCTCTGAGTCATCCAGCGCCAACTCTATCAGTTCCAGAGATGTCTCGTCCTTCAGAACCGGTTATTGCTCTGAGTTCTTCAGTTCTTTTGGATGTGGAGACCATATCTGCCCTGTCAGCTCTGAGGAGCCAAGGTTGACTCCAAGTTTTTTTTGGAGCTCTTTCTGCACCTTGGAGCCTTGGCACAGTTCGGTTCAGCTACAACTTCTGTCTCAGGGGCTCTCTTGTTGGAGTGGGGAGTGACTCCTGTTCTGAGGCCATCTCTCTCAGTTCTGGGCTCATTTCTCTCTTCAGGGGGCGAGCCTTTGAGGCAATGAAGAAAGCCTTGTCTATTGCAATCACTCAGTCGGCCCCTTCCACCTCGGAGCAACTACCTTCCTCACACTCAGTTATTCACCCTGTGGCTGCACTGGGGCAGTGAGTGCTGAATCCTTAGGAACCTCAGATGCAGAATCTGTCATCTTCTGACACCTCACTAAACCATCCTCTTGAGGAGTTTCCTTTGAAGAAGAAGTGCAAGAGGACGCATTTAGATTCCCCATAGGAATTGATCATGGAAGACATTGATTTTGATGAAGGGGAAGGGTCCCCAAGGTCACCCCCTGATGATGTATCCTTTGGAGACATCCTAGAAATATTGAAACAGAGGAGTTATTGGAAATCCCAAAATCCTTCCTTGGAGGAATCAGATTACCAGCAGGCTTTTGATACTCACCTGTCTACCTCTTGGGTGATTCTGCCTGCTAATGAGCTCATTCAGTTGATCTCTCAGCAGGCGTGAAAGGCACCAGACACCATTGAACTTATCCCCAAGAGACCGGACAAAATTTTATCTGGTCCTGAGGATAAACAATTCTGGGCCAAAAGATTAGCAGTAGATGCCATGGTCATAGCGTCCTCCACCAAAAAGGAACTAGCTGAAGAGAGTTCTTCTATTCTTCCACCCAAGTGAGAGTATGGGGTGCTGGATAGATTTGGGAAGTGGGTTTACACTTCATCGACCTTTGTGTTAAGGTCTTTGAATTTCCTGGCACATTTTACCAGACTTCAAAGAGATCTGATCAAGAAGCTGTAGGATACCTTGGCAGGAGCTGTTACTGAGGGAGTACAAGAAAAAGTTACTTCCCAGATGGTTACCCTGGAGTCTGTGTCAAACTCATCCATGAGACTCATTGTGCATGCAGCCAAAGGGACCACCAAAGCAGCGGGAGTTCAGGTGTAGCCATAAGGAGACATACCTGCAAGTGTCTTTGTGACTTTGTGTAGCTATTTGAGTTTTCAATTGTCAATGCAACCTTTGATGGATAATATCTGTTTAGCCCAAACGTTAGAGAGACATTATCCAGGTGTGAGAAGGATGGTAAGACCCTTTCTGCTGTGGGCATATGTTTTTCCACTCCTCAAAGATCCTTTAACAGGAATCAGAGGAGCAGTGGAAAGATGTGGTTCAAAAAGTCCCAAGGGCCTTTCCATGACACATGTGGAGCCAGTTCTCCCAGGGGCAGAGAGGGGAACTACAATGGAAGATGCCATCCATGTGGCAGAGGTGGTCCACATAACCAGGGCTTCAGGGATTGATTCCCGGGTAAGCCCTTTCAGTGTTCCTGAATGGAGGCCCAATTGACTTCCTCTGGAGGCAGTCAGGGGACACTTATCCTTGCACCAAAATGGCTGGCTAAATATAACAACAGATTCTTGGGTGCAGAGGATTGTTTTCAGTAGTTATACCATATCCTTTTCACTTCTTCCCTCATGTGCAAAAAATTCTTAATATTCCACCCAGGTCAGAGGGAACCAGCAGTTCTAGAAATTCAAAAACTGCTAGAGAAAAGAGTCATCCAAAAAGTCCCTCCAGACCAGAAAGAATCCAGAACTTCACTCAAGATTCTTTTTACTGCAAAAAAGACAGGGGACTGGAGACCAGTTTTGGATTTTGTAGTATTGAACAAATCAGTTCAGCAAACAAAACTGCAGATGGTCATAATACATTCCGTTCTTCCATTTTTGGAAAAAGACAACTGTATGTGCTCGATAGATCTTCAGGGCATGTATTATCACATAAAAATGGACAAGCACTCCAGAAAGTTTCTCCACTTTAGGCTGGGAGCCAGTCATTATCAGTTCAGAGTGCTGACCTTTGGTCTCAACACAGCCCTCAGGGTGTTTACCAAATGTATGGTAGTAGTAGCAGCTGACTTGAGACTGCAAGGATTCTGGGTGTTTCTGTACTTGGATGACTGGCTCATTACTGCTCCATCAAGGTATTGATTGATAGAAGCATGGGATTATATTCTCCAGATCTGTGCATACTTATAAATTATGAAAAATCTCAACTGACTCCAACTCAGACCTTAGAGTTTATAGGAGCAGTACTGTATGCGACAACAACAGTAGCATCCCTTCCTCCCATGAGAATTCAGAAAATCAGAACACAAGTTCAAAAAATATTCCATAGCAAGAAAGTACCCACTTGTCTAATTTTACAGGCTCTAGGTTCCATGGTGGTGGCAATAACTCTAATTCCAATAGCAAGATATCACATGAGAATTCTACAGTGGCTGCTTACATCTCAATGGTCAGTGCTATACCAGCCCATGTCATGTTGG
This sequence comes from Protopterus annectens, assembly GCF_019279795.1. NCBI lineage: Eukaryota > Metazoa > Chordata > Ceratodontiformes > Protopteridae > Protopterus > Protopterus annectens. The sequence goes on from NC_056739.1 coordinate 489,317,984, forward strand.
ACCAGAGTTTGATCACCAGTCATTGCAGAAAAGATCTATCTTGGTGGATACATTCCAAAAAAATTCTCCTGGGCTGACCCTTCGTTCTTCCAGAACCCAAATCCATAGTGACTACAGATGCCTCACAGATAGGGTGGGGGTGGGGTGGGGGGTATTTTCTGGGTAAGACTGTTAAAGGCACTCGGTCCCCCTTAGCGGCCAACTTGCATATCAGTGTTCTGAAGCTGAGAGCTGGGCTTTTAGCATTGCAAGCCTTTCAGTCTGCTCTTCCTGTGGGAACAATTGTGATTCAAATAGACAATATGTCAGTAGTTTTCTACATCAACAAACAGGGAGGAACCAAATCTTACGTCCTTTGTTGAGAAGCACTTAGAGTGTGGCAGTGGGTGATCTCTTCCAACCTTTTTCTGATAATGCATATTCTGGGGAGTTCCAATGTGATAGCAGACTAAATGAGCAGATATATTCTCCAGTCTCATGAGTGGTCTCTCAATCCAAAAGTGACGGAAAGGATTCTCTGTCAATGGGGCCAGGCTTGCTGCAACCTGTTTGCGTCTCCCCTAAACAAGTGCAGCAACTATTTTACCCTAATCCCCCCTCCGGGGAAATCACTAAGAGATGCTCTTCTCCACACTTGGCCCTCTGGACTCCTATATGCCTTTCCCCCATTACCTCTAATCCCAAAATGCTTACAGAAAGCACTCAGGATAAAGAGCAAAGTAATCCTCATTGCACCTTATTGACTTCAACAGATATGGTTCCCCTTTCTTAGGCCTTATCTGATTCAACAACCTTGGACTCTGAACCTGGCTCCAGACCTTCTGTCCCATCCAGAGGGATTAGTTTATCCTCAAGCTGACAGCATGGTTCCTACATTTCCATTAATTGCCCGGCGAATTAACTTTTTTTTCCCTGATACATCAGATTCTTCTAGCTTCTCATAAGCCTTCTACCAGTAAACTCTATACTAGTAAGTGGAAGAGGATTTTCCTTTTGGGCTCATAAAAGGGATATTGACCCCTTTTCTGCATCTATTGATAATATCTTAGAATTCTTAGCTTCCGTGTCTAGCATTAAAATTCAACTAGCAGCAACTTCAAATTTCCATAGTGGTTTAGAAAAACATTCCTTGACTTCTCATAAACTTTGTAAGTCCTTCTTAAAATGGATACTATTGTTGAAACCTCCTTTTAAGGATTCTACTCCACCTTGGGATCTAAATCTAGAGTTACAAACCATTGTACATTCTCCCTTTGAACCATCTGGAGACTGTGATCTAAAGTTTTTGTCATGGTGGCAATAACCTCTGCCAGAAGGATTTCAGAAATACAAGCTGTATCATTTAGACCAATTGATCTGATTTTTTACAAAGACAGAGTTTCCTTAAGAACAAATCCCACCTTTCTACCTAAGGTAGCATCATTGGCCAATATCAATCAGACTATTAATTTACCAGTGTTCTTTCCCAATTTTATGAACAAAGGTGAATACTGTTTGCATTTGTTAGATGTTTACAGACAATTACATTTTTATCTGCATAGAACAAAAGACATAAGAAAATCTGACTGGCTATTTGTCTCCTTTTCAAGTGCAAAGTCTGGTAAGCCAGTCAGAAAGGTGACCTTAGCCAGATAGCTCAAGGATTGCATATTCCTCATCTATAGCAAGAAGAAAATTGATTTGCCTAGGCCTGTTAAGACACATTCTACAAGGTCTGTAGCCACTTCAGCAGTTTTCCAATCGAGAGCTTCACTGGGTGATGTATGTGCAGCAACAACTCAAGCTTCTCCCCATACCTTTATAGGTTCATAGGTTCATACTAGGCTATCTGCCCTGCGGCAATTATAAGCCTAGCCTGATTCTGTATGGCTTACGCCACCCCTTGATTTGAGTATACTGTGCCCTTTTTAAGGTTTAGTTTACTGTGCCTCTGTCTAATAGTGACACGGGAGTAATCCCTGGGGCAAACCTACGATCCCCCATCCACCTATCGAGATTCTTCTTGAAGAGATTCAGTGAGGTGCTCTGCCTCACATGAACTGGAATTCTATTCCAGAGCGAAGGGAGCCTCTGGGTTATGAACATGTCCCTCCAGCAAGTTCTGTTTATTTCTGTGCCGAGGTTCAAGTCCCTCGAGCATGTGGCTCTAAGGGATTTAGATTTACTGAGGTGGAGCATGTCCATTAATTCTGGATTTGACATAGCTTTGTATGTCAGGCATAGATCGCCTCGAAGTAGGTGGTATGCAACTGAGTAGAGCTGGAGTTTTTTTAACCGAGCAGCATATGGCATCTGTTTGAGACCCTTGATCCTCTTGGTGAGATACTTTTGGGATCTTTCTAATTGCTGCAGGTGTCGGGTAAGGTACATCCCAAAAGGGGCATTGTATTCTATGATGGGCCTGATGAGGGTTGAATAAAGGGGCACGATTACCTCTCTTGATCTAGATGTGAAACCCTTTGTGATGAGGTGGGCTATGTAGAAGGTCTTTCTAACCACTTTGGTAATGTGGTTTTCAAAGGAGAGATTGCTATCAACTTGGGTCCCCAGGTCCCTAATAACTTTCTCTGTACTTAATGGGTTTCCACCTATGTGGTAATTTGTGGGCACATTGTTTTTGCCAAAGGGTATGACTATACATTTTTTGGCATTTAGCTTTAAACCATGGTGCTGGCACCAGTTATCTGTCTCTGTGAGACCTTTTTGAAGGATGTTTGTGTCAGCTGGAGAGTCGATTATGGCACCCAGTTTGCAGTTGTCTGTGAACTTAGTGAGCCATAGTCCTCCCATGTTTGCCTGTACCTCAGAAAAGTATATACCGAACAAGAGTGGTCCCAGGACAGAACCCTGTGGGACTCCACTTGTGACCGGTTTCGAGTCTGACATGGCTCCAGCAACTCTCACTCTGTGGGTTCTGTCTTTGAGCCAGTTTGCGACCCATCTTGTGACATAGGGGTTTATATTTAAGCTGGATAGCTTATCTATGATGCCCGAGTGGGGTACTGTGTCAAATGCCTTTGCAAGGTCCAGATAGGCTGTGTGGACTACCTTCCCTTCATCTATGGCTTTGGTGACTGTTTCGAAGAAGTCAACCAGGTTCAAAAGGCAGGATCTGCCCTTGACAAAGCCAAACTGGGTAGGATCTAGTGTCTGTAGGTCCCCAATGTCTTTGTTTATGAGCTCCATGATTATCCTCTCCATAGCCTTGCAGACTAAGCTAGTCAGGCTTATGGGGCGATAGTTTCCAGGGTCCGTAGAGGCTCCACCTTTGTGGAGTGGGACCACTGTTGCTGAACGCATTCTGTGGGCACATATCCTGTAGTGAGGCTGAGATTGTATAGCTGTTTTATTTGAGGGATTAGTTCCTCTTGGAATTCATGTAGGACGCAACCTGGGATGCCATCTGGTCCCATGGAAGCAGTGTTTTTTGCTTTGGAGAGGGCAGCCTTCACCTGAGCATCAGAGATGTTTGGGAGGCAATCCAATTTTATTATTCATTTCAAATTGGATTTGGTTTCTAGGAAAGGAGCATCCTTTGGTTCAGTGGTGCTTGGGAATGTTCTTCAGTGAATCCTCCTAAGGTCTAAGGTAGTTGGGGACTCTGCCCCATATGTCAGGGATAAAATGAAAATTAACATCAGATAAAGACGTTATATACTTATCATAATGTTCCATTTGTATTGTCCATTTTCATTTATCCTTGACTCCCCTCCCTTCATCCCCCAGCCTTTTGAAGACCCTTTGGTGGAACAGATAATGTACATGTAACTTTATTGTAATTATTAAGGCGTAGCAGATATAGTTTCCATGAAGGCTTCCTTATCTGTGACTTTATAGCTCTAATTTGCAAACTCGATCTGCGGCAACAGGGAGGGTAGAATTGTGGGTAGAGGTGTAACTCGAAAGTTTATGGCCTGTGCGAACTGTAGTCATGGCAGAGTCGGTTCCGATGCTCAGAACTGAGCCCCATATGCCAAGTAGGGTTCCTATCATGAAATCAAACGTTAAGAATGCCAAATACCGGAAGGCCGAACTTGGTAGTTCAAAAGGTGAGAATGTTGAAGCCACTGAAACCCAAATTCTTTCCCAGGGAAAGAATTTTGTTGGCCGTTTCTGCGGCTTCGGCATTTTTGGACCGGGTTAAGGTAAGTGCACGAATGGGTAGTGACGGACTTTAGGCTTAGGGCACGGGTCAGGTAAGTGTGCGATAGTGATGGACTTTAGGGTTAGGGCGCGGGTCAGGTAAGTGTGCAGTAGTGATGGACTTTAGGGTTAGGGCTCGGGTCAGGTAAGTGTGCGGTAGTGATGGACTTTAGGGTTAGGGCACGGGTCAGGTAAGTGTGCGGTAGTGACGGACTTTAGGGTTAGGGTTGGGTTAAGGATAGTGCATAGATAGTGGTGTATGTTAGGTTTAGTGTAGGTTTTGAAGGTGTTTGGTGTGATTGTGTTATGTGTGTGTTTTTTGGAACAGCAAATTTTTTCCCTGGGAAAAAAATTGATGTTTTGAAGTGTCGATGTTATCCGAATTCAATCTTCCAAGTTCGAACTTATGGTGTTCGACATTTTGGAAGTTCGATTTCGTGATATAGACCCGTCAAGGATAAATGAAAACAGACAACAGAGATGGAACATTATGGTAAGTACATAACTTTTTTTTTAGCAAAATGGATAACAGGCTGTATTTCCTGGATTTATTCCTAGACTGCGGTGGTGGTGCTGCGGTAGCATTGTCGCCTCATAGCAAGACATTGTCCCGTTTGATTCTCAGCTAGAGGGTCTTCTGTGTGGAGGCATACGTGAATGGGGCGTACCTTCGTTGAAAGTTGTGCATCAGGGCTGATAACCCGGTATGTAAAAATCCACTACCAATCATTAGCAGACTGGAGTTCCGCTGTGGCGACCCCTAACTGGGAAAAGCCAAAAGACACAAACAATTCCTAGAAAGGCATGACATTATCTAAACCTCCCAAGGCTCATTCAACAAGATCTATGGCTACTTCTTCGGCTTTTTGGTCAAGAACATCTATTAATGATATTTGTGCTGCAGCTACATGGTCAAATGCATATACATTTGTTATTTATTACAAATTGGACATTATTTCTAGAAACAGAGCTGCCTTTGGTTCAGCTGTACTCTGGAATAACCTTCCATGAGGGCCACCCAAGATCAATGTAGCTGGGGACGCTGTCCCATATATTGAGGAAGAATGAAAAGGACAGCATCAAATTTTAAAGTTATGTAATTACCATAGCTAATCATCTGTGTTGTCCATTTTCAGTCTTCCTCAACTTCCCTCCCTTTCACTTTTCTGGAGAGACCTACTGGACTTTATTTGGGACCAAAGAATAACCCAACTATTTCTGCATTTGAAAATGCAGTAGAGAATAGAACTTATGAATTATATAAAACTAAACAAAAAAGGTCAGTTCATAATTTAACTAATGAACAAAATGAAGCTATACAGTCACTAATAAATAATACTGATACAATAATTAAATGAGCAGATAAGGGAGGTGGAATAATTATTTTCGACACTGACTATTATAATAATATGATGCTAGGTATGCTAGCAACAAATGATTATATTCAAATCATGAGGAGAGATGTTATGAAAATAGTAAACAATGTGAATTCAACAATATATAACATACATTTAAATGGAGAAATTTCAATAACTACACTGGAATTTCTATATACACCATCAATGAGGACCCCAATAATGTGTGAGGGTACCTAAAATACATAAATCTCTAAATAAACCACTCATGCGATTTATAGTGTCTGTGAGAGGGTAGGTTAATGAACCTATTTCTAAAGATCTAGAGATGATTAAAAATAACATTGCAAGCATCAAAAACTGGAGTTAAAGATAATAACTGATTTTTTACAATAGCTATTTGAATGGTCAAGAACCAATAATATAACTGACTGCTATTTGGTTATGTTAGATATAGATTCATTATTTACATCCATTCTAAATAAGGAAGGCATTGAATGTATAAGACAGTATGTATTAATACATACATACATACAAATATTTCAAGTACAGGCATTAATGCCTTTCTAGCTTGCCAATATACCAAAAGACTTGTTCCCATAATAAGTGTCCAGGCTGTTCTTAAAAATATCTAAACTAGTACTTGCTTTAATATAATTTGGTAGTCTGTACCATGCATCAGCTACTCTGTCAGAGAACCAATTAGTACACTTCTCATTCCTATAGAATCTTCTGCATAGGGTGTCTGATGATTCTCTTGTACTTTTTGATAACCCCAAACATTCCCATGGGTAGTTGTCTCTAAATGCCCTGTATACTTGAACAGATCTCCTCTTAGATATCTATAAGAAACACTGTGCAAGTTCAGGTATTTTAGTCTTTCATAATAACTTAAATTTTCACATCCATGGATGCCCTTGGTATATTTCTTCTCTACCATTTCCCATTTACTCATGCTTGTTTTCTCATAGGGTTTTCAAATTGTTATTCCATACTCAAGTTTAGGTCTAATGTAACGAACAAGCAATGACTTCATCATTTTTGATTTCCTAGACTTTATAAATCTTTTTATACAACCTATAGTTTTGTAACTATCATTAACCAATTGATTGATATGATTAGAAAAACGTATAGCTAAATCTATCCATATACCCAGGTCCTTAAATGTGTCTACAGTTTCAATCACTGTGTGCTGTATTAAATATTTACCTTTCAGTTTATGTCTCCCAAATCTCATAAGTTTAGTTTTTGATGTAACTATCATCATATTATTCTCCTGTGCCCAAATGATTAATTTAGTCAAGTTATTTTGCAGGCATGCCTTATCTGTAACACACGTAATCAGTTTACACAGTTTAAGGTCATCTGCATATAGACTGTAGAACACCTCAGATTAAAAAGTTAGGTTTGAAAGATACAATCTAAACAAGTAAGGGCTTAGGACAGAGCCCTGTGGGACACCCTGATTGTAACCAAGGATTTCACCTGTCCAGCTGCTGTATGATACTTGCCATGTCCTATTTGTAAGCCATGCAGCTATCCATCTTATCAAAAGTACATCAACACCTAGCTGTACTAAATTATTGATCAATGTTTTGTGTATGACCCTGTCAAATGCTGAAGTTAAATCTATATAAATTACATCACAGCACAATTCTTCATTCATAACTGCTATTATATTGTTATAGAACATCATGTTACAGGTGGTAATAGATCAGTTTTCAACATTTGCATGCTGATATATGGTTTTAAGTCCCAACCTATCAAGTTCTAACAATAACTTGTCCAGTATTACCTTCTCCATTATTTTTCCACAACATGAAAGCAGACTTAAGGGTCTATATGACTCTGGGTTTGCCCTACTCCCCTTTTCCTTGAAGATGGGTTTAATACGTGCATGTGTCCAGTCTTGAGGAATCTCCCCATATTTATATGATTAATAGATATAATGGTACCATAAGTTCTTGCTGAAGTGTTCTCGGGTCATTGTTACTAATTCCGTCTTCTCCCTGTGATTTGTTTGGATCCAGTTTGCGCAGTTCATTTTACAATATAATTTAATTTGATTTCAGTATCTGGGGATTATCTGGATGTCCCTAGGACAACTTATCATCCCTTTTGTGGAGCCAAACTGTTTTGCATAAGATTTTGTAAATATATCTATAATCTGTTGTGTCTGAGAATAAATTTTAGAATCTGCACACAGTTTATCAGTTTGTGCATCTTTACTCCTTCTACATCTTATATATCTATAAAAATGTTTCCTATTATGTTCTATATCTTTATATAAATTTTATTCAAAATTTTCATGATCTTTTCTCACACTGTGCTTAATCTGTTTGTCTAGATTGTCTGTTTCAGTTTTCAAATTTGTAGTTTGACCTGTCTTCCATTTCTTATATTTTTTGTCTCTCACCTTAATCAGATATCTTGTTCTTATGGAAATATATCCCCCGGATGTTGTATTAATGGAAGCATCTTTAAGTAATACAGATGTAATTATCATATGTACAGTACTTGAAATTGTATTAACCAATAATGTCTTCATGTTTCAAAATAGATTTTATAAGCAGATGAAAGGCTTAGCCATGGGTACCACAGTGGCAAACATTTATGCCAATATTGTTATGAATGCATGGGAAAATGCATACATTTTCTCTGAAGCTCAGAATCAGTACTATCAACCGATAGTTTTTTTTTTTTTTTTACAAAAGATGTGTAGATGATCTGTTCTTAATATGGGATGACTCACTACATGTTTTAGATGAATTTATAATGTATATACACACAACAATCAAATCAATTTTTTAACATTTAAGAAAATAGTGCATTTTAAGTGAATAGAATTTTTGGCTATAAAATTAATCAAGAATATTAAAGGATGGATAGAAACAACAGGAACAAGTTTATATAAGAAAGAGGTAAAGAGAAATAAGTATTTACATTGTGATAGTATACCCATCTTTTATTTTTGATAATATAATCAGAAACCAGATGATGCGTGTAGCCAGATTGAACACATAGGATAATAACGTGCATTCAGATGGAAAATATATCATATGACTTTAATAATCGGGGATATCAACAACATAAATTAATAGAAATCAAACATGAAACTATAAAAGAAAAAATGATGTGAAACCTACTTTTTCAGAAATGAAGAATAAGATTAAAAGTAGTGATAAAATAATAAATAGTTGTAGATGTATATTAACATACAATAGGAATACCCTACATGTTAAAAATTTTAAAAATATAAGTAAAAATGTAATCAAAAATATAATCAAGTTAAAAAATAAAAATATAATCAAGAGACATTGGTCGCTAATCCAACATATACCTGAACTAAAAGAAATAAGTCATAAAGGGCCAAATTGTAGTTATAGAAGATCCAATACATTAAAAGATAGATTATGTTATAAAGAACAAATAAGATCAACTAACATCTATAGGTCTGATAAAATAGGAACAGATGCATGTAGTAAATGTACACACTGTAACAATATATTCACACAAAAAACTATAGAACATCCAGTTAATAAAAAAGAATTCATACTGCGAGCATATGGCATATGAGATAGTAAGAATATTATTTATATGGCGAAGTGCCATAAATGTGATGCTTTCTATATAGGAAAGACAAATCGGAAACTTAAAGAAAGAATATATGACCATGTATCAGAAATAAAGAGATGTATAGAAACAAATACATTGTTCAAGCATATAAAAATACAGATGACACACATTTTTTTTTAAATTTATGATACTTCAAGTTGTATACGAACATATTAGGGAAGGGGACATATTAGGGGAGTGGACATTAGAAATCTAATGGAGATAGAAGAAAGAAAATTGATTATTAAATTTAGGGTGCAGCAATCCCTAGGTTTTAATGAAGCCTTTAATATTAAACCTAAAGAGCTACATAATCAGGTTAAATAGATGGCTGTTTAATGTTAAATGAATGAATTGTTTGATAATTTAGTAAATCACATGACTTTAATTAACATTGTGAATAAGCATATCTAATGATGGAATTTAGTCTGTTTGCTTGATGAAGCATTTTATACGAAAGCTTTTACTTACATTAAATTGCATTTTATGACTACTGGTGGTTCTGGGCAGCTTTGTTGTATGTATTTTTGTTCTTTGGTAAGTCTGGATTCGCTGTGTAGTGTTATTGATTTTATTCATTATTTAAAGTGGAGACTAACTGTATATTTCTGAAATACAGTGCTAAGCACATGTGCTTGACTTTCCCTATTTTTTTATGTAAATGTTCAGGTTGCATAAACTTTTAATCATGCTAATGTTTAATTGTAATGCCATACGTTCAGTGTTCATATCTTTTGAAGGTGCTGTCTATATGAAAGTAGGGATCCTTACTGTAAATATTTTACTTGTATAAATCCACAAAGTTGAAAAACCATTACACTGATTATTAATACTTTTTTGGTGCCATACTTTACACAATGGTTTGGCATTGCCCATCAGTGCCCATCAGCGCTGCCCTTTACTGAATGACAGTTCACCTCATATGGCAAAAACTCAAAATTTAATTTAATTTGTGCAATGACTTGGTCGTCATTTGTGCAAATGAAACTGGTGGCAGTACACCTTACTCAGCAGTTAGGGCATTACTGAATGCAGAAAATAGAGCTGTTATGCAACTTTTTCAATACTTCAACTTGTTAATGAAGTATGAGCTGAGTAACAGCACAAGCGGTGCAGGGATTGAATCCACATTACGGATAGTTTACCTTAATGTGGCATACATGTGTGATCTGTTTTACTTTGCTTTAAGTTGAAATACATATGCAATTTATAATGTAAATGTTTCAATATAATTATGTACTCTACTAATAAACAAGATTGTGACCTTTGTTACCTGCATTGCTCATATCACTGATTAAGGTAATAACACACTTCTGTGTACATGCTGTGAAATAATTACTGCAGGTGCAATACTATGAGGTAATAAAATTAACAAGGTAATGGATTAGGGAAATATGAAGAGCGCAACAACATAGCTGTCAGAATATGTTGGAACATTGGTTCAGTGGCACATATTTTAATGATCCCAAGTGTACATTGTACTGGTATATACAGTGGAAAACATCACCTCTTGTGAACTCTTTATGGCCCTTTCCTCAGTATTTGTTTTCTCAGACATCATAATGTTGTCATTGAAAACATCACACACAAGGTTAACAATTGCACTATGGCTCATTTATTGGGGAACAATTGGCATGGAACATTGTCCACATTCAAGAATGACTGTAAAGAACTGGCAATTCATGTCCTATGGCAAAAACTCAGAAAAATAATTACATATTCACTAAGACTTTGCAGTTGGCCGTGCAAATAATCTTGGCTTTGGCATGCATCACTTAGCATTCAAGATAATAAAAAGATCAATGCAATGTGAAATTTTTGCACAGGAAAACATATTTGTGTAAAATTATTAGTCAAATAAAGGAATACCATATATTACAATACTTGTAGGTTTGTTAGAAGTAGATATATATCCATTCACATATAAAAATTGTAGACTACAACTTACACCCTTGTAAAGTCATTTCTCCTGTGGTCCTTACTGTTAAGAAGTTCATTATCCTTTTTCTCATGGGTTTGATTCCAACATAGTATCACTTAAGTTATTAACTTTTTATATGCCACCAGGGCATTATGTAGTACTTAAACAACAGTTACGTAAGGGCAACACTGAATAACAACATCACAGAGATTTTCATGGCCTGTTTGTGACAATGTTCACATTATGAATGCTCTCAATCATTCCAGAGTACATGCCCAGATGTGCCAGTATATCATTTAAAATGTAACTGAAATATCAATATAAGCCAGCACTTGCTGGAGCCTCTCCGGCGCATTTGTATATATACCAATCAACACTCATGGCCAAGTCATATTGCCATGTTTCTCATCTCAAGTACACATTGAAGACTTAATACAAACATTCAACTCTATCCATTTCTATGCTTTCTGTCTCTCAGATGCTGTTGTCTATAGTCTGTATATAATTGTGCACAAGCTAGGTACATGAGTTCTGATTTTGGTGCCAATTCCCTGCCATTTTTCCAGAGATCTTTGAGAAGACATGATAGGCAATGGTGAGAGGATAGTGCTCTATCTAGAGCACAGACATGGTGTGAAGAGGAGTCCAGGATTTTTTTTTTTTTGGATTCCTTATTAAATGTTACAGCCGAAGGCTCCTGCAGGGTGACTACAACTGGTCAAAGTACAAGTCTGAGTCTTGGAATAGCTTAGTCAAGGCTGTCACCAATACATCTGGCATCCCAAGCACAGGTGAATAACGCCATCACTATTACAGTGACTTAAAAAGGCAAAGCCTCCTTCACTGAAGGAAGGTATATTTTCAGACCCACAACCCAGCTTAGTTGATTAAGTATAGTGGCTCATAACCAAGCAATACAATACCATGTCTTGGCAACACAAACATGTTCAGTATTTTTTTCTGTTACATTTCAGTTACATGTAGCTTCTGCTGAGGTATATCAGGAGAGACTGTAGTAGCATGGGATAAGTATGGGTTCAGGTATGACTGATTAACATTTCATAATAGCACTTACTGTAAAAATAAGTTATCATTTCTCTGGACATCAGTTCATAAATGTTTGACAGAATAACACATGACTGTATGATCTACATATACACACATTGTACATACCTCTAGGAATAGCTCTTGCATTATTGCATTAGTCAGTGGTTAAGTAAATACAGATCTTTGGGTTCAAATCCAAGCAGCAGCAAGTACTCTGTATCACATAAAATGTATTATTCTGAAAAAAAAAATAGCTTAGAATAACATTTCACTTGTTCACATGTATATTGCATGAAATGTAGTACATAAACCAGCTTTCCTCTAGTTACAGTTTTTGCAAAATGTATACAATATTGAGCAGAATAAGCTTTACTGTCACAGAAATGTATGGCCTCACATTCATATGCAGATATTACAGATCTAAATATTTATGTGGGAATATGCATTGACTGTGATATATTACAGTTACGTGACATTTATGATATGTTTCTCACTTGTCTCACTCTCTACCCTCTACCTTGCTTTTTTATGACATTTGGAATATCATTCCTACTGCAATATGATCACCAGCACTGGGAACTACATTGGCCACAGGGTCTCAGACTGCCATCCTTCCACAGGCAGCACAAAGCACCCAGCATTACTGGGTCAGATGCTTGTAGCATTGCCTCCACAGCCCTACACTACCTGTACCACCTGTGTCAGTAGCTTTGCCCCAACGGCTGGTGCACTGGTACCCACCGGGAGTAGGGCCAGTGGAGGCGATGACTATGCCACTTGATAAAAGCTGACACGGTTGGTGGAGGAGATTATGGAGAGGGGCCTTGGTTCCCACAACAGCTGGATAGAAAGAATTCTATGACAAATAGTCAAATCACTGCCCCATCCAGCAGTGCCCTAATGACAGTTCATAGGTGGAGAATTAGATTCCCGCTGCATTCATGGTGGATGAGGATGTGCCTCCAAAGTCCCATACCTATCTCCAGTCATGGTTGTTCATCACCATCCATGTGTCTCTTGTATGTCCTGTATATCTATGCCTGATAGGTAACCTAATCTACATATCTAACCCTCTTATTCCTAAATACCTTGCCCATTATTCCTCTCTCTTTAAAAAATGAAAAGGGTACCAGTTCCACAAAAATAATAAATACATAAATAAATGCATACTTACATGAATAAAATGATAAGTATGCCCCATATATTGTCCTCCACCTCACAAATGTCTTTGTATGAAACACTTAATTTAATCCAGTTGGTCACACATTATTAAGTTGTTGCCATACATCCTTCACAATGTGACTATCCAGGTTTGTTAAATTGTGTGTAGAAATAGTGTTAGCTTGTAAAGAAATGGATAGTTGTGGTGTTCCCCACAACTCTCCTGCACATTCCTTGATAACTTCCCCTTGTGTGGTCCCAATGTTCACAATTTCGCACCTTTAATCTGTTCAAAACTAGATGCACACATAGGAGGAGTGAGATTTAAGGAAAGTCAGGAACTGAGTGATTTATGTAATGTTCGACTAAAGGACAGTTGCTATAAACAAAGAAAACATGTTGCAATGTTTAATATGTGTAAATGGAAAAAATATGGTTTGTTTTCTTTTCTATTAATGTATGTGTACCTATGTGTTAAGTGATATTTTAATAAAGTTGTTTAAAAAAATAGATTCACTTACTACACACATACATGGCCAGAAATGGTCCATAACAATAAAAAAAATCTATTTCTGTCCTCAGCATTGGTATGACACTTGCCATTGAGCAGCACCACTATCCATATTTCAGAAACAGTAACTGCTGTTTCATGCCGTAACTGCATTTATATGGTGCTTCTCACAGTACTATGCTTAACCCCACTAAGTGACAGAGAGCAAGACTAATAACACTGTGTGGAGACAGTTGATATAATATGTATAATAGGCTCCAGAGTTTAATGTACAACATATGGGATGTTTCAATGAGAAGTACTTGTGTGAATAGTGATTCACATATAGTCCCTTGCTTAAAACATTTGTCATGGTCCCTTCAATTGTGTGATTTTTACTAGCTGAAATATGACTTCTTCTGTGATGTGCTTAGATAATGCAAAGGTCTAGAGAATGTTGAATAAGATTGGTGTTCAAATACAGCATTGTGTACAACATTTGTTAAAGTATTTTGTATTATAACATTTTTCCTTGTGAGTTAGTGGATAGATATTCTTAATTATTCTATCCTCTGCCTACTCCTCATTTTAGAACACTGTACTGTAAACAGCATTATACAGTTTTAATCATGTCAAACATCAGATTCTCACAATACACACAAATTTGCACAATGCTTGCCATCAAAAAAGCAAAGGCCCTTGCTAGTTCTCATTGTAAGTAAAAAAAAAATTATATATATATATATATATATATATATATATATATATATATATATATAAAATGAACAAGCTATTACTTTGCAAGCAGTAACAAATGAGCTTGGCAGCAATGCAGTTTAGTAAGTGATTGTAAAAGACTGAAAGTAATGTCAGTGGCCTCTATTGCTTGTGTGATGTCCCTTGTCCGGACTAGTAATCAAGAAGCCGCAATCCTCACCACTGACATCAGTGGGGAACGTTCACTTAGAACAAAAATAAATATGCACAGTATTTTCAGATGCAACTCTCTGCATGAAAAACAATTTCCCTTAAGAGCACACAGGGAATGCACACTCCAGTCCTGGGATTGGGTTTTCTCTCCAGGCCCCAAATAAGACTCCACCTTTCTCTCTGCAGAAATCATTGCTTTGTGTCCCTGTTCAAAGTAACTGACACACACACCTGGGAAAGGCTGGCACAGATTTACCTGCTATGTCACCTCCACCCAGACTATATGGTAGATTCACTGCCACCAGCCAGCTATTTCAAAGCTCTTACTAGGGTAGCCAGTTACTCTTAGTAAAATTAATACTTATACAAATGGTAGTATTAACCAATTGGCAAGAGTTTCAGGAGCATGAAGCCACAGTGCCACCAAATAAATGCAGTTACTCTCAAAGGTTAAAATATTTTCTAAAAGACCAGCCACAATGAAAGGTATAAATATATTTAATAATAAATAATAAAATAGAAAACATGAACATACTGAATATCTATTTACAATAAACACCAGAGTTTTAATTCACAGGAAATATAAAAAATAACACAGATGGAAAGACTCAGACAGTTACAGAAAAAAACAATACTTTTAGCTAATCTCACTATTTTCCCTAAATGACTGAAGAATTATTGTTCCCTAGTTAAGTTACTTACTAAAGCAAGGCAAGATGAAGTGGGTGAGTGGTCTTGTCAGTTCCAAAACACTGCTGAGTATCATTTGTCACATCTCTTACTAGTATCTAAATAGAATTTCAGTGCTGGCTACAGAATAACATCACATCTGGTCACCTGATTCTGTGGTTCCCACACTACCCCCTAACTAGACACACCTAGAGCTTTGCTAAAGTTTATTCCAACATCTGGAGACTGTAAAATAATTCCAACCCATTTATCCTTCCTGGAGAGACTAACCAGCCATTCTCTGGCACCTCTGGGTACCAGTTAGTTCATTACTAAGGACAATAAGAGCAGGATCCCAGCCCAGACATTGTGCATCTGGCTGCATTCAGGCCTGTGAGCTAAAATCTTTATGGTCTAAATGAAGTCATTTAATTTCAGGCTATGTTTCTTAAGGTTAGTTGTTCTGAGCTTAGCCCCTTCCCTTCCAGCATCTTCTGTTAGCATATATACAGTTCATCAGTTACACTACAGTGTGACATACATTTATATTTCTGTTCTGTTCAGCAGGACCCACTGTTGATGCATTTTTAACACAAGCAACTTTACAAATACATTTTTAACACAAGCATCTGTACAAATCTATTTGATATTCAAATGACATAAAATTCTTTACAAAACTCCAGCTAGTTATACTGGCATATGTTATACATGCACTGCCCTACTCTCTCTGGCATAGCTGGCACTACCTGACATCATCACAGCTTGTATATGGTTTATCGACTATAGTATTGTATATTTGAGGACTTCATTGTAATGCAGTCTTTGTACTTCTATAGATCAATGAGTGTTGTAGTGTCACATTAATTTTCAGGTGTGTCCAAGTGAGCTGGTAGAATGACAAACATAATTGCAGCAAGGGCACCAGAACCATAGAATGAGGGGGAGGGTGTGCCTCCATTTTTAAAGTTAATTGGCCATAAGGCTTTAACAATTTAACAAAAACTACAAACTCCACAGTGGCAGCTTCTTCAATTATCCATGCGTGCATCACACGCTAACGCTGAAGTCCACTTCACACTTACACATATGTGGAATTTAAACTAGTGTTCCATGAGTGCTTTTGCTGATCATTGCTGCCAGAGAGTTATGCTGCGTTCCCCCCCTCCCGAGTGCTTTTGGATCCAGGTAAGGAGAGTTTTAGTTTTCTTGTTGCACGAGTGTTGTTTGCAACTTTTCAAGTTCAGTGTTTAAGGAGAGAAGAGTTCTCAAACCCTGTATCTTAGGTACAAGAAACAAGAGCCTAAATTGTCTACCCACACCATCACTTGAGATTCAAGGAGTTGAATCCATACAGATTTTTACAGAATATTTGGCTCATACTTTTGGTATGTTACTCTTAAAATTTCTGTTTTTCTGGCTAATCAGTGAGAACTAAATTCACTAAATAATGATTCAGATATAAAAAGTGTATACACCCCTGTTAAAATGCCAGGTTTTTGTGATATAAAAAATGAGACCACAATAAATCATTTCAAAATTTTTCCCACCTTTAATGTGACCTATAACCTGTACAATTCAATTGAAAAACAAATCTGTTAGGAGAAAAAATATAAAAAAATAAAAAACGTACAATAAGCTGGTTGCATAAGTATGCACACCCTTAAACTAATACTTTGTTGAAGCACCTTTTGATTTAATTACAACATTCTGTGTCTGAAAGATACAATCTAAACAAGTAAGGGCCTAAGACAGAGCCCTGTGGGACACCCTGAATATAACCAAGGATTTCACCTGTCCAGCTGATGTATGATACTTGCCATGTCCTATTTGTAAGCCATGCAACTATCCATCTTATCATGAGTACATCAATACCTAGTTGTACTAATTTATTGATCAGTGTTTTGTGTATGACCCTGTCAAATGCTGAAGTTAAATCTATATAAATTATATCACAGCACACTTTTTCATTCATAGCTGTTATTATATTGTTATAGAACATCATGTTACAGGTGGTAATATATCTCTTTTCAGCATATGCATGCTGATATATGGTTTCAAGTGCCAGTCTATCCAGTACTGCCAATAACTTATCCAATATTACCTTCTCCGTTATTTTTCCACAACAAGAAAGTAGACTATAGAGTCTATATGACTCTGGGTTTGTCCTACTCCCCTTTCTCTTGAAGACAGGTTTAATAAGCACGCATCTCCATTCTTGAGGAATCTCCCCATATTTATATAACATAGTGAATAATAGATATAATGGTACTGTAAGTTCTTCCTGAAGTGTTCTCCGGTCATTGTTACTAATTCCGTCTCCTCCCTGTGCTTTGTTTGGATCAAGTTTGCACAGTTCTTTTTCAGTATAATTTAATTTGATTCCAGTATTTGTTGTTACCTGGATGTCACTAGGACAACGTATTACCCCTTTGGTGGAGCCAAACTGTTTTGCATACGATTTTTGTAAGTATATCTATAATCTGTTGTGTCTGAGAATAAATTTTAGAATCTGCACACAGTTTATCAATTTGTGTCTTTACTCCTTCCACATCTTATGTATCAATAAAAAGTTTTCCTATTATGTTCAATATCTTTATATAAATTTTCTTCAAATTTTTCTTGATTTTGTCTCAGATTATGCTTAATCTGTTTGTCCAGCTTGTTTATTTCAGTTTTTCAAAGTTGTAGTTTGACCTGTCTCCCATTTCTTATATTTTTTGTTACTCATCTTAATCAGATATCTTGTTCTTGTGGAAATATATCCCCCTGATGTTGTATGCCTAGATCCTGATGTTAAACATTTTTTTGATTTTTTGCACTCAAACAATTTCTCTTTCTGCAGTTTTTCCACTAAACACCTCACTCCAGTTAATTTTACATAGTGACTGTTTTGCTTCCATATAATCTGTAATTAACCTTCTGTGCATCAGTTTAGATTTCAGTTTGGCAGAATTATCTAGCAGCAAATGAACCTTTATAACCGCATGATCACTGCACATCAATGGGGGTAAAACGTGACTTGAAGTAATAATTTCTTTAGGAACACAAACAATGTCTAGTATGTTCCGTACCCTGGTAGTTGTTTTACAATCTGAAGCAAATGTTGTTCCTGGATATACATTGTGAATAATTTCCTTACTAACGTTGTTGAATCAATATTATTCCAGTCTGTTTCTGGAAAATTTACGTCCCCAGCTAATATTATTTTTCTCTTCTGTGTTTCATGCAAGAAATGTCATCTGCACTTGACTTTGGTGGTCTGTACACTCTAACAACTGTTATATGTTCCAGGGTTGTTATCTTTACTGTCACAGTTACACAGTCTATAGTATTGGTGTTATCGTTGAACATGTAATAATCACAGGTCTCATAGTTATCTTTAATCCCTATCATAATACTTCCACCTGATTTTTTTTAGAATGTCTGTTACAGTAAAAACATTTATACCCTGACAGAACTGATTTCCATTCATTGTTCTTTAACCATGTTTCACAAACAATAACATCAATCCTGTGGGAATGTAGCAAAATTTCCAATAAAAAAACTTTATTATTAATGCTCCTAGCATTAACAACCATGACAGATGCATCAAATGTTGCTATCTGTGAACTGTTAGATTTTCAACTTGGCAGAAATCCTGCCTAGTGTTTGCCAAATATTGCAAAATATCTGCTGCAAAAAATTCTCTTCCCTGATCTTAACAAATGCACATCATCCTGTCTGCATGTGTGCCCAAAACTAGGCTTGGATGCTCTACACATTTCCATTTTTTAAAACATGACATTTTTTCAATGTAGGTATTTACCCCAAAAATGTTTTCATTCACAGTGATCTGACTATCCTTTCTATAGGTGATTTGTGAAAAATACATCCTAACACCAGTATAAACTATACTATCTAAGAGGGTTGTCAGTTCCCTACTAACAGTCAGAGAATCCTTGCGGATGACATCATTAGTACCAACATGAATACAAACGGATCCATACTTCCTTACATTAAGGCATTCCAAGGCCTGTCTCATCTTCTATTTTTGCTCCTGGCAAGCATAACACTATTCAATGTTCATTATCTTCTCTGCAAATATAAGTGTCAGTTTCTCTAATAATTGTATCTCCAATTACAAGAATATCTTTGCTGGCCAGCTCTGAAGAATCTTCAGCTTCTGATACAGTAATACCTACTTTATCGATTGTTATGAAGGACAGATCTTCATCACCATTAGTCTTATTAATCCCACTGTTTTCATTGTGTATTAAATTCTCATCCATCTGGTATTGTAAATCCACACTTTGAGCCATGCAGTCAACATCTGTATTTCTCTTCTTTTTCTAACAGTAATGTTCTTCAATGCTTCCATGTTCAATTTTGATTTCTTCCTTTCACCTGCCCCTTGCCTCTTTTTTCTACCTTTTTTGTTGTCTGTTGGAAAAATTATGCCTTCTTCTGTAGATTGAAGGTTTTCTGATAGAAAAATATCATCATTCTCTGTAACCTGCATATTACATAACAAACCGGTATCCTTCTTACTATGTATTCTCTTTCCTTTACAGTCATTAATCAGTTTCTTTTTCTTCCTTGTTATTTGTTGTGAACTTCTTTTCTTTCTTTTTTGTTTCCTTCTAAGCAGACTGGATCCTCAGATTGCTGAATACTTGCATCCAGAATTCCAAAGTTGTCAGGGGCATTGTCTTGTTTCATAGGGGTTGAATTATTTTTGCAGGCAACAGATGCATCATTTCCTAAGTGTATTCTATTTGTTCTATGCCTAACATTATTTATTTCACCAGTCCAGTCATTAATATATGAAACAACAATTCTACAAGCCATGCCAAGCACACAGGTATAATCATCATCAAGTTTAGATTTACTTCTAATAAAAGTAAACAAATCACCCAGCTTTTGACACGAGGAACACAGATCACCAGTGTTATCAGCTGTTACATTTAAATATGCATAGCATTTATTACACTGTACAAAATATTTGTGCATTAGCAAATTGTTAATTGCATACTCATTTAAGGAATCTATATTCAGCTTCAAATTAATAAAATATTGGAAATGAAAAGAATAATTAAAAACAGTAACAACAGAATTCAAAGAGAACTTAAATCAACTTCTATGACAAAAATCACACCAGCAATATACAACTAAATAATAAAGTTCAGTAAAGTTGTTCTGTCCATACACGTTCTGCAAGCCAGACAAAGGTTGTAATTCCTTTATGTCGCACGCAAAGTAGCTTCTGCTCACTATCACTCACAGCCGCACTTCTTTTTAAAAGTAAAGATCAGTTAATCACAAACCAAGGTAGAATTGTTTAGATATGCTCAGGACCACCTAGTAACTATGAACCTGTTATCAGTTTGTCATCAATTCCCTATTGCAATATTACTAGCTTATCTTTTTTAATGTAACATAGGCAATTTATTCTTCAACAGCAACAGGCACTTTATTTGTAGATGAAACAATGAAATATAAAGTTGTTTGCTAGTAGCAGCCTCTTCATTAGCTACAGATTCCTTTAATGTGGAATTATTTAGATGACTTACTTCTGCAGAGATTTTGCATATTTACTGATATTGGTGGATTGTAATGACACGTTTGAGTGGCCTTTTATGGTAGAAATTTTCTGAAATGGGTAGTTTTGTCATTATTGGTTTATACATTTTGTTTCATTGCTTACTAGAAGACTGTTCAAAACTACACATTTAAAACATGTTCTAACAAGTGATGAAGTATTATACAAGGAATATAATTTAATAAAATAAGGAAGGTGAATCAAAGAATGCATACATGTATGCAAGGCCCTAAAAATGTGTAAGGAGCCGATGGTTAGAAAATAGCCCAGAGGTAAGCTTAGTCCTCCACTGGCCAGATGTCAAATGAATGTGGATTTTCAAACCATTTCAATGAATGTGAGTTTCAAGGGCAGCAAAGTTTACTGCTCATGCTAAGTCTGTTTTCATTGCAAGACTGTATTGTTTGTTTAGCAAATGGCTCAGTGTTTGTGTTATTTTATTTCAATTTCTGTAATCATTGTAGAAATAAATGAGAAAACAGCATGCACGCTGACAGGTTTGAACAGCATTTATGGTAACTGAGGAGAAATAGCCAAGTAATGGAAAACTGGAGTGGCTGGGGAGGGGACTGTTGCTGGAGCAGTAGGGGGTTGCTGCAGGAGGGATTGCTCTGGGGGGCCCAGTCTATTACCCTGCCTAGGGCCCCATTTAACTATGATCCAGCAGTGGCATTTTGCACTATTTACTATACCTGATCAGAAGTTGGAATGAAACAACGAAGTGTCAGTTGTAAAAAAATAAGCACATTTGTTCTGTGTTTGACAATAAAGGAAAGAAAGAGCTTATTTTTTACAACCGACACTTCGTTGTTTCATTCTAACTTCTGATAGTTTATGGTTTTCACTGTTATTTAATAATTAATAATTAATAACGGTCATATTGTTGAATATGTAAGTGCAGTTCTGTGGATTGTGGACCTCAACTAAAGTGGCAGCAGCCCACCCAGGTACATTCTGGGCAGTCATTTATGAAGTAACAGCAGTAAAAATAATGTTGGTGATGATGATGATGATAAAGTAAGAGTTAATGCAGGCAAGAAACTAGAATAACTCTGCTGTTGTTGTGTTTTCAGAAGTTAATACAGTTTCTTCTTTGCCTTAACTCATTTCTTTTCATTAATGCAAGTTG
Organism: Protopterus annectens; assembly: GCF_019279795.1. Lineage (NCBI taxonomy): Eukaryota > Metazoa > Chordata > Ceratodontiformes > Protopteridae > Protopterus > Protopterus annectens. The sequence continues at coordinate 489,340,022 of NC_056739.1, forward strand.
GCCCCAGTTTTGTTAGATTTTTTAGTCATGCGAGAAACAATTTATTTAAAAGAACAATAAAAATACTGTGTGATTTTTATTCTACTTATAAAAGTTATTAAAGCTTCTTACCTGACTCTAAGCCTTCAGTTTGGTTATTTATTATTATACAATGACTGGCAATTAATATTAAAAAACGAGCATGCTGATTGGCCAGCCCAACCAGTGTGCCCATTGTAAATTGGAGACTATACCAATGTGAAAAGGTCTAGTCGCCCGGACTTTTTCCTGTTAGTATTTCTCGTAATTTTATAATTTTCTTTTTTTTTTTAAATGAGGGAGATGGCACAGACAAAAATAAAAGGATAATCAGATAAGTTCTGCAAAATTAAAGAAACATACCTGATTATCCTTTTATATGGTCTGTCCCGACTCTCCCGAAAGTAAAACGTCTCCCAGTTTCTTTTTTACTTTTTTTTTTTTATTTTGAATTAAAAAAAAAAACAATGGAGATCTTCCTTCCTCCATTGCTTCCTCTGCACAGCTTTGATGTACTGCGTAAGAGTGGATAGACAAGTCCCATACGCATGAGCAGTATATCAGAAAAAGCCCTGTGATAGCAGAAAACCGTGGAAGGGCAGCACGGAGGCATTATACAAAGACATTATTTAAGAAAGTTAAGTATTTTTTTTCTTAAATAATGTCATTGTTTAATAGCAATACCCCACGTCTGGGTGTGGGCAATGCAATGCTGGATTTACCCACGCTTGTCTTTGTTTGGTCACTTGGGCTTCGCCCTCATGACCAAACTACACCAACTGTAGGTATATCCAGCATTACCCACACCCAGATGTGGGTTATTGCTTAATTATTATTTTTCAAGTTGCCCAGTTTTGTTGCAATTTTTTTATTTAATTGAACAAATAAAAAAAATGCAACAGGTCGAGCTTGAAAGTGTTAAACAGCTTTTGCTCACAGTTCTTATTTACACTTCAAAACCTCATAGCTCAAGGGATAAGGCCAAAAACGTAATGGGTCGGGATAAAGATGAAAGGTCCAGAATCAGGGACAGATTTTAAATATAACATTGTTGTTGTATGCTTTGTTGCTAGAATAATAGATTGTGCATTGGCCTGCATTTTCTGAGGGATATGAAGACCAGAAGTCAGAAACTCAAGTGTCTGTCATTATTTAAGTTTTGCAATCCTCATAAATTTGCCAGAAAATCACACATCAAGAACAGACCAAAAATATGACACAAAATCAGGGACAGTCAAACATATGCACTGATCTCTCAGGGCAAGAATCGGGAGAAAGTGTGAAAGGCTCAAAATCATGGGCAAATTTTAAGCATTACTTTTGTCACCAAAGCAATGGATGAAGGTAAAACAGTTCACACCACATTACCTTGACCTGACCAAGCCTTTTGATACAATCCCCTACTCAGGTGTAGTACAAAAGATGAATAATCTAGGAGCAAACACTTACATCACTAGCTGGATTGCCAAATTGCTCATAGGATGCAGGAGCTCAAAATAGGGGAAGAGACCAGTCACCAGTAGAGTCCCCTAGGGTTCGGTGCTGAGACTTTTTCCTGTTTGGCATATACATCTCAAAAGTAAAAGGAAATACCAAAGGGCTTTGGTCAACTAAGATTGAGATGACTGCAAGCTAGGAGCAGTTATTGAATCTCCAAATGACTTAATCATCATGCAGGTAGATTTGTCCCAAACAATAACTGGTGCCAGAATCATGAATTAAAAATAAACTCCAAAAAATACATTATCGTATCTTTTGGGAAGTCATCTACTCCAGGGAAGTGCCAAATTGACAATACCCCCTGAGAAATGACCCAGTTGTTTGGCATTTGGAAACTTGTGTGTACAGTGATCTAACTTTTGTTGCCAGAGTCATAAAGTCTTTCTATATTGCACAGCATATAAACAAATTGATTGTGACTAAATCTAGAGATGTTGTTGTCTCCCTTTACAAAGCCCTCATTAGGTCAACTATTTTGTATAATGCCCACTTTGGCATGTATCTGTCCAGACCCATGCAACAATTGGAATACCCACAGAGATACCTTACTAAAAGGATACAAGTCCTAAACAACAGGTCTTGCATGGCCCACCTCAAAGATTTATCACTGCACTCAGTATGCTACAAAGTGCTTAGAGGTGACCTGTGTCAGGCATACAAGGCATCCTCTGACTTAATACTGATGGACCTACTGAACATCAGTAAGTCAAATGGCATCAGAAATACTCAGTACAGGTATCTAAACTGAATGTTTTGGAGAGATGGATATATGTCACAGAGGCTACCACTGTTCCAGAACAGACTACGCACTCAAGTAAAATAAAGCTCATTCCTGTCCATATTCAAATGCAACTTAGATTTAAGGATGGGTAATAGAAAATGTACTCCAGGATTGCTCCTCATGCCACTAATGGATGGAGGCAGTTCCTAAATGCTGCTTCCCGTACATGGGTCCCCTCAAATTATCTATGGTACGATCAGTTATTCTCACTAGACCTAATATACAATTATCAGCCATGGGACAGGTAAGACCAATTAGGAAATGTTAATTCAAGCACCAAATGGGAAATTGGCTAAGCTTAATATGTCCTCCAAGTGAATCGATGTTGTGTTAGTAAATAGTTTTAAAAATTTGCTCTTTTTATATCACTAAGTGACCTTCTCACCCTCTGTCCCCCAGCCTTTACAGCTTCCCGTGCCTCTGAATTGCAGAGTGATATTAATAAATGCAATGTTCATGCTCTACATGCATGACTTGTTATTCTGCACTGTGCACACAACACAGAGACTTGTCAATGATCCACACATAAAAACAAGACTTGGCATACAATGATCTGGAGATAAACAGTCACATTACAACAATTAATGTGAATTATGTAATGTATGAATTATTGCTACAGGATGTTGTGAGTTGTGATCAATACATTGATGCTGTCTATCTGTCTGTCAGGCCACATTGGCCATCCCCCCAAACATATCATGTAAATTACCTGTCTGTGCTGTCTAATACCTATTATAAGAATTTGCCTGTGGCATCTGCAGTTATTACACTGTTCTGCAGAATGTTCACTTAGGCAGATGTTCAAATACAGTAATGTATAATTTGTATGAGTGTGTCGGCAAATACTGACAAACAGGACTGGCCTGTCCAACAGATGTGTTATGTACAGTTCCAGTTAGAGGCGACATTTATACAAGGAGAGGGTTCCCCGAAGTCTTGCACTCCCTTTTAGGTCAAACATATGCATTGCAATACAATGATGAAGTCAGCCCTTCAAATATGTGTTCTCTGACACTTGTAATAAGACTTCTCCTGTGCTATGAGCGGTTAATACACAACGAGTGCGAACTTAGGCAGGTGTTTGAATCCAGCAATATCTAACTACTGGGGTTGTGTAGCAGCAGAATGAAAGGTATGACTGTCTTAATCAACAGATGTGATGTAGATAATTTAATTAAAGGCTAACAGTTACATCGCTAAATGGTTTTGATCCCCCAACCCCTTTTTAGGTGAGCCACATTGATTCAAACACTCTGCTGAAGTCATCCCTTCAAATGTGTGCCTTCTAATATCTCTTCTGTGACTTTTTTTCTGAGACATCAGCAGATAATCTGCAGTTCTGTAGACTATGGACTTCGATTCTGGCAATGTATACATTTTGTATTTGTGTACTGATATGGATAACTTACATTTGTGTGAACACTGACATGGCTAAAGAATTTTGAGCCCTCAAACTACATATTGGGGGAGCCATAACTATTCAGACAACATTTTTGAAGGGATGCCTATTACATGAATTAACTTTTCAAAGTTTGAATGTCATATGGTCGACACCATATGATCGAACTTTGAAAAGTTTGAAGGTTAAATGTAATGGCGCCGTACAGTGCAGAATGGGAGAATTTCTCTTTTCTGCACTGAAGTGCGATCTCGGAGTTGGTATATTTAAGTAGGGGGTGTGGGGGGTGCAGGGGGGCTTGCCTCCCTACTCGGAGCGTTAAGGTAAGTTTTATTTTTTTTTTTATGTTTTATTATATATTCAAAGTTTCAAACTTCGATCATATGTTGTTGAATATATGGGATTCGAAGTTTTGAAACTTCAAATATATAATATAGACCCTTTTTGAAGTAATCCCTTCAGCTGTGTGCTTCAGGAAACTTCTGATATGATTTCTTCTGTTGCATTAACTGTTAACACACAAATGTATTTCTTTATTTATTTTCTGTTTTCTGTTTGAGATTTGTTTACTGGGATAGTCTGGCTTGGTATGTACCCATTTTCAGCAGAGGCCTGGGGAGAAAAGCTCCAGGTATAGATCCCATTTCACATTGCAATACACATAGAATTACATTTGTAACAGTAAATACAAAATTTACATTTGTAACACTAATACATAGAATCAAATATTTACAAAATACAGATAAACTCGGTACATTGAGTCAAATGTAGGTGTGATAGAATTAAATTAGTTTTTGACATGAGAGTCTAAGGTTGTTGTAGTAGGTGGCTATGTTCAGAATATATGAATGAAGCTAAACATGATGCATATATATTGTGAGAAGAGAGTTATAATGAATGCAGTAAAACAATAAGACCATGCAAAGTAAAGTTTGCTTAAATATATATTACAGAAAGATGGAGGTTGCAAGATAAGAGTTTTCCTGGGTATACAAAGCACAGGGGTAATGTTTTAATATGTGTATATAATAGAGGTTAAATAGAGTTGGGGATATATGAAGAAAATAAAGTTATTGTAGACACTGAAAGAAATTTCATAGGAATGTTTTCATGGATAAGAAGGATTTGAGCTTAGAGTAGAGCAGTAGATGGTTATCTTGATGTAGAGCAGGAGGAAAACCATTCTTTTTAAGTGGTCTTTTAGATAGAGTTTGAAGTATTGGTAGGAGATAGCTGTTTTAATGGTAATATAGAGGGATTTCCAGGCTTTAGTGATGGAGTATGAATAAAGGCAGTGTCCTATTGATTTGTTTGGTTTATAGATAGCAAGTTGCCTTTAGTCATTTGATTGCAGAGGGATATTTTATAGGGTTGCATTTAGAACAACACACATGTTGGGATAAGTAGTGATCTTATATATAGTGAATAACTGAGCATATTTTAGGTAGTTGGGCAGTTCTAGACAATAATGGGCTTCTAGTGTAGTACAGTGATGGGTATTGTATTTAGGACTTGTAGCAAATTTGGCAGTTTTATTATAACATTGTTCCAGTTTCTCAATATATATATATTATTTGGAGATTTGTGAGAATGGGGGCACTGTAGAGGAGAGAAGAAAGGAGGTAAGTTTTTGGTTGTATGGTTCAAGAGGCAGGGTGAGGAAGTTTCTAACTCTGTAGAGTAGATCTAATTTGTAAGTGTTTGTTATGATATTTTGTATGTGGTAGTCAAATTTAAGACTTTCATTATTATCATTCCTAGCAGCTTAGTTGGTGAGGCAAGTTCAGTATACGTGCTATTGATGAACATATTTTAAGTTGTTTTTTATGGGACTTTGTTTTGGGGAAATTAGTAGTAGTAGTTTGGTTTTGTTGAAATTAAGCATAAGTTGTTAGTTTTGTAACCATTCTTCTGTGGCGGTAAAGGATTCCTGAGTAATTTACTGTAGATGAGTTGTATCATTTGATGAGCATATAAGTGTTGAATAATTGTTATATGGTAGCATATTGTGTACAGGCATGGAGTGAGTTGGTAAGTATATTAAACAGTAAGGTTACAAAGATTGAGCCTTGTGGGACACCTGTATTTACAGGGAGAAAGGGGGACAGAGTGGTCTGCCATTTTACTGCTTGGAATTTGTCTTTAAGATAGTTCTTGAAAGCAGTTTAAGGTATTTGTTGTTAGGCCTTCTTTTAGAAGTTTTTTGTGGCTAACAGTAGTGAAGGCCTTTGATAGATTGAGGAATAAGGCAGATATGAATTTGTCACTATCCCTGGCTTTATTTACTGTTTCCATGCATTTGAGTATGGGAGAGCTGTATTAGTACTATGGGATGGTGAGAAATCACATTGGGTTCAGGTTAAAAGTTGTTCCTGTGTGAGATATTATAAAAGTTGCTTATGGACACATTTTCCCAGTATTTTTGTTTTGTTTTTGCCAGTTTCTCTAAGCTTTATCTCTGTTCTGCAACAATTTTCTAGTAGTCTTAGTTGACCACTTGCCCTCTTCAAGAGAAATCTTGATTAGTGGATGGGAAATAGAAAGTTCACCCCGGGGATGACTACAGTGGTGCTACTTGATAGAGGCACTTGGAACTAACATTGGGTGGCACGATGTCAGGACAGTTCTATGGGCTAGGCTTGTAAAGGCTCCAGGGCCATTAGCATAGTACACACCTATGAACCTATGAACCAGGGTGCATCATTTGCTTTTATTCTTTTGTTCCTTGGTGGTGCTATATTATTAAGAATGTTGAGGATTATTGAGTTAAATGTCATTATCATTTCATCTAAGGGGGTGGATTTTAGTATGTCCCAGCTGAATGATGAGAGCTTCACATTGAATGTGTCTGGGTTAAATGTACTTAGATTACATATGATTTTTACTGCTTGTTGTTGAAGGATATTTTTTGTATATCGTTTAGTATAGGCTGGGTAGTTTTCACTGAGAGAATTAGGTAAGGTATCTGATTCAAGAAAATTTTGGGGGTCAGACACATGAAACCAGTCCAGTAAAGAACTTGAGTTTTTCGTGAAATAAGTTAGATCTTGTATGAGTTGTTTAAAACCAAATACGTTGATACTAGATTTTGGAGTAGTAGATGTAAGTTCAAGAAAGTTTATATTTACATCTCCTAATATTACTGTATCATAAGGAATATTACTTGAGGTCCAGTATAGAATTTCTTCTAATAGATTGCTATTGTCACTTGGGGGGAATATAAACATGATTATACATGAATGCTTTTGCTTATTTAGTTTTAGGAGTGTAAAAAGAAGTTTGGATTGTTAAACTGTGGTATAGGAGCATTATATGCAGTTAGATTATAGTCGTTTCAGAACATTAATGAGACACTGTCACCTTCACATTTTCTATTATTGCAGTAATTTCATATTATATTATAGCCAGTTGACAGGTTTCAGTTATGGCCAGGATACTGAGTTTGTAGCAGGCAATTCAAGCATATAGCTCAGTAATTTTGTTTGTTATGCTTCTGGCATTTATAGTAAAGAATGTTAACTGGTTAATGAGCAGTGGGGGTTGTATGGTTTGATTCATATAATTCATTCTGTTATATTTATCTTAGTGATGGTTGTCAGATCTGGGGTTAGGATGAATATCTCCATCAACAAGGATTGCTTTGATATTGTATAGCAATTGTATATACTTTTTGTGGGTGATTTGCTGAAGGGTATGACTTTTGGTTGTTATAGTAATGTACTGAGTAATTTAGTTTTCTAATAGAGGTAAGGAATGTCCTGGAAGAGTCTAGATACCATTCTTGGGGTGCTTTTAGGAGTTTTTGGGTTGAAATCTAATAACTTAGTTGGTGAGATAATGCAGGTAAGGAAGATGAGGCTAAGAGGAGTACATAAATTAAGACTAGGTAGAAGCATTATTAGTTAGTAAAATGTTGGTAACATTTAGTGTAGAATATTAGGCAGAGGGATACTAAATTTAGAAAGTTTAGAGTGTTAGCTAATTGAGGTGATTAAAGATATATTTAATGGTGGAATAAGACTTGCAATGTGAGATGTCCAGTTAGAAAGGAAGTTAGAGGTAATGTAGCCTTGATAGTAGAATTGGGGAGATAAGTGGTGTTTCAGGAGGATGGTGATTGGTTAGCTAATTGAGGTGTGGTAATGCTTAGGTTAGTATGAAAGTAGAGGTAGTGGGGGTGGGTGGGAAATGGGGTAAGGGAGAGGAACATAGCAGGTCGCACTTGCCTACCAGATATTTAAAAAATATCTGTGAGTTACAGCCTCTGGCAAGGTAGGATATAGTAATGTCGACTGTTGTTTCATTTGTAAAAGTTTATTTTGTTAATGTCTAGCAGTTATACTGCATTCAGATTAGGGGAAGATATTCACTTTTGAATTTTGAGCATGGGTACTACCAGAGTTTGGTGAATATCTCTATCTACATTAAATTGCTGCTAGTTTAAATTTAGAGCAGTTGCTACAAGTTGATATGCACTGAAATAGACAGACGTTCAGGTCTTGCAAGGTGTAACTACTGAGTGTGTAAGAAAATGCCAACAGGTAAGATTGGTTTACCTAACTGAACTGATGTTTACAATTTCACATAGTGGAAACATTTACAATTGGTGAGAGAAAGGACAAATTTTGCACTTCCTTTTATTGAAGCCATATGGATTCAAACACATTGCTCAAGTTATCCCTCCAAGTATATGTTACCTGACAACTTTGATATGATTTATTTTGTGGCATCATCAGATGGTGCACAGGTCAAGAGGATCTTGACATACATTGCATATATTTGAATACAGTTGTATGTGACTTTTATTATCTTGCTCACAATAGAGTGGTAACAGGCAAGAATGGCTTGTTCAACCAATCTCGATGTATGCCATGCTGCATGGTGGTAACAAAGTGACACAGGACCTGTGTTATGATATCTGGTATGGTTTTTAGACTGCTGTATTTCTTTGTGAATATACTTAGTTTAAAGCTGCATGTATTGCATTTTCCATTGGGTGGGTGACAGCATAAAGCAGCATAAGTAATCAGTGGTGGGGAGTAGTTATTGTCATGTGTTATTTTGTGGCAAAAACTGCTAAGAATATGCCACCAGCAGCTGATTTGTAGCTGGCTCAACCAGCACTTTGAGCTGGTACTATGAACCAGCACCTCCATTAAAGAAAAAAAATCCATTACTTCTACTGGCACAACAATAAGTTGGCTAGATGCACAACACTCCCATTCTCTCCTGCCTAGCTATTTAGTTCCTGTTTTTCTGCCCTGCCTCCATCTCTCCAACATTTTATGAAAAGAAAATGTCTTTTAAAAGCTTCCTGATGTTGCCCTCCCAACACCTTGCACCTTGGGCAGTTGCCTCTCTCACCCCCACCCTTGCTACGCTACTAACTGGCAACATGATTCTACTGACTATTGCATAATGAAGGTAGTGGCTGATGCACAGAGGACACCAACAGTGTTATAGGCCTGTCTGTAATGGTATGTAAACTTTAGCTGTTTTCACAATTCACTGACAACCTGATGGTGATGTTGCAACTGTCTCTGAGATATGTTATGTATTGTCATCTAGGTATTAAGACTTGTTGCACAATGCTGAATTCAGTGTACATGTTTCAACATGGTATTCAAAAATTTTCAGAAGTGTATTTTGTCATTAGTGTGTTAACAACTGTGTGTGTTTGGCAGCAGCAGGTAATACACACATAATATGATAGGTACATATACTTTAGACTTCACTCATGTAATAGTATGAAACAGTGCATGCAGCAGTTGCCTTTACACAATAATGAAATAAAGCACACATGTTGTGACTACTTCTCCTAGGATGAAACTCTCATGAGTGGGCTTGCTGTCACACTTTTAAGCATATCCACAGTCATATACTGACATACATACATACATACACTGACATACATACATACAGTTATTAATGAATTGTCCCCACATGACATGTGTCTGGCAAGGTCTCCATCATAGTAAAAGATCTGATGTTGTCATGTTCATTCATTCTTTAAAGAATGGGTTTGGATATGATCCTTGGAATTTTTCTGGCTCCGTCTCCCACCAGATCAATGAGCCTTAAATCTACCTTCCAGCCTATGCATGCTCCTTCTCTAATCTGACCCACAGTTTCAGAGTCCTCAGATCGAAAGATCCCGAGAGTCGAACCATTGGATCCAAAGGTCCAAGCATCCTCAACTCTGATGACTTCCCTGACCTGATCAGCTCTGACCCTGTTGGAGCAGGATGGTTCTGGGAGCCAAAGCATCAGTGCTGGGTACGAGGAGTTGACTTCAACTCTGAAGTTTTTGGAGTCATAACTTCATCTCGGAGCTTTGGCCCTGGATAGCTCCCCTTTCAGATCTGATGATTCTGATCTGAGAGTCCTAGCTCCAGTAGGATTACCCTTGCTGACTCCTGGGCCCTTGGCTTTTGAGGTGGTGGAGAGGGTATTGTCTCTACCTAGATGATCTTTGACTCTTTCTTCTTCAGATCCATGCTTCCAAACACCTTTGGATACACTGGCTGAATTCTCCCATCTTGCACCTCAGGGGGAGCCAGCCCAGATGAGCTTCCAAGCAGTGTCCAGCAGGAAGCTTACCATCTTTTCCAACACTTCCCCAGGGCACCCCACTGAGGAGGTCCCTTGAAAAAGATTGTGCAAAAGGAGGCACCTGGATTCCGCACAGGAATCCCTCACAAAAGGCTGGGACCATCTACGTCTTGGGTTACCCCACCTACAGATAGACCTAGTCTCCCACAGCTTATGTGAGGAACCAGACTCAAGTAGAATTGATCCCTAAATGACCAGGCAAGATCCTTAGTGTCCCATCAGATAAGTTGCATTGGATGAAGGGTGTTCCTGTAGATGCTATGCTCATTGTGGCTGCTACCAAGAAGGAGTTGGCTGAGCAAAGCTCCTCTGTCCATCCCCCTAACAGGGAGTCTAGGGCTTTGGGCAGATTCAGAAAGCAAGTGTATACATCAGGGACCTTTGCTTTATGGTCACTGAGTTATCTGGCACATTTTACAAGGTTACAGAGGCAATTACTCAAGTTACTCTCTAACGCTCCCCCAGGGTCCATGTATGTAGAGGAGCAGAAAGCTTTTTCCTCATAACTAGCCACCCTACAATCTATTACTAACATGTCCATGAGGTTGATCTCACACACAGCTGAAGGTTCCTCACAGGCTGCAGGTTCAGGCATAGCCATTAGGAGACATGCCTGGATACGGTTGTGCAATTTTGTGGACCCTTTAAGGTGTCATTGATTAGTGATCCATTTAATGGAGCTTCCCTCTTTGGGCCAACAGTTAAACAGACTCTCTCCCACAATGAGAAGGGTGGAAAGATCCTATCTGCCATGAGAATCCTTTTTTCTATTCCACAAAGAACCTTTTCCAAAAATCAATGTGGTGGTAAGAAACTGTGGTTCATAAATTTCCAATGGTCTTTACAGGAATTGCTTGGAGATTTTCCCTCAGAAGCAGAGGGGGAAATAACTATAATGGGAGATGTCACCCTTGTAGCAGATGGGGTCTGCAAAATCAAAGTTCTCGAGATTCTTTCTCAGACAGGCCATTTCAGCACTACTGAAAGGTTCCCTGACTATCTCTCTCTGGAGGCAGTTGGGCATGGCACTTATCCTTGCACCCAGAAGCCTGGATAGCCATCAAAAAGATTATTGGGTGCAAAGAATCATATCCAGAGGATACTTCATTCCCTTTTCCCAAGTCCATCCATAGAACAGAAAAAGTCTACCTGAAGTTCCACCCAAACAGTGGGAACAAGTAGCTCTAGAAATTCAAAAGTTGCTGGACAAAAAAGTCATCCAAGAGGTCCTTCCAGGCCAAAGAGGATCTGGAATTTACTCTATGTTCTTTTTAGTGCCAAAGAAAACAGGGGACCTTGGACCCATTTTGGATCTCTGTTATTTGAACCAGTTTGTAAAGAATTCCAAGTTCCGAATGGTCAAGGTTCAGTTCATTCTGCCTCTCCTTCAGAAGGATGACTGGATGTGCTGTCTAGATAATCAGGACCCACGCTATCATATAAAAATGAACAGATGCTCTTGAAGATATTCATGTTTCTGTCTGGGAGCCAGTCATTATCAGTTCAGAGTCCTGCCCTTTGGTCTAACCACAGCCCCAGGATGTTTACCAAATGTACGGCAGTGGTTGCAGCTCATCTAAGACTGTGCAGATTCAGAGTGTTTCCATATGTAGATGACTGCCTCCTAACTGCACCAACCAGGCATTTTTTGGAAAACACCAAAGATTACCTTCTACTTCTATCTCAGTTTCTGGGTATTACAAGAAACCTGGTAAAGTCCCATCCTCAACCAGCTCAAGCCTTGGAGTTTATAGGAGCTTGTCTAGACACAGTCAATTGCCTAGCTGTCCTGCCTCAAAACAGAATTCATACTCTGAAATCACGTCAATCAAGTTCTCTCTCATCCCTCACCCCCCAGCAAGATTAATACTCAAAGCCCTTGGGTCAATGGCTGTTGCAATAACTTTATTACCCACTGCTTGTCTTTATATGAGAATTCTTCAATGGACTGTAGCAGTCCAATGGTCTTGTCATTGACTACCACTTCAACATCCAAAAAAATTCTCAAGTTTGCAGAAAATCTCTACTGTGGTGGTGGTGGTGGTGGTGGTGGTGGTGGTGGGGGGGGGGCATTACTTGGGATGGACTGTCCAAGGCACATGGTCCCAAGAAGAGACCAGTTTGCATATAAATATTCTAGAGATGAGAGCATTGCGTTTAGCTTTGGAGGCCGTTCAGAGCTCTCTTCCTCTAGAAACTATTGCTATTCAGACAGATGTCAGTAGTCTGGTACAGTACATCAACAAACAAGAGGGAACCAGATCTTATCCTCTATGCCAAGAAGCAATGAAAGTTTGGCATTGGTGCAATCTCCTCCAACTGCTTTTTAGTAGCAACACACATACTGAGGAAATCCAACATAATAGCAGACAAGCTCAGCAGGACCATCCTTATGCCTCATGAGTGTTCTCTCAATCAATCAATGGCAAAGATGATTTTCCAGAAATGGGGGTCAACTATGCTGTGATCTGTTCTCCTCTTCCCTCAACAACAAATGCCTGCAGGTTCTTTGCCCTAATCCCCCCCCCCGAGACAATCACCGAGGGATACTCTAGTCCACATATGGCACGCCGGTCTCCTTTGTGCTTACCTCCTCTGTCCCTAATGCCCAAGTTTCTTCAGAAAGCCAGTCAGTTAAAGAGCAGATTAATCCTCATTACCCCCTTCTGGCCTTGACAAGTGTGGTTTCCCTTCCTATGGTCTCATCTAGTATGTCCTCCATGGACACTGGACCCCAGTCCAGATCTCCTGTTTCACCCATCGGGGATGATTCGACATTGCAGGCCTCAAGTTGACCGCATGGTTTCTCCAGTTCCAATGATGACTAGACATTCCAGGCTTTCCTTTCCAGTTTGTGAAGTCCTGTCCTCATCCCACAAACCTTCAACCAAGAAGATTTATAAGCGGACATGGTGGGCACATCAAAGAGACTTAATCCCTTTACTGCTCCAATCCCAACTATTTTAGATTTTATTGCCTCTGTTTTTCAGACTGGGGCAAGTTTCTTTACCATTAAAGTGCAGTTAACAGCCATCTCCAACTACCACATTGGCAATAAGGCTTCTCGTTTAGCTTCAACTAAGGTGTGCAAAGCTTTCCTAAAAGGTACATTTTTGCTTAGACCTCCAATTTGAGATCCCACTCCACCTTGGTATCTGACTTTGGTATTACAATCTTTAATACATCTGCCTTTTGAGCTCTCAGATAAAGTACACCTTAGCCAGATTTGAAGCACACACAAAATGTGACTTCTCAGTTAATAAACTCTGCTGTGGAACATCAGTCTAGTTGCTTATTTGTTCTTTCATAAATTATACAGCCTGTTTCTACCAGTTTCTCAGGTACAGCAGAACATTTCAGATTTTCCCTGTGAGCTCTTGCAAGCTGTTCTTGAAAAGCCTCGTGCTCAGTGAAGCTTTTCTTCATTTCAGCCTCTGATTTTTGCAGTTTCATCATTCCATCTGAATAAGCTATCTAGTTTCTTCTGTTTTTTCCAGCCTTTTATTATTTGAGTAGATATATTCCTGCAGTGTTGCATTTATTTAAAATACCTCTGATTTCATTTTTTTTATATTTTCCTGTAAATTACTGGAAGCCATCTACTGTACCAAAACTGAAACTTGAACTGCTTTTTGCTGAACAGCTGCAGGATTCTTCCCCACAGAGTTTACTCTTCATTTCTGGTTGATTTTTTTAAACAACAAACATGAACCTATTTTTATTAAATTATCATGTATGACATAGGCCATGTTACATTTATATAAATGAAAATAAGCTATAGCGACACAATGTCTGTTTCAAACATTCCAAAGCATGCCATCACAACTGTACCTGCAAACATTATACATCACTTTTAATTTTAACATATCCAGTCATTGTTAGTCAATCATTATGTAGCCCATTCAAATCCTGCTATCTTTTAAATCTTGTTCCTCCTCTGAATGCATTGATCCCACGTTTCCCATTTTTTTCCTATGTAATTTGCTCTTACCCTTTTCTAAAGATCTCATTTCCAGTTGTTTTATCTCTGTTACTATTTTTGCTACTTCTAGTAAAGTTGGTTTAGACAATTTTCTGGTTGATTTTTGATCTTGCTCTCCAAATTTCTTCTTTGCAGGCAGCATAATTCTAGACAGAGACTGAATGTTGCCCATATTGACACTTTCGCCAGCCCTTTTTCACATGTCCTGTTTTAACTCTGGGAGAGCTCAAATCAACTGTGCAGCCATCTTGGAAGTCATGAATTTCCCCCTTTCGAGCTCTTTCTTATGTCCTTCCTTCCCTCCCATCCCTTCACTCTGAGCACTGTAACGAACAAAGAACAAGACAGGTAAAGCTAAATTAGCTGAGTTGTATTAGAGCTGTCTGTTAGGACTCATAACAGTATGTTTTTTTTTAGAGTGTAGTGGTGCAATATTGTCTGGGTTTAGGTGTTAGGTGTGAATGTAGCATTATAATACTGCTGTTTTTTTATAGAACTATCTGAATTAGATCTCTGAATGAGTAAGGACTAGATGTTGCATTATAGTATTAGTGCTGTCATGTTGCACTCTCTGTATGACTGCTAGGAGATGGAATTGCTTGGTGTAGAGACAATGTGTGCTGTGGTTATTAACAAGGCTATGCCGCCAAAATTCAGTTTCCCTTTTAAAGAAAAACTCCACCTTAAAACTAAAAAAATTTTTTTTTCACTCTGTCTTTGTTTTCTGAACTATTTTAACACATCAAAATCACTCTAAGTAGTTCTTATACAATTTAATATGTTTTCCACAAATGGCTGCTATTGGGGCTTGACATATTAAAATGAACTTGTTTTTCTTTAACCCTTTCTCTTTCCCATAATATTTTTCTAGTCTGCTTTATATGATTCATTCTAAACCTAGGGAACTAGTGGTGTATTGCCATCCATTTGACATAATAATAGGATTACTGTCAGCTACTGTCATCTTATACAGCTTCTATAACACAACTGTTGTTTTCTTCTGTTTTCTTTTCTAGAATGATCCTTATTTGTGTGTGTCTCAGAACCTGTTTTACATTGTACTAAGTAGTTGTATAGCTGCAGCCAAAAAAGTAGCTATATTGTAGACCTTTGTTTAAAGTATCCTTTTGTAGTCCAAGATAAATGTATAGTCCCCCCCCCCCCACACACACACACACTATTCCTCAGGTGTCAAAACTGTCATTATACTGAGAGATACTCGGATTAACATATGCAAGTGACAAATGCTGCTGGAAAAAAGGGACTTGGATATAATTCTGTTCCCCAGTGCCTGTGGTGGGAGATTTTTCCCCTGAATACTGTAGAAAATTCATTATTATTTATTCATTTATTTGCATTTGTTTACCGGGATAGCCCCCTGGGCCAAGGTGAGCCCATTTTCAGTGGAGGACCAGGGAGAAAAACTCCAGACATAGTACAGCTACTGCATAGTACAATAACATAGTTGTATGGTAACATATTTACATATACTGAAAGTAATATGGTAGTCCATTGTACATATACTATAAAGCAACACATTACATGTAAGCAATGTAGCAATACATTATATATCAGCAACATAGTACAATCCAATACAGCTGTGTACATGTAGTATAAAGCAACACATTACATGTGAGCAATGTAGCAAAACATTATATATGAGCAACATAGTACAATCCAATACAGCAACATACAGTAAGCAATCCTGAAAGAGCAGCATACAGTAGGTCAATTTAAGAACAGTCCTTAGAGTTAGATATTAGCTCTTAGCAATATGTTTAGCAGTTTAGTAGTGGGTGCAGTTAGTGATATGAAGAGCTTGGTGACAAATCAAAGTAAAATGTGAGATGGTAATCTAAGTAGTTTACTATAGGCCAGATGGCAGAAGTTTGAGTTTAAGAGAAGGTTTGAATGTGGAAAGGAAGAAGGGGGCTCAAGTTATAGGAACTGTATTGTCAGTACAGTTGCACAGCAAATGAGAGGTAAAGTGCTGTTTCAGGAATTTCTTAAAGAGAGCGGTGCTGCTGATGGATCTTACTGAGGGTGGGAGATTATTCCATAGTTTAGCTACAGCAAAACAGTAACACAGCTGTCCTACCATGTATTTGGTTTTGCTACATTTAGGAGCAGTTGGGTATTGGATCGGAGGGGTCTGTTTTGATGATACTCTATGAGTAGGGAAGACAAGGAAGGGCAGTTGGATGGTTTATAAATAAATTAGTGAGCAGTGGTTAATTGAATATTGAATACTGAATAATATTCCTGAGGTGTCAAAACTGTCATTATACTGAGAGATACTTGGAGTAGCATATGCAAGTGACAAATGCTGCTGGAAAAAAAAGGGACTTGAATGTAATTATGCTCCCCAGTGTCTGCAGTGGGAGATTTTTCCTCTGAATGTTGTTGAAAATTCTTTATTATTTTCATTTTGTATAACTAATTTCATGTTCTTTTTCTCCTTAGTAAGTTAAGTCAACAAAATATGACCAACTTTCTATTCCTTGACTTTGAGTAACTGTTTTTTTTTTTTTTTTGAGGCAGAGATGTCTTGTGGCACTGTATCTTTTCCTGTTATTCTGCTCATCTAAATTACAGGAAAAAAATCACTCTTCTACAAACCTGGCTCCTTGATATATCTATAAAATACACACAAAGGCAGTCTGAGATACAAACAGACAGACAGACACATGCTTGCATTCATAGTTAAACTATTTCTGATTTCCTTTTCCTAATGTTTTTAATTGAAGGGCATATAGCACACGCATGCTTAGGTAAATTCTGCTGCATATCATGGTTGCTGTCAATTGTCACATTTCCTTTGTAGTCTAGAAATTGCTCATGCACTCCACATGTTTATGGACTGACTCAAAATCAATAGGAAATGTTTCTTCCTATGGTTCCGTGCACCAGATATGCATTGTCACATGTCGCATACATTCAAATGAGGCACTGAGGCATGGAATTGGTTCAAGTAATTTATTGTACGTAAACACATCAGGACCTGTAACTGGAACATATACTTTGAACTTCATAAGCTTGCTGAGTCTGACTGACTCATTACTTGTAACGCACTCACATGTACATCTCCATTCAAGCTACCATTCACACTGAATGACTATACAAAATGGCCACTGATCTCGCATGTTCTCAGTAACTTATATGCATATGCTGTCTAACTACAGTGGCTGACTAGGTACAATATACACACTGATCTACATCCTCCCTCTTTAATTTTGTTCAACAAGCAAAATGAGAGAACAAAGACATTTTGAGAGCTAGATTTTATATCAACATTTCAACAAACAAAAGCGAGTTCAAGTACAAGTCACTGTGTATTTAGGATATGGTCTGGAAATTCCACCTGATTGGGTAACATAGACATTCTGACTGGTTTATCAACAATGACAGTATCTGGGGATTCTTTCACAACCGAAACAAGAGGAATTACATGAAAAATATCTGAAGGAAGCTCACTGTCCTTTTGAATTTGAACAGGTGCAGAGTCACTCTGGGAGTTAGAGTTGTTGGCACAGACAATCTGATGTGTCACTGTTTCGGAGACAGGTAACATATGTCTTTGATTCCTTCTGAAATCCACTCCTTCCAATTGTATGATGTAAGAACTCGGTTCTTCACGATTCCCACTTGGTTATATCCTCTAGATGTTTGCATTCTTACACAACTTCTCTGTGTGACTTTTGTGACTGACATTTTCTCAAAAATTGAGCCTTGACCACTCTATTGTTCTTTACATTTGGTACTAACAATTGTTTACTGATTGTTAGAGTTGTTCTAGTCTGTCTGGACATTAATCTCTGAGCAGGTGAACCAAGCAAGCTGTCTTGAGGAAAGTTTCTGAGATTAAGTTAAGAAAAACATTGGTACCATATCTCTTGGATTTTTCCAAACAAGTGCTTTGCATTCTGAACTGCACGTTCAGCTAACCCTTTGAACTCTGGATACTCAGGACTACTGGTAACATGAACAAAGTCCCAAGACTCAGCAAATTTGTTGAACTGCTGACTTGTAACCTGTACACCATTGTCAGACATGACTGCGTGGACTACCATGGACAGAAAAATGTCTCTTCAATTTTGTAATGATTGTGTTGGAAGTCAAGTTAGGAAGCAGGTAATTTTCTAACCAATTTGAATAAGAGTCTACTAACACTAAGTAATGTTGCCATTCCATTCGAAAA
The DNA here is from genome assembly GCF_019279795.1 of Protopterus annectens. Classification (NCBI taxonomy): domain Eukaryota; kingdom Metazoa; phylum Chordata; order Ceratodontiformes; family Protopteridae; genus Protopterus; species Protopterus annectens. The sequence continues at coordinate 489,358,512 of NC_056739.1, forward strand.
TATCCATGGCAACCGTCGACCATGGTAATTTATGAATCTGGTATTGCTGAAGTTGTTCTTTTTGATGATGTGGTTTGGTGGTGTTGCAAATTGAACATGCTAAAGTTTCCTTCTGTATATCTTTGGATATATAAGGGCAAAATACAGAGCATTTTGCCCTTCTTTTTATTGAATCAGTACCTGGGTGACCACAATGCACTATTATGATATATTCCTGTTGTAAAGTTTTTGGAATTACCACTTTTGGACCTTTCATGATGATTCCATCTTCCATCATGAGTGAATCTCGATAAGGAAAATACTGCTGAATGTCAGGTGGTAAACTGGTTTGTCATGTTGGCCATCCTTGACTGATAATGTTTTTTAGATTCTGGGGAACTGGGTCTAAAGCTATGAGATTTGTTAGTTCATCAAGGTATTATGATAAAAAATTTCTGACTTCCATGACTTCAAAGTCTGCTGTTTCATTTTCATGCTGCTCTGTTGTTTGTCTGAGTGCGTGTGACAAAGCATCAGCAAGGTACAAGTATTTGCCTTTTTTGTAAACAATATTGAAATGGTACTTTTGCAATTTTAACATCATGTGTTGCAGTTGTGCTAGGGCTGTATTCATTGGCTTTTTCAGAATTGTCACTAGTGGTTGGTGATCAGTCTCTGTTTGGATAGATCTAGCATAAATATAATAACCGAGCTTTGAACTTGCAAATACTACTGCCAAAAGTTATTTCCCTATTTGTGCATAATGCATCTCTGTTTGGGTTAAATTTCTTGATGCATAGGCTACTGGTATGCCTTCTTGAAGACGTGCTGCACCAAGGCTGCACCAAGGCCATACTCTGAAGCATCACAAGAAAGAGTGACAGGTTTGTGAACATCATATTGTCAATGTTAGTGGACTGGCAATTTTCTTCTGCAGAATATCAAATGCTCTTTCGCATTGTTCCAACCAGGACAAGTTTACATTCTTGCATGTCAACTCACACAATGGGGCAGAAAGCTCACTCAAATCTAAGGATGAACTTTCCTAAATAGTTGACCATACCTAGACATTCTTTGGAGCTGGCATCTCAAGAATTGCTGTTTGCTTAGACAGATCTGGTTGTAAGCCAGAACTTGTAAACAAATGTCCTATATAAGTAACTTTTTTCAGTTTGAATTTACATTTCTGAGGATTCAGTTTAATATTTACTTCATGTGGATGGTCTAGAATCTTCCTGAGATTTCTGTCATGTTCATGTTCACCATTGCCTCCAGCAATAATGTTGTCTACTATAATAGCACAGAGATAATCAGAAAGAATTTATTCCATGCCACATTGAAAGACTTCACTGGCAGAATTGATTCCAAATGGCATTCTCAAAAATCTGTATCTACCAAATAGTATAGTGAATTTAGTTAACAATGAAGATTTGTGATCCAGCGAAATTTGCCAAAAAGAGCTTTTTTAATTTAAGACTGAGAAAACAGTGGAATTCGTCATGAGAGCGGCTACCTCTTCTACTGTATGCATCGGATGATGAGGACGCTTAAGTGCTTTGTTTGTCTCTTGGATCAATACATATTCGAATATCATCTGAGCTTTTCTTATGAGCTACAACCATGGAGGATACACATTCAGTCGGTTCTTCTACTGGAGTAATGACACCTAAATTCACCATTTTGTCTAGTTCTGCTTTTACTTTACTCTGCATTGCTACTGGAATCTTTTGTGCTGGTCTGACAACTGGACTTACTTCATGGTTTAACTGCATAGAATATCCAAGTGGAAGTTTACCAAGCTCATCTTTGAAAATATCAGCATATTCACTAAAATATTCTGTGTAAAACTATTGTTGTTATTCATACTTATATGGTGGACCTCTTTATTAAATGAAATCAGTCCCATTCTCAGACTGTCTTTGAGGCCTAACAGTGACTGCATGTGTCTTTTAACTACGTAAAACTGCAAGCCATAGGTGTTTCCAGCAGAATGTCATGAAAGAACTACTGCACCATCAGTTTGAATCTCTTCACCATCATAAACAACTAGTTTTGCACACTTTGCTGAATCAAGTTTCTCATCAGCTTTTACTTTAACAAACATTTGTGCTGATATAACATTGCACTTGGATCCAATGTCTACTTTAACCTATACAGGTTTCCCATTAATTTGTACAGTACAAAATATTTCACTCTTTACTGACAGCTGATAGTCTACTGTATTAACTGTTTCATCTATCACAGTGACACCATCAACATAGAAAGTTTGCTCACAGTTCTTGGAGATGGCTACAGTCTCTATCTGATCTACTTGCCTCTTTGGATACCCTTTTAACATAAATGTGTGACACGTTAGACTTGGAAAGCCTTTTGAAATTATTCCACTTTTTGCATTTGTGACATTGCTGACCAAAAGTTAAACACTTTTTCTGTTTAGGTTCATGACTACCTCCACAGTTGTGATAGATAACAATGAGGTTGGGGTGGCCCCCTTCAGTTTATAGTTTTTTCCTCATCTTAACTTTCTGCTACTGTACACTATCAACATTCACACTAGCAGATACTGCAAACATACTTTTCTCATTTGTAATCATATTGGTATGCCTTTCTATAATTTCATGTATTTGACAAATCTCAATGGTTTTGCTCAATGTTAATTCACTATCTCTTAGCAAAATCTTTATTAACACCACATACAAGACAGTCTTTTATCAACTCATCTTTTAGATCACCAAATCTACATGTTTTAGCTTTATTTCTTAAGTCGGTAATATATGCTGCAACAATTCCACCAGTCTTTTGATTTTTTGTGTAAAATTTGTGCCTTTCCATTGTAATATACATTTGAGGGTTACACATCTCTGTAAATTTACATTTTAGGCACTCAGGGTCTTCCCACGATTCAGCCTGTGGCACAATATGGTGTTTCTTCCTCTCCCCTGCATATACAGCAAGTGCATACACAAACGAATGTTCTCGCTCAATGGCCTCTGAGCCAGCTAAATTGAGAAGTATAAATCCTTTTGTATGTGTGTCTTTATCAGAAAATGCAGCCTGTATGAAAATATATTCTTGATCAAACACTCGCCAGTTCTCAACAATATTATCATCAAACACCAGCGGTTTAGGTCTGCAAAATCCCCTTGTCATAACAACAAATTGCTTTTAAACACAAGTATAGACCTGATAACTTGTAATTATGCTCAAATGCACAACAATCTCTCTGAAAATGCTTTATTTTAACACTGGAGATATCTTGAACACTCCGAAAAATGTTAGTTACTGCTAAACGTCATACATTGTGAAAAAATTTGGACATTATAGTCTTTTCAAACATTTTAAACACTTCAGAGATTATTTTAAACATTTTAATCATTATGTTGCTATTTTGGAGATTTCGAACATCTCGGAAATTATTTTGAAGACTTCTAATGCTATGCCAAATGTTTGACGACTGAAAATCATTTAAAATGAATTTAAGTCCCTTTGAATAACCACTAACTTTTTGCAAGTTTTCTCCTGTATATTACTCCACTTCTAACCGCATGCCTCATTGTTTGTAAGTTGCTTCAGTTTCTGATCCCATTCTGACACCATGTCCCATGTCCTGTGTATTTAAATGAGACACTGAAGCACTGGATGGGTTCAAGTCATTTATTGTACATAAACACATCAGAAGCTGTAACTGAAACATATACTTTGAACTTCATAAGCTTACTGACTGATTCATTACTTCTAACACACTCACATATGCATCTCCATTCACAATAGCACTCACACTGAATGACTGTACAAAATGGCACTGGTCTCGCACATGCTCAGTAACATATATGCATGTGCTCTCTGACTACAGTGGCTGACTAAGTACAATATGTACACTGATCTACATGCATCCCCCTCTGGAAGGATGTTACAAGAAAACATAAAAAACTTCTTATAAATAGTATCAGTGCACCTAGTTGACAGGGTTGCCACCTGTTTCTCTTCCTACACAGCAGTCCTAATTTGTGCACTTCTGTTGTAAATGTGTTGATATTTTACAAGGAAAAATATTTTCTGACTTCTCTAAATGTCAAAGAAATCTTTGATAATATATTTAAGTCATGTTAATAAAGTAGTATAAACAATACAATTCAACTCTTATTTCATAAATAGTACAGCATCTCTAACCAGGGTTTCCCCTACATCTAATCCTAGCCCTGTCCAGCCTCCACTTATCACCATATCTACTTTGACCTTCAAACCTGTGCCCACATTCTATATAAAACTACTCCTAAACAAACTCAAACCATGCTCTACTTCAGCTGATGATGTTCCAAGTGAATACTTTAAAATATCAGCTGATAGCAGTGTCTATCCTGTCTCAATCATAAGTGGGTCATTCCCAGTGGTGTCTGGTGACTTCAAATCAAAGGGGGGGGGGGTGCAGGAGACAGCTGAATGGGTGGGGTCAATGGGAAGGGGTGCGGCCAACTAGAAAGGGGAGAAGCTATGCTCAAAACCACAAAAACTGTAACTTTAATTAAATACGCTGCCCTGGGTGCCAAACCGTCATTATGAGTCCAATCGACAAAATGAAGTGTAGAAGGAAAAAATGCATTGACTGCATGCCAGCTTACTTAATATCTAGATGGAAACAAAAAGGTTGCGAGGCATGAAAAAATAAATTACTTTGTAAATACATTACTGGAATGCCACTCAAAATCAAGTATAAGAAAAACAAGCAGCACTCAACTCAAATGACTTCTCCTTGCGTTGCAGTTCTAAGTATAATTTATATTCAGCTTTATTAAAGTACCAAGTAACATGCTGAAAGTAGCAATCTCTGTGATACCCCCACTTGTGTTTCTTATCCAAAAATAGACCTGCTGCCTGACAACAACTATCTACTTATTTCATGAGGAAAATGTGATCAAAGTAAAAAATGAAAAGCAAACAAGAAACAAGGTCAAGATACATTGCTTAAAGGATTACTGAACAGGCTATGGACCACACATGATAGACTGGCATTCTATTTAGTTTACAGGTAAAGCCTGCAAAGATGACTGAAAGTCTCCAACAAATGTAATGAGCTTCTTAAAATAATGTAATCCTGCCCTTTATTACAAATATTGTCATATGCATTTCAATACCCAAGGCTTATACATTATCTAGTTATGTAAGTATTTTCTGCATGGCAACAACGGAAATGCTTTCAATGTTGGCAATTATTTAACAGTATGCTTATTAAAGCTTACTTGTATCTTACAATCTCAGACAAGCTTACCTGATGGTCATTAAAGCATTGCTACTTAAACACATAGCAACAGGCACTTTCTAAATAATAATAAGCATAAATCAACAGTATAAAAATATGACAGAAACCAGAACATTCTGCAAAATCAAGGACAGATGAAAAGCCACTGTAGTACTTGTGTCTACCTTGGATGGGGGGGGGGGATACTCTGCACATTTACACTGCATAACTGCTCCTTGCTTTGCTTGGACACATCCAGAGTCACTACATGGGGGAGTGGGGTGCAACAAGTATATCACAATTTGAAATGTTTCTGACTGACTGTGATGGCCCTGACACATTTGTCATACCTCTCAACCTCAGAGCAAGAAATCTAGACAAAGCCATACATAGAAGTGGGACAAAGGCCCAAAAATAAGGACAATTTTTAAATATTGCTCTTATAAACTTAGAAAGATAATAGAATAGTAGGTCTTACATTAGTATGAATTTTCTGAAGGGTATGAAATCTGAAACACAAATGTCTGTCATTATTTTGTAACTTCAGTCTTTAATGATTTGCCACTAATTTGCCAAAAAAAAAAAACACAATTTTATGAAAAATGGACCAAAAATGTGATGCAAAAATTTAAAATAGCCACACAATACAGCTGGGAACCTGTCAAAGAAGGGACACTTCTTTAATATTAGTACTGCTAACTTGAGCAGCTGACAAAATAATCTACATGCATTTCTGAAATAAAAGTAATCTATAACTCTGATTATTACAGTTATTTATTAATTGTAAACCCTCCAGGTTTTCTTCCAATATTGCCATTTTGCGGAGGGATTATTAAGGGAAGAGCAACATTTTGAGCCAAAATCGGGGACAATTGAGAGGTTTGGATATGCCTAATTCTATAAAGCAATTTATTTGCACATACCTCTCAACCTGTTAATGCAGGAAATCTGGACAAGGCCAAATATATTGGGGGAACATATAAACAGTACTAAAAATTGCTCTTGTATAAACTGAGACAGTTGATAGAATAACAGGTCTTGCTTTAGCATGCATTTTTCTGAATGTTATGAAGTCTGAAAGTCAGTGTCTGTCATTATTTAGTGACTTAATTCCTAAATGATTTGCCAGAAAACCACAAATTTTATGAACAAAACCAAAAATATGAAGCAAAAATCTATTTATTCTGTGAAAATCTGAACAGTTGAGAGGTATAGTTCAGCCGGGGCTGTCTTTGAGTTTGCCGCAATTCCCCCTTCCAAAATTATGGTCGAATGGAGCCTCCCCCCTGCAGCCGTTCCAATGAACCATTACTTGGCTATTTCACCCCATTTACCATAAACACTAATGTGCATACTGCTTTACTTGTACGATGATTTGGAATTCATTTGAAGGATTTATTTTGCATTTTACAGCACAAACACTAAGACATCTACTAAACAAAGCAATGCAGTCTCACAATGAAAACAGACTTAGCATTAAAACTTTACTGCCCTTGAAACTCGCATTCATTGAAACAGCATTGAAACCCACATTTAAAGAAAATACATTTGGCTAGTGGCAGATAAAGATTAACCTTGGGCTATTTTCAAATGATAGGTCCCTTGCACACAAACCATACATGTATTCTGTGATGCATCTTCCTGATTGCATTAAATTATATTCCTTGTATAATACAGTACAGTTGTTAGAGGGTATTTAAAATTTATTGTTTTGAATATTTTTCCAGTAAATAATGAAATAAAATGCATGTACCAATAATGACAAAACTGCCCAATTGAGAACATTTCCATCATAAAAGTCTACTCAAACATCTACAGTCCACCAGTATCAGTAAATATGCACACTCTCTGCAGAAGTAAAAGTTATCTAAATAATTCCACATTAAAAAGATCTGTAACTAATGAAGAGGTTGCTGCTAGCAAACAACTTTATATTTCATTATTTCATCTACAAATAAAGTGCCTGTTGCCCTTGAGGAATACGTTGCTTATATTACATTAAATAAATGATAAACTAGTAATATTGCAATAGGGAATGGATGGCAAATAAAAGGTCGGGTTCATAGTTACTAGGTATCTTCGCCAAAGAGGACATTCTCAAGACGGCAGCATCCACCCTGTTTACAACATAGTACAATATCAACAATGCATCTACGTACTGTTGGAGTAGAACCCACAGCATTCTGCATCACAAGCAAGCACACTACCTGTTGTGCTATTAACAATGCAAGCAGTCTCAGCATAACCAGCACTAAACTTCTCTTCCCCTGCAGCTCTCAGCTCGTTGTAAAATCTACTCAACACTCAGCTGTATCTCTCATCTTTGCAGCACACGAAATCTGGAAAAAGCCAAAATGTATTGGGGAGGGACAAAAGCCCCAAAACCAGAGACACATTTTAAACATTGCTTGTATAATATTGGAAAGTTGCTAGAATAAAATGCTGTGTTACCAACATGCATTTAACTGCCAAGCCTTGAACCCAAGACCCTGTGCAAAACAGTCACAGCAACATACCACTATGCCAAATCAGCTGTTTTGTGAAAGAAAGGAAGACTGAAACTTAAATGGCTACCATTTAGTGAATTCAGTTCTCACCATAGCTGTCAATCTCTTAGCACAAAAAACCTGGACAAAGCCAGTAATGGGGGAATACAGCCCTCAAACATATTCAGTGAATTCAGTTCTCACCATAGCTTTCAACCTTAGCACAAGAAACCTGGATGAAACCAATAATGGGGGAATACAGTCCCAAAAATAGGGACAAATTTCAAATATTCATCTTATAAATGTAGAAAATTGCTAGAATAAAAGGTTTTGTGTTACTATATACTTTATGAAGAATATGAAGTCTGAAATTCAAATGCCTGTCAATTTTATTTATTTAACATTTGTTAACCAGAAAAGTCTGACTTGGAATAAAAGCCAATTTTCAGCAGAGGCCCAGTGAGAAATACTACAGACACATGTCTTTGTAACATGGGTGGACACCAGAGCAAACCCACACAAACACAGGGAGGACATGCAGACTCCACACAGAAGACATCCCAGCCAAGAAACAAACCAGAGAACCTCTAGCTGTGAGGCAACAATGCTACTACTCCACCATCAATTATTTAAGGAATCAAACACTCAGAAACCACAGATTTTACAAGGAACAGAACAGAACAAACTATGAGGCAAAAATCTGAAAACATTTCACAAATGGTGGTGGGTAGGGAATTCAGGGTCTTGTTACCTGCACCCAAGGTACAGGGCTCAAGCCCACCAACAGGTATCCTGAGTTCTCTCTAGCCACCAGTATAAACCAATAAACTAACTGGGGCATTACACACACACACACACACACACACACACACACACACACACACACACACACACACACACACACACACCACACCACACCACACTTTTCTTGTACCTGCAGTAATCCACATAGCTTTCTCACAGCTTCTTCATCCCATACCTGCAGTAATATGCAACCCACAGCTTCAGTAATCCTGCATTTGGATCGTGCCGGAATGCACACTTCCGGTTTCTCGGCTCTTTCAAACGTTCCAAGACTGCTGACACTGCAGTCCGATTCCCTTCCAATCTGTGCAGTTAGCACCACATAGACTTCTGGAGAATCTGCAGTCTGCTTCCTTCTTCCTGAGTCCAGATTGGTAAGGCAGCAGTCTAGATTAACTTTGTATGGAGCCTAATGGAAGATTTGTAGGACTGTACCATTGTGGTTCACAGCTGGGGGGGGGGCTGCAGTCCTGCAGTCCAGTATCACGAGCCGCCACTGGTCATTCCATGAAACCCAGATTCCCCCTCTCTGGAAGAAGTCATGCACTCTCCCTCTGCAAAAAGGAGGAAAGTCAGCAGATATTACTAACTTTAGACCTATAGTAATTGTATCCCCTTCTCCAAATACTTGAAAAATGTATTCAAAAACAATTGCTAAACTATCTCCTGAAGGAAGAACTCCTATCCCCCACACAACATGGCTTTTGTCCTTCCCATAGTACTAACACTGCACTTCTAACCTGTATAGATACTGTCGATAAAGCTACAGATAACAGCAAACTAGTTGCCTCCTTATTTCTAGACTTGTCTAAATCCTTCATCACAGTTTGTCACAGCAAACCTGTACTTCATATGTCCTCATTAGGTCTCTCTCAGCCCACCCTTTATGGTTTAAAAACTACCTATCCAATAGGTATCAGTCACTAAAATGGCACTCCACCCTCTCTCCATACCTCCCAGTCACCACTAGTGTGCTATAAGGCTCTTTCCTTGGTCCTCTCCTCTTTAACATTCTCATCAACACCTTCCACACATCCACTCAACAGCCCTCTAATACAGTACACAGATGATGCCATATTTATTTGCACATCTGATAATGTGCCACACCTCCAAAAAATTACTCAGGAAGCTTTAACAGCAAGAAAAACATGGGTTTGTAGCTCACACCTCATGTTCAACCCTAAAAAAATAAACTACTACTTTTTCTCCCAAACCCCTCGCCTATGAAAAAAAAACAAAATTTAAAGTTCTCTCTCTTGATAATACAACCATTGAAGTCACTTCTCATAGCAAGTTATAAGGGAAAATACTGGGTGATAATCTTACATTTGACTTGCATATACAAAATTACATAAGAAAAACTCATCAAAAACTAGAATTGCTTTATAGAGCCAAAAACCTTCTCACCAGTGCAATTATGGTTCTCCCATCCTTACTAATCTTCAGTCATTACAAAAATCAAAACTTGAACAATGCTATAATAAAGTTGCTAAATTTGCAGCAAATACCGCTTTTAGAACCTACCACTGTATAGCATTATAAAGCCTAAATTGGTTAGAACTATTCCATCAATTAACATATACACATCTTGTTACCACCTATAAAATTATCTAGAATCCACATGCTTGTCCAGAACTAAATAACATTCCACACAACTATGTTCCTAGTGGGTCATTATGATCCATTGACCAAAAACTCCTGTCTCTCCACAAATCAAATATGTTGGGCATTGTCTATACTTGTACCATATTGCTAAGTCCTGGAACTCCTTATCTCTGCCCATCAGATCAGTACTCTCCCTTCCTTCCTCCAAAACCATTCTGAAAGACTTCCTAGCCAAAAGCTTGCTCTGTTCTTACTCACCACCAGGATAAAAAATATCCCTAAATGTGGACAAATACCTCTTCATACCTTGTATCTCTTTACTGTACCTTCTTCAAACACTTCCTTACTTCTAAAATTATCTCTCCCTTGGCTTGCTCTCTAAATACAACATAAGACTGCTTTTCTCTCACTTCATATTGCAATTCCTGCTTGTATTATACTAATTACCTTTAATTTCTCTATAAACTGGCTAAAATGTCTCTAATATTAAATCATTGTCATATAACTTGCATCTATTCTTAACCAATACATTCAGATTATGTTTAATTTGGAATAATTATTTAAACTGTATTTGTTTTTAGTATCATTTTAAAAAACTGTAACATTATTATTCTTAAAATATTTTGTAATACTTTGGAGCTTTTCACCCTAGGCTCTGCTGCAAATTGGCTCCTATCCAGTTGGACTTTCCTGGTAATCAAATGTCAATGAATAATTAACCAACATTGAAAGTTTAGCATTTCAGTACTGTGATGCTGCATATATAAATTTGTCAGAAGAGGTGACAACTGCTTTTGAACCCCCGACTGATCTAATTGCTTTGTTTTGCTATAAAAGAAATACTACATTGGAAGCAGCTGTGAATCAGTGCAGTTTCTCCTCCTCTCTGCAATAAAGACAGTGGAAAAGAATTTCACAGCTCTCTTGCCTTTTTTTATAGCAGCTGCCGAGCACCTGATATCAGCAGGACTAATTGCCCATCTAAGATTGTCATCAGTACCTGACAGAGTAAACTACAGTCTGTTTCTGTAGCATGTCATGCATGCAGAGACAAATTCCATTGTAAAGTATGTGAAAAGTTAAAAAAAGTAGGTGGGCTTTCCCTTCCTTTGATTCCAAGGCAGGGAAATGAAAGTTTTATAAAGCACAAGCAAGTTTCTGGTACCTACATAGTACAGGAATCATATTGTAGGGAGAAAAACAATCATAAACTGTAGGAGAAGGTGGAGTTTTCCATTAAAAAATCTTATTTTTTTAATTTTCTGTCACCTGTAAGATGTTTGATGGAGAAGGAGTTTGTATATAGAATCATGTGTATTAAATCATCTGTATATCCATTTTCTAAATATCTTGTCGTGGTGAGGGCTGTGGTGGTAGTTGATAAGCAAGTCCGATTAGACTTCCCTATTCCCCAGAAGCAGTCAAACTCATGCTTTGAGATACACAGGTGTTCTCATTCAAGTTTAGAAACACCCTTCCAGCATCTGCTGGATGTAGCCCAGTGCCTTCTTCCATTAAATGTGGCCAGTATGCCTCTCATAGGATGCTGTTATGAGGCATCTGCTCTAGGTGTCTATACCAGCTGAACTGACTGTTCTTCACCCAGAGAAGATATGGCTGTATCTTGAGATCTTTGCAGATTGCTGACTTCCTTACTCTGTCACAGAAGATGAACCTAGCTGCTTTTCAAATGAACCTCATTTATGCTGATTTTGTTCCTGATCTTATCATTTGGGTACAAAACAAAAGCTTCTGTACAGTGAGGAGGATGAGTACATCAGCTGACAATTAAAACATATTCCTCATCTGACTCAGTTTTCATTTCATAATCACAGTTCTGTGTGGCTCTTGCATATGTACACTCCTCCACATGTGGTAGCTACTGCCTCCTCACCTATAGAGGACAGTTCATATTCTTTGGGAGAGAATGAACCATTTCTTTGCTCACTGGAAATTACAGTCACTTGAAGCTAGAAAAGCAGCAGCGTCTGCACATATTGATGATAATGTAATTGGTACATCTTTTGTCTGGATACTGTCTGAGCCTTGGAAGTGCCTTCATAGCATGTCCATGAAGCTCATGAGTTGGAGGAGAAACAAGACACACTTTTGACTGGATCCTCCACCCACAGTATATATATTGTCTTAATGCAGAGGACACAGATAAAGCTGCCTGTCACCAAATATTGGGACTGAATCACAGTCAGAAGTAGCCCTGGGCTGTAGCATCATTGTAGTCCCTCACAGAGGACTTCAGGGGTATGTAGTCTTATGCCTTCTCCAGCTCTTTGAAACACATATAGATAGTACTGGCAAAACTTCTTCAACCCTTCCAATATTCATACAGGGACAAAGAAATGGTCCACTTTTCCACAGCCAAAATAGAATCCAGATTCCTCCTCCTGAATCAATGATCCAACTGTCAGATAAAGTCTCCTTTCCAGCATTATAATGTTGGATTTTCCAGGGAGGCTAAAGAACATGCTACCTCTATAACTGTAAAATACCACATTATCCATTTTAAAAGGGTGACCACCACTTTATTTTGCCAGTCCAGAGGTACTAGCCCCACTTTTCAGATAACACTAAAAGGCATGTAAGTATGGTTTGTCAATCTAAAGTATATGTTGCTTTCAGCATTTCAACCATGTCACAACCACTTCTGCAGCCTTATTACAGCAGAAATGTTTATTTGCCACAGTGACATCTACAGAAAGGGGTCCAATTCTATAAATTGTCTCTGGCACTGCCTCCTCAGACAATGGCGTGTGCAGTGGTTTTAGGAGTACCTCTAATATGTTCTTCATATTGATCACTGCTGTAGTAGCCTTAGCTATATAGGTTATATCTTGCCGAGGATATAACAGCTTGCCAGCTTCCAAAACTTCAGGACACCTTCCAAACACATAAAATGTCAAGCAGTTCAAGTTAGCTGACTTAAGGACAAGTTTGGGCGTGAAGCCCTTCAGAGCTTAACTGCTGCCGAAGAGCACACTACTCTGAGGTTTTTGAGGATCAGTGATTAGATTGTGTTTTTTTTTTTTTTTTTGCTGGGCAGATAAGTTCCCTTTGGGGAAAAAATTCCATTTTCTTAAATTTTGACTCAGTCTTATAACTTTCTTTTCAGGAAAATTATTTTAAACCTAGGGCTGTTATTGTTTAACACAGCGTCTTGAGACTGTAACTCATTTCTTTCTGTCAGTTTAAAAGTAGTGTACACTAACTGAAATGTATTTTCTGTGGATAAATTGTGTTTATTTTTTCCATTGTGGGGATGCCATAGTATTTTAAAGTGCTTTTTACTATATTTTTTATGTCAAAAGGGTAACTTTTGTGGACTGGTAGTTTTAGCAGCATTTGCTGCATGTCTTCCCCAGGAAAGAGGCACCATTTTCAGCTTGACCATGGAACAGTCTACCAGTACCAATGTCGGTCCTTCTTCGAGTCACAAAAAGAAAAGTTAAGCAAACAGCCTTTGCCACCACAGCAGGCTAGTGATTTGCCTCAGCCGCAGGTGGATGACTCTGCTGTGGCCATTTATTGTACCTCAGCCTTAGCATCACCCCAAAACCCTCTGTTGTAGCACCTATAGCCACTGTTGGCCGGGGGGTTAGCTACATCCTCTGCAGCTATTGGAATTTTCTCAGTGGGCAAGGGAGAGGAATTTTCTCAGTGGGCAAGGGAGAGTCACTCTTGTTGGCTCTGGGGAGAAGGAACAGGGAAGGTTTCTCTTTTGTGTCATAATGCTGTGCCTATCCCTGGGCAAGCAGCTGCTGCCATTAGTAAAACTATTGGCGCCATTTTCCTGTCAAAAAGAATCAGAAAACCAAGCAAGTATCTACTCTTCAAATTTCATTTGATAGGAGAAATTTACTGACAGGGTCATAGTTTAATTCAGGCTACTGAATCTTCTGGTAAAGTAGTTTCTGGTAAATGAAAGCGGGAGGAATATTTTCTTAAAATGATTCAAGATTCTGAATCTGAAGAGGAAGATGCAGGGACAGATTCAGGATTTTGTCCTCAAATTTCTGATTCAGACTCAGAGGAGGGCTAAGTTTCTGATTCTCCAGCTGCAGGTTTCTCTTTCTCTGGGACTATTGCTTGAATTTCTCAGTGTTTTCAGTGAAAGAACACAGAGGTTTCTTAGTCCCTCAAAAATACTATGAGTTGTTACAGAACAATTTTTCAGAATCTACACCCATTCCTTCTGTCCTGTTTGCTTTAGAGGATGTAGTGCTTACTGCCAGCAATTTTCCTAATAGTAAGCTCTGATCTTCAAAATTCTAAATTGTCAGGCTCATATGTTAAAGTGTGCTCTGACAAATTGTGAAAGTACGAGGAATGTTTTATCTACTGTTTCTTCTTGTGAAAAAAAATCTGCTTTAACTAACTTAGTTTATTTCATTGCACAGGTTGCTATTCATTGTTTGCAGTGTGTGTATAACTCCGTTGATACTTCTTCCAGGGCCATGGCCACTGGTACTGTTTTAAGGAGCTTTGCTTGACTGCATTCTCAGAACCTTCCAGATGATGCAAAACATGAGATTTTAAAATTTTCCTTGGATTGAGATTTAGTGTTTGGCCCTCTCTGCTGCAGAGATAATCAAAACGTTTGATGAAAGGTCCAGCTGATCCAGAGAATCTCTATGATTTTTCAGTCCTCCTTTTTCAAATTGTCCAAGGGATTTTTTTTCTCCTCATCCAATTTTGGCAAAAAAAACAGAATGAACAGCCTCAACAATATTCAGGTAAACAGACATTTAAGAAGAAATAGGAATTGGGGATCCAAAAAGAAGCCTCAAAACTCCAAAAACAAAGGACAGTTCAACAAATCTGAATGATCAATCAATAGATATTGTGACCCCTTCCCACCATCCCCCTTTTCTCTTCTAAAAAGTCTGCATCTCAGTTTTTCTCTTTGGCAACAGTTTATTTCAGACAAATGGGTTCTGAAAATCATTCATCAGGATTACAGATGGCAGTGGGAGGAAATTCCACCTTTCCAGGGATCATTCCTCATCCTGCAGATCAGACTTTTTTGTTTCCACCTGTTCCTCATCACAAGTTGCCCAAAGTAGTGATAGAACCAGTTCCTCTTTCCCAAGTGGAGAATGGGATTTTTTTCAAGGATGTTCCTAGTGCCAAAGAAAGAAATTGCTTGGAGATCAGTTTTGGCACTTTCTTTCCTAAACCTGGTTGTGATAGTGCCCAATTCCAAATGTTCTCACTTCACAACATTTGGGACTATCTGCTGCATCAACAATATTCACAAAGTGTCTAGCTCCAATTATAGCTCATTGCAGGCTACAGGGTATCCACATTTGTCCATATTTAGATGACTTGATTATCTACAGGGTTTTCAAGGTGTAAAGAGTCTCTTTCTTGGGTGAGACATTTCCTGCACAAACTGGGATTCCAGGAGAACATTTGAAAGTCTTTCTTGGCTCCCTCATCTTGGGATGTCAACTAGACACCTTAGTTCAAATACCTTTTATTACACAGGAAAAAAATAGATCTTTATTTAAATCCATTGTTAAGGTTTTCCACTCAGACTTCAGTCACTGTAAGGGAATACCTCAAGCTTTTGGGTCTCTTGTCACCTGTGATTCTCATAATATCCATGGCAAGACTCCACATGAGAAAGATACAGTGGCATCTGAAATCTCTTTGGTCCCAGCATCAACAACCCTTATCTTTTCAGATTTCAGTACTGGGCTTTGTCAGAAAAGAAATATTTTGGTGGAGACAACAGATATTCTTAAATCCATGTCACACCTTTTCCCCCATGCTCCAAAGCAGTCAGTCTTTGGACTTTGCTTGGGGAGCAGTTTCAGGAGGGATAAAAGTGTATGGGTGTGTGGGACACCAAGGACAAATGTAAGCACATAAATATATAGATATAAAGGAGATGCTTGCCCTGATCAAAGCATTTATCTCTGTGAACCATCAGTGGGACCTCTTCAAGTGCATACAGACAATACCACAGTGATGCGGTGCATCAACAACCAAGGAGGAACCAGGCTGTTCCCCTTTTTTAGATCAGCCATGTTTGCTTGGAATGTAGCTTCACAGCACAATCTCACTCTACAGGCATCCTATAATCTGATGTTGTCATTTTCATTAATTTCTCAACTCTTGGGTTTGGATCTGATCCTCGGATATGACTCAGCCACTTCTTCCAGCTCATGGAACACTGAAACTCTCGATCTCCTCTCTTCACCAATAATGCCCTAGTCACTTAACATACCTCAGATCTTGCTTGTTGCCATAGCATTCGGATGCAGTAACTGTAAACTCTCGAATTATTGTAATTCTTTTCATCAGTTAAATTTTCCATTATTATATTTGTTTATATATATATATATATATATATATATATATAAAATATAATATCTACATGTAATATATATATATATATATATATATATATATATATATATATACATACATATATATACATACATACATATATATATACATACATATATTGATTTTCTCCCTTTTTTGCTGTAGACTTTAATAACTTTAATAACTTTTAATTATCTTTAGTTCTAAAGTTCCTTCTAATTTTAGCCTACTCTTTTGAGTATTCTATAATACCATAGTTGGTATTACTGTCCCTTAAAGTACTGGTAGTATTCTCTTTAAATTACCATTGCTGGGATTTTCTTCCCTGCAAAAAAAAAACTTTTCTTCTAACTTACTTTATTTAATTTTTCCATTATATTTGATAAACCTTCTGGTTTTAAAAAGTGTGTGGCCTGCAGTCATAACATCCCTAACTCAGAGGCACATTCAAAGTACGTATATCATGTAGGGCCTACTCACCTCTACACGAATTGTGACATCTGTAGAGGGTTTAATACCTTTGCTTCAATTGATAGGAAAAATAAACTGATTCTTAGGGGCTTGCTACACTCTAGGACTGCTTCTACAGTCTCTGGGGCTCAAACCCCTAAAAGAATGGACAAAAGAGGGGATTTCAATTTAGAGAGTCTTGGAAAAGATCTCTGGAGCTGACAACCTCTATTGCTTTGGCTCCATCTTCAGAACCTTCTTTGAAACATGAAAAAAAAATCAGATCTAACAGCTTTCAATCTGAAATCCAGAGCAAAAAACTCTCCATGGATCCGATCACCTCTTGGCAACCATCACCTTTTTTTGGCATCACCTGGGTACCATTCTAGGCCTTCATCCATGGCCTCATTCATTCAGTCTTCCAACAGCCTTACAGAAGCTGATGTGGATAGGATGATGAGGGACTTCCTCAGGATGTAGATTCAAATGGAAGTTCTCCAAGCTCTGACCCCATTAGGCCTAAAGATCTTTGTCAGTACTACCCCTCCTTTGTTAGGTCCTTCTCTGTTCTGACCTTTGATTTCAGAGCCATTGGATCCAAAAATCCCAGAGTCATCCACCTCGGATCCAAAGATGTTGGCATCTTAGACTCCAGTGCTATCTCTGAGTGGTCCAGAGCCTCCAGCTCCAGGAGCCAGAGCCAACACTATGGCTCCGAGAATCATCCAGGTCTGAAGTGATGGGCTCTGGGCCACTCAGAGATAGCACTTGATTCAACTCTGAAGCTGTTGGAGCTGTCTTTGCCCCTCAGAGCTTCAGCACTGGGCAGATTGCCTAAAACTCCTTCCTTGAGTAGTTAGCTTCACGGGTGGCAGGTTCAGATATTTTGATTAGAAAACATGCCTGGATGCATTTGTGTGACTTTGCTGAACCCTTCAAATCTTCCTTCATCAGTGCTTCTTTTAACAGAAGTAATTTATTTAACCCCAAAGTTAAAGACTCACTCTCTAGGCGTGAGCAGGAAGGAAAAACCCTGTCTGCCGTGAGCATGCATTTTTCAACCTCTCAATGGACCTTTCCTAGGAACCAATGAGGAGGGCAAAAAATGTGGTTCAAAAAATTCCAGTGTCCCTTCCAAGATCCACCGGGAGACACTTCCCCCCAGAGTCAGAGGAGGAACTCTAATGAAAGATGCCATCCCTGAGGCATAGGTGGTCTGCATAACCAGGGATTTAGATATACTTTCTCTGACAGATCTTATCAGTGCTCCTGAAAGGATGCCCAATCCTCCATCTCTGGAGAAGTTGGGGGATGTCTATCCCAGCACCAGACAGTCTGGCTCAAAATTACAAAACATTCATGTGTGCAGAGGATAATATCCAGAGGCTGTATAATACCATTTTCCCATCCACGCCCACTGGTATCAAGCAAAATCCCCGATGTTCCACCCAATCGTAGTGAAGCAGTAGCACTATAAATAAATAAGCTGGTAGAAAAGAAGAGTCATCCAAGAGATTCCTCCAGACCAGAAAGGGTATGGAATTTATTCAAGATTCTTTTTGGTGCCAAAGAAAACAGGGGACTGGAGACCAATCTTGGATCTCAGCAAACTAAATTGATCAGTTCAGTATATAAAGTTCTGGATGGTCACAGCTCTGTTCATTCTGGCTTTTCTGCACAAAGACGATTGTATGTGCTTGACAGATCTTCAGTATGCGTACTATCATATAAAAATGAACAGACAGTCCAGGAGATACCTACGCTTCCATCCAGAACCCAGTCATTACCAATTCAGAGCTCTACCCTTTGTTGTCATCACAATCCCTGAATATTTACTAAGTGTATGGCAGTAGTTGCAGCTCCCTTGATACTGCAGGGATTCTGGGTGTTTCCATATTTGAATGACTGGCTCATAACTGCTCTGACCAGGGATCATCTGATTTAAGCTCAATAATACTTACTGCAGTTATGGTCTTATCTGGGGATTTCTGTCATTTGCAACAAATCTCAACTCAACCAGCTGAGATATTACAATTCATCTGTGCCCTGTTCAGTACGGTCATTCAGACAGCTTCTCTCTCTCTGTCCAGGGGTTAAACAATTCAGTTCGAGGCCAAAACGATCATTCAAAGTTCTTCCCTTTAAGCTCATCTGATCCTCCTAGCATTGCGATCTATGTCAGTGGCAATCATTCTAGTACCACTGGCAAGGTACCATATGAGGATCCTTCAATGAACACTTGTAACTCAGTGGTCCCTTCTCAAACAACTATTATACAGTCAAGTCAAAATAACACAAGCTTGGATCACTGTGTTACCATTGGTAAAGACAAGAGTTTTAAAATGTGCCAAATGCTATTAAAAATTTTATCTTTGCAGTTTTACCGATTTTATTTATTCAGTTTGGCTATGTAAGCTTTTACTCTATTTTTCTAAAATTCTACCCATATCTAATTGCTTTAGTTATCTGCCAATGTATTTATTGATCGGATGTTGTCATTTTCATTCATTCCTCAACGATTGGGTACGGATCTGACTTGTATGCTTTTCACAGCTTGTGGAACACTAAAAGCACTCAAGCTTCTCTCCTACCCATAATGCATTAGTCCCCTACATTACCCCAGCTCTCATTTGCCACCTTCGCATACAGATGTGGTCACAGTTAGCTTTCGAGCTCTGTTGTAGTTGTGAGTACAGAGAGCAGATTTAATATCTTTTTCCTATTATCTTTGCTCGATAAACAGTCCCCTCTTACCCTTTCTACCCTTTTTAGTGTAAATTTTATTACCATTGTTAGTATTTTCTTGTCTTGCTATCCTCTCATACCCTAGCGGTAGTCTCTGCTACCATCATTGGTAACTTATTCCCTTAACGTTTTCCTTATTTAAAAAAAAAAAACAAAACAAAATCTTTCCCTTTCTCTTAGTGTGTAGTGTTTGGATATATATTATTAGTATGGCTGAAAAAATATCTGGTTTTAAAAAATGCAAGGCCCGTGGCCAAAAGATATCTTTGTCAGATGCACATGATTAGTACATCTACTGTCTAAGCCCAGCTCACTTGAAGGTGTCCTGTGATATATGTAAGGCCTTTAATCCACAGGGCTTGGCGGATCAGAAAAATAAGCTTATTTTGAAAGATTTAGTTCCATACACTTATTCCCAGTTGGTACCTGGGTTTCAAACCCCCAAGAAAACAAAGAAAAAAGAGGCAAAGAAGTGTCCATCAGACCCTTCCAGATCTTCTGCTCTGAGCTTGGCTACTGGTACAGAGCGACCTCAAAAATTACCTAAACATATCAGATCTGACTTCATTGGATCCAAAGGTGAAACACTCAGGTTCTACAGCTTTGGATGCCAAATCTGCATCATTGGATCTGATATAATTTATCTTTGGATCTCATCCCCTCCTATCTCCCATCCCTGTTCCTGGAGACATGCCACCACTCCAGGACCTCATCCAAGCATCTCAATCCTCCAGAAGTTTGACTGAAGCAGATGTGGATAGGATGATGAGAAAATTTCTGTCGATGCAAATACAATTGGGGGTTCTCCCAACTCCTACTCCATTGTAGTACTATGGACCCTCATAAGTACTACTCCACCAATTTTGTCTTCTTCTCCAGTCCAACCTTTGGTTTCAGAGCAGTTGGAACTGAGAATTCCATATCCATCCATATCAGATCCGAAGGTCATTGTATCTTCTATTCCAGTAGCATCTCTGAGTGAACCGGTTCCAAGCAGGTCAGAGCCAGATGAGGGGTGTCAGAGACAACGCTGACATTGTGGGAGCCATCTCTGCTCCTCAGAGCTTTGGCCCTCAACAGCTCCTCACAAATTTCTACTTCGACTGGTTTGCCTTTTGGTCAGTGGGAGTTGACAGTTTGGAATCATGTCTTTTTGGAGCCATTGGCTTCTTCCTCCCATGGTGTTCTGCATTTGAGGCAGCGGAGAGAGTTTTCTCTGCTCCAAGAGAAAGGACGCATCTACCCTCCTTGGCTTCCTCTTCCAAAACCCACTTGTCTTTACATCAAGAGCCACAATGTCCTACACCACAAGGACAGATAGCTCAAAGTCTCCAAGATACCCCTCAGGGTATATTGGTTTCTTTTGATACTTCTCTGGAGCACCCCACTGAAGAAGTCCCTAGGAAGTTAGACTCTCCTCAGGAGTCTGTCACCAAAGATACTGATTTCAATGGGGGGAGAAGAGTCCTCAAGGTGGTTGGTCTACCGACAACCCTTCCCAAGAGGAATTGGTATTCCCAGAAGCCTTTGTGTCTAGCCCATCTACCTCCTGGGCGACTACCCACTGACGAACTCACTGATTTGATCTCCTGGTGGGCATGGAAGGAACCTGACTCTGTTGAGCTGATGCCCAAAAGACCAGACAGGATTCTGGCACTGCCAAAGGATAGAGATTTTTGGAGTAAGGGAGTACCTGTGGATGCTATGTTCATAGCGATGGCCACAAAGAAGAAACTTGTGGAACAAAGTTCCTCTGTTCATTCCCCTAAGTCTAGTGTGATGGACAGATTTGGGTAGCATCTGTTTGCTTCAGTGACCTTTGCACTTCAATCGCTGAACTATTTGGCACACTTTACTAGACTTCAGAGGAATTTGATTAAAGAACTCACCAAATCACTGTCAGGGACCATTATTTCTGAGGCAGACAGTTCTGTTGCCTCACAATTGGTTATCCCACAGTCCATTTCAAATTTGTCCATGAGGCTCATTTCACATGCAGCTGAAGGCAACTCAAGGGCAGCGGATACAGGCATTTCCATTAGGGGGCATGTCTGGATGCACCAGTGTGATTTTTCAGAGCCCTTCAAGTCTTCCTTCATTAGTGCTTCTTTAGACGGAAGTTCATTATTTGGCCCCAAGTTTAAAGACAAACTATCCAGGTGTGAGCAGGAAGGTAAAAACCTGTCTGCTGTTGGCATACATTTTTTGACCCCTCAAAGGACCTTTTCCAGGGATCAATGAGGTGGTTAAAAATGAAGTTCAAAAAGTCCTAGAGATTCATGTGGAGATAGCTCCCCAGAGGCAGTGGGGGGAACTCTAATGGAAGACATTGTCCACACGGCAGAGGCAGCCCACAGAAAGATCTAGAGATACCTGCCCCTTATTGGTCTCATCAAATTTGTTTTCCCTTTTTTGGCCTCATCTCCTTCACCAGCCTTGGACTCTGGATCCAACTGTGGACCTTATGTCTCACCCAACAAACTTGGTACACCCAGACATTCTAGGCTTAAAGTTGACTGCATGGTTTATCCAATTCCACTGATAGCTAGACAGCCCAGGCTCTCCTGTCCTGTCCATCACATTCTCTTGTCATCCCACAAAACTTTGACTAGAAAACCTTACAAATGTAAATGGAAAAGGTTTGTTTTCTGGGCACAAGAAAAAGATATTGACCCCTTTTCTGCATCAATTACAAAAGTTCTGGAGCTCTTAACTACAATTTTTAAAGAAGGACCTAGTTCCTCAACTGTTAAGGTACAACTAGCTGCCATTTCTAATTTTCACATAGGAATCAATAATTTATCTTTAGCAACGGCTAGTAATTAAAAAAACTGCAACAAGTTTACCGTTTATTGTTGAGAATAAAGTAAGCGCTTTCACGTACTACGACGCTTCATCAGACTTCGATAAAATTCATGCAAACTGCAGCACCTTAAATACATCTTCTTCAATCAGTGCTCATCAATTAAAAAAGATAATTGATGTCAATTAAAGTGCAAATTACAAATTGCAATGTCAACGCTATAAAGACATGAAAAAAGAGCTCTATTGTAATTAAATACCATTTTACAAAAGACATTTTAAAACTTTTACATACATATATATTAATTTGATAAAACTTCATGTGTGTTCATAACAAATATAAATATATATAGCAGTATATAAAATAAACATACTTTAAAATTAATGTTTAAGTGGTCGGGCTGCTAGGAGTGGTTTCAGTGTAACCTTATCATTTAGACCATATTTGTAAGCCTGCAGCCTAACAATCCACTTATTTTCTATTTCCTCCAATTTATTCTTAAAATTCCCTAATCTATATGTCCTTGCTACTATCTCTAGTACATGAAATTTAAAAGAGTGACTAAGGCCATGGTCAAGAGCATGCTGGGCTAAAGCGTTGGTAGTATTCTCCTTCTGTATCGCATATATATGCTCCCTAATTCGCTCCCTTAATGTTCTGTTTGTTTTGCCAACATAAAATTTTGAACATGCTTGGCATTGAGCTAAATAAACCACATCAACGGTTCTACAGTCAGCATATCCCTTAAAACTATAGACCCTTCCAGTATGAGGATGTTGAAAAATATCACATGTTTTTATATATTTGCATTGGTTACAAGTACGGCATGGGAAAGTGCCTATCCTCTGTGATGAAACATGGTGGTTCTTGTTTTCCTCATAACATAGCAGCCTACTTAAGGATTTCATATTTTTGTAGGCTATACTAGGTTTATCACTTACTATCAGTCTGAGTTTATTGTCGCTTGTTAAGAACTTCCAATTATTATCTATAATTTGTTTGATATGCTTGTTTCTGTTAGTAAATGGAATCACTAGTCTATTATTGCTAGTTGTAGTATGAACATCAGAGGAACCAATATGATTGTCTCTTCTTCCAAAAAAAGGAGTCCCTTTGCCCCTCCTGTGCATATTCCCTGTCCTAATGGCTTCCTGTACCTCTGTTTCCCTATATCCTCTGGATACAAAATTGTCCTTCAAGTTAACTTGTTCCTGTTTGAAAACTGCTTCTTGTGTTGTTAATCTAGACATTCTCAATATTTGGTTTTCAACAATGTTGGAATGTATATGCCGGGGATGCATACTGTTCCTATGTAGTAGATTATTCCTCCAACATGTTTTTCTAAATAATTCTGTGTCTATGCCATCTCTACTTTTTATTAATCTAATGTCAAGGAAATCTATCATTTGCTGTGAATGAGTACTTTCAAAGGCTAAGAAATCAGTCGTTCCATTGATGTAATAAGTCTGATGAAGCGTCGTAGTACGTGAAAGCGCTTACTTTATTCTCAACAATAAACGGTAAACTTGTTGCAGTTTTTTTAATTGCTAGCCGTTGGTGCACTCCTGTTTCTTTTTCTACATTGTTTGCTGTTATTCCGGGGTGCTTTACTCAGCAGTTATTATTTTGTTATTGGCTTGTTTTTCATGTAATACTGCTGAGACATGGCTATTGAACCTTTGCTGTCACAAGGTTCACTTACTACCGGACTAAATAAACCATTTCGTTTGCAAGAATTTACGGAGATCAATACTAATCCGTTGTTAAAATTAACAACGAAAGAACTTTGCAATAACAATGATGAACGTACTAATATGAAGCACAACATGGACATAGTGCTGGCTACAAGGCGACTTGAAACCAAATTGCAAAAATTAAAGAATGTTCAATGGCAGAAGCTACATATGGAAGCCTGCCTTAGTTTTAAGCTTGTTCCGAGGGGTCTTCGCATCCTCAAGATGCCTACGTTTGGAACAGCTTATCCGGAACTTTTAGCCAAATGGCAAAAGCTGAATTTAGATACTAGCTTCTCCTATATACGAATACTAATTGAACAATATGAAATTGTGGAACGAGCACTGAAGTTAGAGATTAATGAACTCGAAACAGAATTAACATTATTACTTAACGCTAAAGAACTTGAAACCTTATACGATGATTTAAAATTAATGACTTTTTCTCTTGATAATAAGTCCTTATCAGACAAAAAGAGGAAGCTGGAAAGAGACTTTGTGGACTTTCAGAAGGGCCAGGTATTTTCCTGGCCGAGAGAAAATACTTCTTTTAGTAATGGAATTCGAAATAAAACAGTATTTAATAATCGTCCAAAGGAGACGGCAAATTCAAAGGGAATCCCTCCCACAGTGACGTCATGTGACAATACAACGCTTGATCGCTTGAGACAGGAAATGAATGAGCAGCATACGGGGAATGGAACATCACTACCTGCTGGCAACTCATCATGACAAGTCATTGTTGAAGCCTTAATACATTCGGAGGAAACACCACTCTTATCTCCGTCTGTTACTTCCAATTCTGTTGAGACTATTGCACAGCGAGACGTTAGAAGAAAGCAACCTACTATTGATATGTTTTTGGGAATTAGCAACGAAGAAGTTTTTGCTGAATCTGAGGTTTTTCCAACTTTTCCGCTACCTATAAAGACCTTCGAGAGAAGGACTTGGTCTTTCAACAACAAACAGAAAAAAAGAAAGAACACCGAGGAAATTTACGAACAGCAAAAGAAAACGCTGAAACCTGTTCAGAGGACTTAGTCTATAACATATCCAGGTATGTGCTTGACAAACATGAACTTTCTGTTCTCAACAAAGGGTTGAGTTTTATTCCATCTAGTTTCATTGATGTCACTGACATCATTATGGACATTAAGTTATATACGAGAAATATTGGTTTGAAATTGTTGTTTGACAAAGATACTACCAAAAACAAGGGAGACAATGTAAACATTTTTTAAAAAACCTTCTGTGTTTATACCTCAGCAACATCCTATGTTGGAGGCATTTGAAAAAGCTTGTGAATCTGACTTACATGACTTATATAATAACACCTGTATGAAACCTGACTTTCATAATATGACTAAAGATGAGAAAGCTGCATTAAGAAGCTTACAGAACAACGTGGATATTGTAATCAGACAGGCTGACAAAGGGGGAGCCATCGTAGTGATGGACAAAGAAATATATGATAGTAAAATAAGACAGATGTTATCTGACAGGGGGACTTATCATTTATTGAATGGACACTTGTTAAACAAGTTGATCAAAGATGTGCACGGACATCTATATGACTTATTGCTAAGCAGGATTATTGATGTTGACTTATATAAATATTTTCTTATTGAGAATCCCCTTGTTCCTACATTTAGGGGACTTCCAAAAATACATAAAGAACTGATAGATCCCCCTTTGAGACCTATCGTCTCAAGTAAGGGATGGCTGACAGAACCCTTATCAATATATTTAGATAAAATGTTCAAACCAGTCATTCAAGACACAAATCATATATTAAGAGATACTCAGCATTTTTTAGAAAATCTATCCAGTTATAATAAGAGGGAACCTATTGATAAGGATGATTATTTTGTGACATTAGATGTCAAATCACTTTTCACCTCCATACCGAACGCAGTTGGAGTTGAATATGTGAGGTTATATTTACTTGAGAACAACATCAGCAATGAAGTAATTATTAGATGGATGTTGTTATTAGAAATTGTCCTAGAGAACAATGTTTTGTCCTATGACAGAGCATATTATTTACAAAAAAAGGAGGTGGCGATGGGCACCCCCTGTGCCAATTCCTACGCCAACTTGGTGTTGGCATATTGGGAAGGGACATATGTGCTGAGAAACATGGAATATATGAATTTTCTCAAACATTATAGTCATTTTGTGGATGATATTTTTATCGTATGGGGTGGAACTATTGAACAACTTTATGATTTTATTTATTACATCAATGGAACGACTGATTTCTTAGCCTTTGAAAGTACTCATTCACAGCAAATGATAGATTTCCTTGACGTTAGATTAATAAAAAGTAGAGATGGCATAGACACAGAATTATTTAGAAAAACATGTTGGAGGAATAATCTACTACATAGGAACAGTATGCATCCCTGGCATATACATTCCAACATTGTTGAAAACCAGATATTGAGAATGTCTAGATTAACAACACAAGAAGCAGTTTTCAAACAGGAACAAGTTAACTTGAAGGACAATTTTGTATCCAGAGGATATAGGGAAACAGAGGTACAGGAAGCCATTAGGACAGGGAATATGCACAGGAGGGGCAAAGGGACTCCGTTTTTTGGAAGAAGACACAATCATATTGGTTCCTCTGATGTTCATACTACAACTAGTAATAATAGACTAGTGATTCCATTTACTAACAGAAACAAGCATATCAAACAAATTATAGATAATAATTGGAAGTTCTTAACAAGCGACAATAAACTCAGACTGATAGTAAGTTATAAACCTAGTATAGCCTACAAAAATATGAAATCCTTAAGTAGGCTGCTATGTTATGAGGAAAACAAGAATCACCATGTTTCATCACAGAGGATAGGCACTTTCCCATGCCGTACTTGTAACCAATGCAAATATATAAAAACATGTGATATTTTTCAACATCCTCATACTGGAAGGGTCTATAGTTTTAAGGGATATGCTGACTGTAGAACCGTTGATGTGGTTTATTTAGCTCAGTGCCAAGCATGTTCAAAATTTTATGTTGGCAAAACAAACAGAACATTAAGGGAGCGAATTAGGGAGCATATATATGCGATACAGAAGGAGAATACTACCAACGCTTTAGCCCAGCATGCTCTTGACCATGGCCTTAGTCACTCTTTTAAATTTCATGCACTAGAGATAGTAGCAAGGACATATAGATTAGGGAATTTTAAGAATAAATTGGAGGAAATAGAAAATAAGTGGATCGTTAGGCTGCAGGCTTACAAATATGGTCTAAATGATAATGTTACACTGAAACCACTCCTAGCAGCCCGACCACTTAAACATTAATTTTAAAGTATGTTTTTTTTTATATACTGCTATATATATTTATATTTGTTATGAACACACATGAAGTTTTATCAAATTAATATATATGTATGCAAAAGTTTTAAAATGTCTTTTGTAAAATGGTATTTAATTACAATAGAGCTCATTTTTCATGTCTTTATAGCGTTGACATTGCAATTTGTAATTTGCACTTTAATTGACATCAATTATCTTTTTTAATTGATGAGCACTGATTGAAGAAGATGTATTTAAGGTGCTGCAGTTTGCATGAATTTTATCGAAGTCTGATGAAGCATCGTAGTACGTGAAAGCGCTTACTTTATTCTCAACAATAAACGGTAAACTTGTTGCAGTTTTTTAATTGCTAGCCGTTGGTGCACTCCTGTTTCTTTTTCTACATTGTTTGCTGTTATTCCGGGGTGCTTTACTCAGCAGTTATTATTTTGTTATTGGTTAATTTATCTTTAGCCTCTTCAAAACTTTGTAAGGCTTTTTTATAAGGAGTACCTTTCTTCTCATACCTCATTTTAAAGATCCCACTCCCCCGTCAAACTTAAGTGTAGTGTTACAATCCTTGACCCAATCTCCCTTTGAACCATTGGCCAAGTGTGAACTAATTTTTTTTTAACCTGGAAAGCTGTCTTTTTAGTGACTATTACCTCTGCTAGAAGAGTCTCAGAAATTCAAGCCCTATTTTTAAGCCTCCATATCTGATTTTTCATAAGGATATGGTATCCTTAAGAACAAATCCATATTTCCTTCAAAAGTGGTGTCAGAATCCAATATCAATCAAACTATTAACCTTCTGGTCTTCTTTCCAAATTTCTCTAACAAAGGAGAATACATGTTGCACCTGTTAGATGTTACATTTTTATCTTCATAGGATCAAAGCTTTCAGGAAATCAGATGAATTATTTGTCTCCTTTTTGGACTCAAAATTGGGCAAACCACTTACCAAAGTGACCTTAGCTAAATGTTTAATGGATTGTATTTCCTTTGTTTACAACAAATTGGGGTTTTCTTTGCCAAAATCTCTAAAAGCTCATTCTACAAGGTCTATGGCAACTTCTTCAGTATTTCTGTCCAGATCTTCCCTGGATGATATTTGTGCAGCTGTAACTTGGGCTAACCCTCATACCTTTATTACTCATTAAAAATTAGATCTGGTCTCCAGGGGAAGAGTAGTCTTCACCTCAGCAGTGCTCAGGAACCTCTGTCCTTGGAGTCCTCCCAGGATTTAGGTAACTGGGTCTCTGTCCCAATTGCTGAGGAATGAATGAAAATGACAACATCAGATAAAGAAGTTATGTACTTACCATAAAGTTCCATCTGTGTTGACCATTTTCATTCTTCCTCAACTTCCCTCCCTCCATCCCCCTACCAATTTAACTTCTGGAAGGATCAGAAGATGCTAAATTTACCAATATTTCTTTGTTGGGGCCTCCAGGTACTGGTATACATAAAATTCCTTTATTTAATGAAGTCAGCAAACAAGATCTGAGGTATGGTAGGGGACTAATGCATTATGAGTAGGAAAGGAGCTCAATAGCTTTCAGTGTTCCACAAGCTGTAAAAAGCAGCAGAGTTGGATCCATGGGTCATATCTGAGCCCAATCATTGAGAAAGAATGCAAATGGACAACACAGATGGAACGTTAACATAAATACATAACTTTATGTTTTATTTACATTTTTTTTATTTTAAAAATGAATGTTAGATAAGTCTTTTAGTCTTTTGAAATGCTTTCCTACCATATTAAATATTGTACATCGTGTATATAGTTGACTGTAATTAGCTAGTTATTTTGCTTTATAGATAATTTGTTAGTGTGCTAGTTTTGATTACTATTGTGTTTTGTGTTTTCAAGTATTATGCATCAAAATTCCTAATAAATGTATTTGCAAAAAACAAAACAAAACAAAAAAAAACAAGAAAACAAAGCACAAATGAAAAAAAGTACAGGCTCTCCCATTCACCCAGAAGATTTAAGACTAGAGCTGATGTACATACATCTTGCTGGACTTCTAGTTTTAAAACCCACAGCCATCATTTGCTTATATTGTGACACCAAACAAGTTACGTAGCTAGGCAGTGCTCTAACACTGATTCTGAAATGGGTCCATGTGGATCAGCTGTATATGCCCCAATTAAACCACATCCTTCCTCATTAAAAAATGAAAACAATAATGTGAATAGTATAGTATATTTATTTATTGTTTCTTAACTAAGCAGAGAGACCGCTCCAGCTGGAAGTTGTAAAATTCACAGAACAATAAGTGACACTATATGCAGTATTAAACTACAGTCAAAGTTTGTAGTAGCATGGTGAATGGAGGCTGACTACACCTCAGATGACCTGGTTCAACTGGGTTACTGAAGAACCCATCCATAGAGTGATGGGAGTGAATGGCTAAGGTCAGCTAAGTCACCCTATGGAAAGGATGGAAGGAGTCTGTTAAGATATTCATCATTAGATCACTGCTGCAGTAGTCTATACTACTGCTCATGATATGGCCCCAGGCCATTATTCAAAGCACCTTCCATGCACCCTAACAACTGTGAAGCTCAAGGAAATACATATAAAATCAGTGGTTAGACTGCCAAAGCTTCAGAACATTCTTGCTGCTGATGTGTGCTCTGCCTGCAGGCTTCATGGAATTGATGGTCAGCAATCACCCCTTCATTGTTGCACAGATAAGTACCCTTCTGGGGAAAACACTCCAATACCTCTTTTAGTTTTAGGAAACTGTGTTTCCTGAAGAAAAAAAAGTGACTCTTTTTGCTCGGAAGAGTGATTTTATGGACTTGATTTTCCATGTTTGAATGAGTTTTCTTAGGGTTCTTATATGATAAAAAATGTGTAAAATTCACTTTACTAGTTTTTTTGGTGTAGAAAATGGATTGTAGACGTTTGAAGTATTGGTTTTCAGGACTGTCACTGAAATTTTTTATCAGAATAGTATTTTTTTCTGTCAGGAGGTTTACCGATTCCTGTGACCCAACTATTTGTCAGGCTCTTTGTCTCACCTAACCATAGAGCAGTTGTCTGGCTGGCTCTTTGGCTTTTCCATCCACCATGTGCAAGAAGAAAGTTTCTCGTGGATAGTTCTTAGTCAAGCTGGCTCTGTTGTTGCCTTAGCTGCTGATGGGTAACTCTACTTTGGCCAGACCTGCCTTCTCAGACTGCCCATTATTTCCTGATCCTGTTGGTGTAGGCCCTTGGGAAGCTCCTAAGGACTGGAAGTTAGACATGTCCACTGTAGCTGTTGGAAAGTCCTCTGCAGGCAAGGGAAAACCATTCTTCTTAGTCTCAGAGGAGGGAGCAGTTGAGATCTTACCATATAAGTGAGTTAAGATGCCTGAATCCCAGGTAAGTGCCACTGCCATGTGTCACTTATTTCACAAGGATCCCCTAGGGAAAAATGTTAGTTATATTACTTGTCCTGTTTCTGTCACAGTGGACAGAGAAGACATGCTTGACTTTGCTAAAGATTTATTTCAAGCCTTTAAGTTTTTTAAGCATTGTTCCTTCACTAAGTAAAAAAAAAAAAAAAAAAAAGAATTTCTTGTCTTTCTGACAATGATTCCCAGAGAGACAACCATGGACTGGAAGGGGAGTATTTTTTCAGTGCATTCTCCTCAATCTGAAGATTTTGTTTCTGAAGAAAGTGTTCCTTAAGATTTCCTTCCAGAAGAGTTGTCATTTTTTTTCTGAGAACATAGCTAAAATGAAATAAAAATATTATATTCATAAAGTAACAGAAAATATTCTAAGAACTAAGCCAAAATGAGAATGTAGACAAGAGATTTTGCCAATAGGGTTGACTGAATGTAGGACTACAGAAAATAGACAGGAGATGCTGGAATTTACTGTAGAAAACAGATAAGGGAATCAAGGTACTGGGAACAAATAACTAGAGAGAAAAAGGTAATAGAGTGGGATGAGGCCAAGAAGATGTTTGGGGTGCAGGCTACAGATTGCCTTCCCTACCAGGGATTGACATCAGATTATAGCCAAACAAAAAGGGATAGGGGAATCTTAAATGAAAGACCTGCTGTGGTAGAGTTTTTAGTTGAATCTAGAACACAAGCTGCTGTTAAAAAAGATAATTTACAGGGCATATAAAATATTGTATAATAACTACAGGAATCATCAGAAGAGGTCAGAAAAGATTGGGAAGAGAGATTAGATATGTAATTCACAAAGAAACAGTGGGAGGACATATGTGTGGCTCCCAAATATGCAACAGAATCCAGAACATTTAAAATTTTTGTCCAGAAGTGTTTGCATAGATATTTTTATACCCCAGGCATACTTAAAATAATTTTTCCTCAGGTAGATAGCAAATGTTCGGGGTGTGATGGAGAAGAAAGAGGTAACTAGGAACATGTTTTGGGGAATGTAATGAGCTGGCATATTTTAAAAATTGCCTATAGAGTACTCTGTCGGAAATATTGGTAGAGCAAATGGCTGTAAGTAAGGAAATGACTCTTTTGAGCTGTGACACAGCATTTGAATTGCCTAGACATAGTAAATCCTTATTAAGTTTAATTTTGTTAGCTGCCTAAGAAGCAATTAATAGAAATGGAAAACAAAATCTAAACCAACTGTATTTGAAGTTTTGAATATTATAAAAGAGATAATAGAAGGTAGTGAGAGATCTTTAGAAAAGAGAAGGAATGAACTACATAGAAATAAATGGAATGTGTGGGAACAATGTATGCAGAATAATATTCAGGAGGAGGAGTGAGGTTTAAGGGAAGTCAGGAACTGAGTGATCTATGTAATGTTGGACTGAAAGACAATTGTGTAATTGGAAAAATGTTAATATGATTTGTTTTCTGTTAATGTATGTGTGCTTATGTCTTAAGTGATAATTTAATAAAGGTGTTTAAAAACTTTTGATCAAATGTTGTCTTTTCTATTCATCTCAAACTGTGGGTTATTGGATCTCACTCAGATACAACACCAGCACCTTCAAAATCTTCCTTCCTGGAGCTCTACCTCCTCTGATAAATCCCTGCCTTAACTATCTTTCCGTAGACTTAATTTACTGCCATCATCAACAGATCATGGTCCAAGAGCTCCTGTGGATAACGTTTTTTTCTTGATATCTGCTTTTAATATTGCCTCCTGTATGTTTTCTCTTTAGTATTTCTGTAGTTTTCCAATAATCCTATGTAATTTGGTAGGTTACTGTAGTATCAGGCTTTTTGGAGTGTTAGTGTGTGTGTTAGGGTTGTAGTATGTTTATGTTTTTGTGTGGATAAGTTAGGCATTTAGGTGTAGTTATTTATATTTAGAAATATTTCCTTAATCTCTTTTCTTAGTGCTTTAACTTGGTCTTTAGTCACAGGACCAGTTAGTAGTTGTGTTGTTAATAGTATGTTTGTTACTGTTCTTGTTTGTATTTAGTGCTTGGTGTTGTCTAATGCTGCTAGCATTTTCTCTTTTATGAAATGTTTATTATTTCCATAGAACAAACAGGAAGAAGCACATCTACAGTAATTATAAACAAATCAAAGGTAAAATAAACAGTGTCTATTTGGTTAAGCAGTGGCACAATTGACTGTTATATTTATTTAACAGCATTAATACATTTTTCAATAACTGATCATCACCTTTCTGTTTTATCTCATTGTGGTGACATGTATTTCTCTTTAACAAACAGCAATGACTAAATTTTTAAAATCAATAAAGTATGGCACAATTTCTCTTTTCCATTTCTTGGATTGTCATTCTTGCAATAACAATCAAGGTCCATAAAACATATTACTGATTTTTAGCAATATGAGGAGGAACATGTAGCATTAGTTATCAACCCAGATTGAAAACAAAAAATTCACAATTATCACACCATAAGGCCTTCAAAATATTCTGAAAAACATCAATATTTATAAGTTTTATACAGCCAACATATATATTTAAAAAGTCTGATTTTTAACTGTTTTACATCTCCAGCATATTAGTTCATTAGATTTATTTAAAAAAGACAAATAGGTAAGCAAAATTCTTTGTAACAATTTCCAAGTAAAAATTCTCCAAGAGTCACAAAAAAAAAAAAAAAAACAACAAAAACACTTTATCTTACTGCACTTAGAATTACATTCCTATATTTATCATTACCAACATCAGTAGGATACTGAACAAGAAATTTCCAGAATTTATTGTTAACTCTAACATCTAGCTTTAAAGTTAGTTTATTAAATTTTGAAAGAACTGGTTTTATTTCTTTTTTTGCACTAATAATTATATTGAAGTAATCTAGAATTTCCAGATAACTCCCTTTTATCTATCACGCATTAACTTTATTTTCCTATCTAAATCTATAATACAATCCAAAATTAAAGCTCTATTAGCATTTAATGAATTGAAATTCCTAATAATAACATGTATTGATAAAATATTTGCATATTCTAAAGAATTTGACCAAAATATAAGATTATGAAATTTCAGAGCATCAATACGCTATAGCCAAAGGAGATAAGACAAATGCCTTGGCTAAACATACATATCTGTTTCCCAACCATACTTTTAAATTTACTGTATTAAAACAAGTAATACAGGATGAGAGGGGTGGGCCATGGCAGATAAAATTGGAAATTGAGGAACTTTTATGGCAAATTACGAGTGTTGCCCACATCCCCCCAGGGTTAAATGAAAGCATTTCTATTAAATGCTTTCTTAAACTTTTAGCACTTAAGCGTTAGCTTTTTGTTAGAAGAGATAAACGTAGATTTCATAAAAGTGTACTCGAATTGTTTAAAACAAATTTCATATAACTCATTTTTTAGTTCATTTTGATGAATTATGTTAATGCATTAATCATATGACAGTCTGGGTTACGAAGTTGGTTGTTATGATTGTTAGTAATATGTGAATCATTAATTGATTAATTATTAATCAATTAATTTGGATGTGTTTTACTATAAAACTGTGTGAATGTATTGCATTTGTTATCTGATGAAGGAAGAGCATCGACTATTCCGAAAGCGCTTATCCTATTAAACTCTGTTTGTACTGTTTGTACTGTTTTTTGGCTTGTTTTTTGCTTTTCGTTTTTAAGTGATTTCAGATATAGTATTATTTGAATAGATGCACATTCAAAAAGCCTTTGAAAATGACCTATAGGAAATATAGAGAAAAACAACTTTTTAAACTTATAATATTATTAATAAATTTCTTAAAAAATTTGAGAAATAAATTGATATAATTTGAATCTATACTTACAGTAGTCAATTTATTAAAATATTTTTTATTACCCATAGTATTTTATTATTCAGTATTTCCAGACAGAATAGATTCGGTTTAAATTAGAATTATTACATGTATATTCATGTATTAACTTTCATTGTGACATAAATTAGTTATCTAACAGAAATAAATATGTTAAAGTAAATGAATGACAGAAATTAAGTATGTTGAGGAATCCAGCAAGAAATACTCCACTCTACTTTCCCTCACCTAGATAAAAAAAGAAACAGATTACAATGTAAATATAATATATAAATATAACCAAACATTACAACTTGCCTGTTGTTTATCAAGCAAGTATCTAAATGTAAGTCACATATCATATTAGATCTCATATAAGCATAAAATTATGGATTTAAACAACCAAGCATAAAACTAAAGATAACTACTTAAAAAATTTATTATATATAATTCTCAACAAAGAAAATCACAAGGACATGATCAACTGTATGCAAATTATCAAAATGCATAACGATTAAGCATAAACTACATTCAACATATTATAGGTTCATAGGTGTGTACTATGCTAATGGCCATGGAGCCTTTACAAGCCTAGCCCATAGGATTACCCTGGCAATGTGCCACCCGACCTTAGTTTCCAGTGCCTCTGTCAAGTAGAGCCACTGGAGTGATCCCCGGGGTGAATTTTCTATTTCTCATCCACTCACCAAGATTTCTCTTGAAGAGGATAAGTGAGGTGCTCTGTTTGACATGTATGGGAAGTCTATTCCATAGCATGGACAGTCTCTGGGTTATGAACCTGTCCTTCCAGCATGTTCTGTTGATTGTGGTAATGAGGTTGAGGTCTCTGGAGTGTGTGGTGCAGAGGGATTGGGATTTCTTTAGATGTAGCATTTCTAACAGAGCTGGGTCAGACACGGTTTTATAAGTCAAGCAGAGATTGCCTCTAAGTAGGTGATATGAGATGGAGAATAGTTGGAGTTTTTTGAGTCTGTCCACATAGGACAAGTATTTAAGGCCTAGGATCCTCTTTGTGAGGTACTTTTGTGGACTCTCCAGTTGTTGCAGGTGTCTAGTGAGGTACATGCCAAATGGGGCATTGTACTAAAAAGGACGTAAAAAAGGAGAAGTATGAGCTTCAACCCTACATAAAACATTTGATATCATGTTTCAGTACTGACATTGCCAAGTTTAAAAAAATAAGAAGTTATGTACTCACCATAATGTTCCATGTTTGTTGTCCATCTCACCTTCATTCTATGCTGGCTGGGATTCAAAACTGAGCATCGGTTCTGACTCTGCCTAATTCAAAAGCTTGAGAGCTTCCACTGGCTCAAGGCTATGCCCTATCCCATAATGATCAGGGAAGATTATCCAGATCTTGTTTGCAAGAGAAAGCATAAACATCGTGTAACAATGAATCAACTAGTGTAGAGAAGACCCAGAAGAGAATCAGAGATTCCATAATCCAGTTAAAAATAGAATCATCTGCCCGATCATCCAGGAGTGAAGGGGGGAAGAAAGGTGGGACTCAAGAATGAAGGTGAGATGGACAACAAACATGGAACATTATGGTGAATACATAACTTCTTAATGTTATGTTGTCCTATCTTGCCTTCATTCTATGCTGGTTGGGACAGTGTCACTAGCAGCTTCTTTTTTGGGTGGCTCAAGGGAATAAACTCTTCAGAACAGTGGACCCAAAGGAAGCCCTGTTCTGGGAGGCCACATCTACTTTGTAATGAGTGATAAAGGTATGAGGTCTTACCCATGTGGCTGCTGCACAAATAGAATCCAAAGGGAGCCTGGCCTGGAAGGCAGAGGAAGTTGCAATAGCTCTGGTGGAATGTCCCTTCACTTTGCCTGGTAATTGTCTGTTTTGAGTGCTATATGTGATGGAAATACAATCTGTGAGCCATTTCGACAGTGTCACTTTTGAGACTAGTAATCCTTTCTTTTTATTCAAAAAGGACATAAACAATTGGTCCGACTTTCTGAAATCTTTAGTTCTATACATGTAGAAGCGCAACTGCCTATGTACATCCAACTGGTGTAGTCTATATTCTGCCCTGTTGCCATAGTTTGGGAAGAACACAGGTAATTCAATAGATTGATTTAGATTTGTCTCCAAGCACACCTTAGGTAGAAAGGAAGGATTAGTGCATAAGGAGACTCTGTCTTTGTGAAAAACTATGTAAGGAGGGCATATAGATAGAGCTTGGAGTTCAGATACTCATCTGGTGTAGGTTATGGCCACCAAGAAAAGTGTCTTCCATGACAAAAACTTTATGTCACATGATGATGCAGGTTCAAAAGGAGGAGGCAAAATTAAGGAGGATACAACAAAATTTAGATCCCATGGAGATGGAAGTTCTCTGACTGGAGGTCTTAGCAGGAAAGTCCCTTTTAGAAAGGCCTTACAGAGTTTGTGGAACATGATTTTTAGACCCATTTCCCAAATATGAAAGTTGGATATAGTGGCTAGCTGGAATCTAATTGTAGCTCCTGCCGCACCCTTGTTAAAAAGTTTAGTGAGAAATTCTAGCACTGCTGTGATGGGAGCCATAAAGGGATCTATATTGTTTTTGGAGGCCCAGTGGGAAAATTTTTTCCATTTGCTAGAGTATAGTTTTCTGGTAGAAGGCTTATGAGAGGAAATCAAAATATGTCTAACTGCCAGGGAGATGTCATGGAGCCTGGCTATTTGTGGAACTGGAGCAGCCACGCTGTCAAATTTAGTGTCTGGATCGATGGATTGAACGTCCCTGATGAATGGGTCAGGAGGTCCGGAACTGGGTCCAGGATCCACGGTTCCTCCTGGAGATGGGTCCACAGAAAGGGGAACCAAATTTGTCGAGGCCAGTATGGAACAATGAGAATCAATGTGCTTCTCAATGGGTTGGCTTTCTGAAGAACCTTTGGTATCAAGAGAAAGGGAGGGAAGGTGTAAATTAATCCCAGGGGTCAATTGTGTACGAGCGCATCCCTCAGTGACTTCCCCAGAGGGGGAATCAGGGCAGAGTAGCTGCTGCATTTGGCATTCATGGATGTGGCAAAAAGGTCACATCAGGGCTGGTCAATTTGCAGAAAATCTCTTCCACAATCTCTTGTTTTAGGAACCACTTGTGAGGCATCAGAATGGCTCTGCTGAGTTTGTCCACTATCACAATGGATTTCCCTGGGATGTGCGTTGCTGTCAGAAATTGTTGAGAAGCGACAGCCCATCACCATACTCTTTGTGCCTCTTGACATAAAAGGTAGGATTTGGTTCCTCCTTGCTTATTTATGTACCACACTACTGACATGTTGTCTGTCTGAATTGCAATAGTTCCTATTGGGAGAGAGTCCTGGAATGCTTGCAACGCATACAGCACTGCTCTCATCTCTAGGACATTGATATGCAAGTTGTTCTCATATTCCTGCCAGATGCCTTGGACAGTCTTTCCCAGATAATGCCCCTCCCCCACCCTATCTGAGAAGTGTCCGTGGTCAGTGTGGCTGTTGGTTGTTAAAACAAATGGACGGCATGTGGTCAATTGAGTTGTTTGAAGCCACCACCGTAGGTCCTTTTTGCATGACTCTGTGATAATGATCTTGCATGGACCACTGGGAGAAAAGTAGCCATTGAAGGACTCTCATGTGCAAATGCGCTAGAAGTACTAAAATGATTACAACTGGCATGGTGCCCAGAACTTGTAAGACAGTCTTTGCCTATACTTTTCTTTTGGATATCAAGCTCTTGATTTGACTGTGTAGGGACTGAATCCTTTCATGGGTAAGTTTGGCCAACATTTCCCTTGAGTCTATCTCTGCGCCTAAGAATATGAGATGCTGTGAAGGCAACAAGGCAGATTTTTTGAAATTTATTGTAATCCCTAGCTTGGCACAGAGATGAACGGTTTTGTCTCTTGCTTGCACTAGTAGATGCTTGGTGGTGGTGGTGGTTAGGAGCCAGTCATCTAGGTATGAAAACACACAGAATCCCATGCACCTCAAGTGAGCCATAACCACTGCCATGCATTTAGTGAACACTCTGGGGGCTGTAGTGAGAACAAAGGGCAGGGCTTGAAACTGGTAATGACTGGCTCCCAGCCAAAAGTGTAAATGTCTCCTGGATCGCATGTCCATTTTTATGTGGTAGTATGCATCCTGGAGATCTATTGAGCACATCCAATCATCTTTCCCCAGAAAGGGAAATATTGATGCAGTGTCACCATCTGGAATTTTGATTTCTCGATGGACTTGTTTAATCTGCTGAGATCCAAAATTGGTCTCCAGTCCCCTGTCTTTTTTCGAACTTAAAAGAACCTTGAGTAAGTTCTGGATCCAATCTGGTCTGCGGGGACATTTTGGATGAATCTTTTTTCTTGCAACTTCTGTACCTCTAATGTTGCATAGTCCCTTTGACTGGATGGAATATCTGGGATGGATTGTTTCTCCAAAGGGGGAGTGGAAAAGAGTATGTAATAGCCTCTGGATATGATCATTTGTACCCATTTGTCTTGTGTGATTTCTAGCCAGGTGTTTGGGTACAACAATAAGCGTCCCCTGACTGCATCAGAGATGGACAGGCGGGCCTCCACTCAGAAGTGCTGAAAGGGCTTTCAAAGGAAAGAATCCCTGTCACCGTGGTTCTGCGGACCCCATCTGCCACAAGGTCTGCATCTTCCATTGTTGCTTCTCCCTCTGCTTCTGGGGGAAGAATCACCACATGCATTGGGAGATACTCTTTGAGACTTGTGGAACCACATTTTCCCCCCTCTCTTACCTTTGGGATAAAGTCTAGTGGGGATGGAAAAACGGACTCCTATGGTAGACAGAGTTTTTCCCTCCTGTTCACACCTGGTCAAGGTCTCTTTAACTTTGGGCCCGAACAATGATGAGCCATCAAAAGGCACATTAGTGAAGGAAGAATTGAAGGGTTCAGCAAGGTTACATAGACGCATCCAGGAATATCTTCTTAAGGAAATTCCTGTACCTGCTGCCCTGCTTGTTCCATCAGCTGCGTATGAAATCAGTCACATAGAGGAGTAAACCACGGAGTTAAGGGTGGAGAGCTGAGAGGAAACTTTATCCGAAACCCCAACAGCTACAGTACCCTGAAGGGTATCGCCTAACTTTTTCAGGAGATCCCTTTGTAGTCTTGTAAAATGGGTCAAGTAATTCAGTGATTCAAGCATAAATGCCACTGAAGAAAAGGTACACATTCCATATCTGTCCATCGTCCGTGACTCTTTATTCAGTGGATGAACAGATGAGGAAGTTTCTGACAATTCCTTCTTGGTGGCTGCTGCCACCACCATAGCATCTACTGGAACACCTTTGGTTAAAAAATCTTTCTCTGTGGGTGTTGTAATGAATTTGCTAGGCCTCCTCGGAACAGGCTCCACTTTTTCTGGAGAGCTCCAAGCCTTCCAAGCAATAACATTCACCAATTGGTCAAAAGGTGGAGACACCCAAGAGGTGGAAGGGTGAGACCCAAAAGCTTGGTGGGCTTCCAGCCTTCCCTCTGTTTAGGAATCTCCAGGATGTCTGCAAAGGAGACATCTTCAGAGGGGGACTGTGGGGACCCTTCTGAGTCATCCAGGTCAGTGTCTGAGGTGATAGACTCATCTGGGGAGTCTATGTGCTTTCTCTTGCACAATATCTTCTGAGGGATCTCCTCAGAGGGGTACTCTGGAGAAGTTTCAGAAGAGATAGTCTCACCCGCAGATGCTTCCTGGGGCTTAGGGTCTCTACGCTTGGGGGGGAGTGATGGTGCTGAGACTAACCAAGCTGCTGTGGGGGGAAGAGTACTCGGGCCTGATAGTGGAGCCATCAGAAGTGACAGCACTGTCTCCATCAGCTCAAAAGCCCCCTCACCCTGCTCTGAGGAGGTCCCTGGCTCTGAAGAACCAAAAGACAAACCCTGACACAGAGTCGTTGGCTCTAAAGCTGAAATAGGAGTCAAGTTCAACCACGCTGAAGCCGCAAGTGGTAGAATTGGCTCAAACAGCTGTCCGATCCGACTCCCCTCCTCGGACCCGATGGGAGAACATCAGCTGCTAGACTCCTCAGATTCCGATGGAACCGAGGTGGTCAGAGCAGATGTCGGAACCAATGATCCTGTTGGAGGTCTCGGCTCCAATGTTTCCACTACTATAGGGTCCAACTCCTCTGGCTCCAAAGCCCCCTAAAGGGTCGAAGGAGGAATCGAAGAAGGGGGTGGTGCCTTTGCCAGCTTCGGTTCCTTTTGGGTTGGAGCCGACAGAATTTTTGCCAGCACCGGTGTACAAAGTAGTCTCTTCACCACCCGCTCCATGTCATCATCAGACAGACTCCTGGAGGAACGGGAGGACAATGAAGGTGATGTCGCCCTTTCTAGGAGTGGAGATCTCAAAGTTGGAGTAACCAGCTCCAAAACTGGGGACCATCTCCTAACTTGAAACTCTATTGGTTCCATAACTGCAAATGTAGCCAAAGAGGTAGACTTTTCGGAACCAAGAGCCCTTGCTTCTGAGCTAGGTGATTTAGCCACAATTTTTTAGGTGGCTCCAAGGCCGGAGCCAAGGCAACAGTTCTTTTTCTTGACTTCTCTGATTTTGAGGAAGAAGAAGAAGGGGATCCTGAAAAAGGTTTGGAGCTCTGAGACCCTTCCAAAACCTCTGAAAAGGGAACCTTCAATAACCCTCCAACAATAAACTTGTTCTTGTGTTCAGGGAGTACTCTGCTGCTGAAAGCATGGCAAAAGGCACAAGATTCTTGCAAAAGGAGGGCACCCAGGCAATAAACACAACTGGTGTGCCCATCGGTAAGAGACATTTTCTGGCTGCATTTGTCACATTTCTTGAACCAAGACTGTTTGGGTTCTTTATGGTTCTTAGACATGTCTGTAGCAACAAGAAAGGCAGAACCAATATGAAAAGCCCAGAAAAGAAAAATAATGTTTTTAAACTTTGTTACTTTTCAAAGTAATATATCTAAGACTGAAAACCAGCAACCCCATACACTAGGCTGGTCAATCCCAAAAAAAAAAAAAAATATATATGTATATATATATATATATATATATATATATATATATATATGGGTACATGTCAGTCCACCGACAAGTCAGAAGACCGACATTCACTCCACCGACACATGAAAACATCGAAACCGCAAACACGGACATTTAACAGGTAAGACTTTTAATTTCGCTAATCATGCCTACCATGTTTTAGTAAGTGTGGCAGTGTTATGCATGTGTGGTAGGCATGATTAGCGAATTTAAAAGTCTTACCTGTTAAATGTCCGTGTTTGCGGTTTCGATGTTTTCATGTGTCGGTGGAGTGAATGTCGGTCTTCCGACTTGTCGGTGGACTGACATGTACCCATATATATATATATATATATATATATATATATATATATATATATATATATATATATATACATGTATAAAAAACTATATATATATATATATATATATATATATATATATATATAAAACTACAGCTTCAACCTTAACTTAAGCAATATCAAGAAAAACACCACACAAAACTAGCCAATGAATACAAAGAAACCTTTATATATATATATATATATATATATATATATATATATATATACATATATATATATATATATATATATATATATGTATATATATATATATATATATATAAGTCTTGAACAACGCACAACAACTATGCAGGAGAGAATCCTCTAATTTAAATGGATTCTCCTCATGACTACAGGGGACAACACAAACGGGAATGTAGGGAAGTGGCCCTCTAAGTTAAATGGGCCGCTAGGAGACCTCTAACTTAAACAAGATACCTAAAAGGGGAGGGAAAGCTCTCCAATTAAAAATGAGCTTGAGGTGGGGGATAGGGAACTAAGACAAGAAAACAGGTAGGCCTGACAAAAAAAGACGATGGCCAACAACAGCAAAGGCAGGGGGAAACACAAACAGATTGCCCTTAAATAACTAACTAATGCCAAACAAGGTTTAACTATAAATTTTTAACGATTAGTGGTGAAAAATATAATATGAAGAAAAAATTTAGCCAAGAGCCAGTTGAAAGTCACCCGATCTGCTTGGCAAACGAGATCGGGTACTCTTCCCTGAGCATCATGGGATAGGGCATAGCCTCAAGCCAGTGGAAGCTTTCGAGCTTTTGAATAAGGCCGAGTCAGAACTGATGCTCGGTTCCGAACCCTAACCAGCATAGAATGAAGATGAGATAGGACAACATAACATTCACATTCTCAAAATGCAACTTGTCAGCCAAAGTATTAAACTAGATATCAATTTCAAAATATCGAAAGCAGAACTATTAATAAATGTAGTCTGCACATTGTGATTATTATATGAGCTTACAATTATTTAAATCCTAGCATAGCTGTTTTTACATTCCAGAATTAAATATATGAATGATCTGATGTTCAGTGTGTTC
Source organism: Protopterus annectens (assembly GCF_019279795.1). Classification (NCBI taxonomy): domain Eukaryota; kingdom Metazoa; phylum Chordata; order Ceratodontiformes; family Protopteridae; genus Protopterus; species Protopterus annectens. The sequence goes on from NC_056739.1 coordinate 489,401,655, forward strand.
AACCTTTAGCTTCATTCACTCCCTATTCTCCAGATCATCCATTTTTTGTAACATCCAGGTATTTTGTTTCAGCAAAAACTCAGTATGTGATTCATTCTGTTTTAGTCTTCCATTGGTGTCAATTAAGGCTTTTTCCATATCAGATATCTTTGCATTTTGTTGTCTCACCATCTCTTTCAGAATATTTGTTTATTGCAGTCTTCTTAAATATATCTAATCTAATGTCCTTTTCATTCTTTCTCAATGAATGGGTTGCAGATCTAATCCCTGGATCTGACTCGGTTGCATACATCAGTCTTTGGATTCAACTCTTGAGCTCTACCCTCTACCCATAATGCTCTAGTCCATCCTCAATACCTCAGATCTTGTTTGCTGTCATAGTGCTCAGATGTAGGGTCCTTCTCTCACAAAGTTGTGTTGAATTTTTCAACTTTTTTATAAGTTAAAGTTTAACATTTTTATTTAAAATTTCCTTCCTCTTTTACTATAAACCTCCCTCTTAGTCTTTGGCTTTTTGACTGCATCAGGACAGTCTATAATATACTTTTATAGTATTTGCTTAACTTACCATAGTTGATAAGTTTTTTATTCTTATATTGTTTATGTCCCTCCTACCGTTTTAATGGAGTGATTCTTAATTACCATTGTTGATCATTTTTTTTTTTTAAATCTTGTTTTCATATTTCTTCCTATTCTTTTCTTTGTACTGTCATGCCCAAAAAACTGACAGGTTTTAAAAAATGTGTCTTGTGGACACAAAAATCACTAACACAGATGCCCACAAGGAGTGCATATATTGTCTAAGAACTGCTCATCTGAACACAGACTGCTCAATATGTGCAGCTTTCACTACAAGATCTTTAGCTGTCAGATCTAGTAAACTTATCGTCAAAGGTTTGCTTCATCTCTCAACTACATCTTCTTCTTCAGGGGTTCAAACCCCAGTAAGACCACTAAAACTACTTCAGAGCATAGGAAGCATTCACTGCAGTAGTCCCCCAGATTTATTCGGAACTGCCTACTAAAGTTTCAAAACTATCAAATCTGATTATCATTACAACCAGCCCTACAATTCAAGTTATGGATCCCAAGACCTCGGATCCAAAACCTAGTACTTCATACACTCCCAAGGCTCATTCTCCTGATTTTCTTTTGGATCCAATCTCCCTTATGCTCCATTCCCCTGTTATGCAAATTCCCAAGAAACACTCTAGGCCCTAGTCAACCACATAATTTACCAGTTTCTCCAGAAGTCTATCCAAAATGGATGTGGATAGGATGATGCAAAAGTTTCTCAGAGCTCAGATCTAGATGGGGGTCATCTCAGCTCCATCCCCTATTGGATCCGTGAGTCTTTCTGCCACTACTCATGAAATGTTATCTCCTTCTGAGGTCTGTCCTTCAATTTCGGAGTCTCAGGATCTGACAGTTCCGAGAGTTCCAGAATTGAATCCAAAGAGAATTACTTCTTCAACTCTGACAGCATCCCTGACCAGTTCTGCTCCTATTCCTTCAGATCAGAAGCAGTCCCAGAGGTGAAGCATCACTGCTGGATCCTTGGGGTGAGGATCTGTGTCAGTGTTTCTGGATCTATCTTTGCTCCTTGGAGCCTTGGTGCTGGGCAGCTCAGGTCAGGTTTTCTCCTCCAGGCATGGATGCAATCGAAGTCATTATCTACCTGTACTGGAACACTCAGCTCCAGTGTGGGTGGCCACGGCTTCTCTGGGTCCATCTGCCTTTGAGGTTGTGGAAAGGGCTTTTTCTCATTCTAGAGATCTGGTCTCTCTTCCTTTGGATCCTCCCCTTATTCCCTCCTTGGTTCTGAGCTCTGAGTCCATCAGACCTATTCCACAGGGTTAGCCAGTTCCATCTAGGTTCCAGTCTGTTCCCATGAAGGCACTCCCTCTCTCTTCTAACACCCTCCCTGAGGAGTTCCATCTGAAGAGAATGTACAAGAGGAGACATATAGATTCCTCACTGGAATGAAGATACTGATTTTGAGGAAGGAGAAGTGTCCCCCAGATCACCACCTGATGACTTCTCCTTTGGAGACATATTAGAGATCCTTAAGCAAAAAGGTGGTTTGTCTTTAGATAATCCTTCTCCAGAGGACTCAGCATTTTTAGAGGCTTTTGGTTCTGGCCCATCTACATCTTGGGTGGCCTTCCCCAGTGGATGAGATTACTGATCTAGTCTCTCACCAGGCATGGAAGGAACTGAATTCTGTTGAGCCAATAACATGCTGATATGAAAAATTTTTAGCCCTGGCAAAAGATAAACCCCACTGAAGCAAAGGAGTCTCTGTAGCTGCAACAGTGGTGGCAGCAGCCACTAAAAAAGAGCTAGCAGAACACAGCTCATCTGTCCACCCACCAGTGAGTCTAGGGAGCTGAACATATTTGGAAAGCGAGTTTTTGCATCAGTGACATTCACTTTGAGGTCCCTTAACTATCTGGCACATGTGACAAGGTTACAGACAGATTTGACCAAAGAACTGTCAAATTCTCTCTCTGAGTCTATGCCTGCAGAGGATTTCAAAAGATCATCTTTTCAGCTGGCCACTCTTTTATCAATTTCCAATGTGTCCATGAGGTTGATTTCTCATGCAGCTGAAGGCACCTTATGGGTGGCTGGTTCAGGCATTGCCATAAGGAGACATGCCTGGATGCACTTATGCAACTTTGTGGAGCCTTTCAAGACGTCTTCCATTAGTGTCCACTTTGATGGAACATCTTTGTTTGGTCCATCTGTGAAAGAAATGCTTACTCACAGCAAACAAGAAGGAAACACTCTGTCTGCCATGGGAATCAACAAACTTTCTATAGAAATCAGAGAGTTGGTAAGAAAATGTGGTTTTACAAATCTCAGGGATCTTTTGAAGACCCGCATAAAGACAACTCCTTCAGAGACAGAGGAGGCAGGTCTAATGGTAGACTCTGCCCTTGAGGCAGAGGAGGCCTGCAAAATAAGGGTTTCCATGATTCCTTCCTGGACAGACCCGTTCAGTGCTCCTGAAGTGGTACCTGACTGCCAACCTCTAGATGCAGTTGGGGGATGATTGTCCTTGCACCCAGATGCCTTGGCTGCTGTAACTAAAGGTACCTAGGTGATAAAAATAATATCTAGAGGTTACTTCATACTATTTTCCCAGCTCCCAATCTTCAAAAGGAAAAAGCTTCCCGATATTTCACCCAGTTAGATGAAGGCAGCAGCACAAGAAATTTAAAGGCTGCTAGACAAAAGAGTCATTCAGGAGGTCCCTCCAGACCAGACAGGATTCAAAACGTACTTGGGTTTCTTTTTAGTGCCCAAAACGACAGGGGATCTGAGACCAGTTTTGGATCTAAGCAAACTAAACCAATACGTGAAAAAGTCAAAATTACAAATGGTCATGGCCCAGTCCATTCTGCCATTTCTTCACAAGGATGATTGGATGTGCTCCATAGATCTTTGGGATGTGTACTATTACATCAAAATAAACAGGCACTCCTGAAGATATTTACGTTTTTGGCTGGGAGCCAGTCATTACCAATTTAGAGCCCCACCCTTTGGACTCACCATCCAGGGTGTTCACCAAATGTATGGCAGTGGTGGCAGATGACTTGAGACTAAAAGGATTCGAGAGTTTCCATACCTAAATGACTGGCTCCTCACAGCCTCCACTATGCATTTCCTACAACAATCCAGGGACTATTTGCTCCAGATTTGTCACTCACTAGGGATAACAATCAATTACTACAAGTCAAGTTTGATACCAGTACATAGAGTTTATTGGCACACATCTGAACACAACACAAATCACTTCTTTACCTGCTCATTGCATAGACACACTCAGATCTCAGGTTCATCAGATTCTGTCTCATCCATCTCCTCTAGCCAGATTAATTTTTCAAGTTTTAGCGTCTATGGCAGCAGTCGTTCCTTTAGCATATTATTATATGTGTGTTCTTCAGTGCACTCTAGCTGTGCAATGGTCTATTCTTTGACAACCCCTACCTTTTCCAGTCAAACTTACACCAATTTGTAAACACCACAATCACTGGTGGAGCCAGTCAGATGACATTTACTTATGCCAACCCTTTGTTTTACCACCCCCAATGACCACAGTGACTATGGATGCCTTCCAATTAGGGTGGGAAGGCATTACTTGGGAAGGACATTCCAAGTCACATGGTTCCTCCCAAAAGACCAATTCACATATCAATGTCCTGGAGATGAGAGCAGTCCTACTAGCAGTGCAGCCACTTCAAGATGTTCTTCCTCTAGGGACTATTGCAATTCAGACTGACAACATGTCTGTAGTCTGGTATATCAGCAAACAAGGGGGAACCTGGTCTTACTCTCTCTGCCAGAAGACTTTGAGAGTGTGGCAATGAGCAATCTCTACCAACCACTTTCTAGCTGCAATGCACATTCTGGGGAAATCCAACATACTAGTAGACAAACTTAGCAGGTCCATTCTGATGCCTCATGAGTGGTTTTTCAAAAAAGTCAGTGGCGGAGGAAATGTTACATCGATGGGGTCAATTGTGCTGTGACCTCTTTGCATCCCCAACACAACAACAAGTGCAGCACGTATTTTGCCCTGATCCTCCCTCAGGGGGAGTCACTGAGAGATACTCTATTCCATGTTTGGCCATCCAGTCTTCTTTACATTTATCCCCTACATCCTTTGATTCCAAAATTTCTACAGAAAGCAATTCAGCTGAAGAGCTCGGTCATCCTCATTGCTCCATTCTGGCCTTGCCAGATGTGGTTCCCCTTCAGTCGGTCTCATCTTTGTTATCCTCCCTGGATACTGGACCCAACTCCAGATCTTCTCTCACACCACTCAAGGATAAGTCATCACAATATCCCAGCCCTCAAACTAAATGCATAGTTTTTCCATTTCCAATAATAGCCAGACAGCCCAGGGCTTCTTCCCCAGTACATACCATTATATTATCCTCGCAAAAAGACTCCTCCATAGGTTCATACTAGGCTATCTGCCCGAGGGCATTTACAAGCCTAGCCCATAGTTTTGTGGCTTACGCCACCCCTTTAGTATGGGGAACTATACCCATTATTTTGCTGTGCCTCTGTTGAGCAGTGACACTGAGGTAATTCCTGGGGTATATCTGCGATCTCCCATCCATTGGTCAAGATTTCTCTTGAACAAGGCCAGCGAGGTGCTCTGCCTCACATATACCGGGATTTTATTCCACAGCATAGGGAGTCTTTGGGTGATGAATCTATCCCTCCAGCACGTCCTATTAATAGCCGTGTCGAGGTTTAAGTCTCCGCCCTTGTGGCTCTGACAGATCTAGATTTTTGAGGTGAAGCATATTCATCAAATCTGGGTTTGACATGGCCTTGTATGTTAGGCAAAGGTCACCTCTGAGCAAGCGGTGCGACTGAATAGAGCTGGAGTTCTTTCAGTCGGGCAGCATAGGACAGATGTTTGAGACCCTTTATCCTTTTGGTGAGGAACTTTTGTGGCCTCTCCAGCTGCTGCAAGTGTCGGGTCAGATACATTCCGAATGGGGCATTGTACTCAATCATTGGTCTGATGAGTGATGAGTATAGGGAGACTATGACCTCCCTTGATCTAGATGAGAATCCCTTCATGATAAGGTGGGCAATGTAGAAGGTCTTCCTAACTACTTTAGCTACATGGGTGTCGAATGACAGACTACTATCAACCTGGGTCCCCAGGTCCCTGATAACTTCTTCTGTACTCAGTGGATTGCCACCTATTTGGTAGCTAGGGGTAACCTTGTTTTTCCCGAAGGGTATGACTATGCATTTTTGGCATTTAACTTTAGGCCATGGCTCTGGCACCAGTTATCCGTTTCTGTGAGACCCTTCTGAAGGATATCTGTGTCAGATGTGTTTTACTATGGCCCAGTTTGCAGTCATCTGCAAACTTTGTCAGCCATAACCCTCCTGTGTTTGCTTGTACTTGGAAAAGTAGATGCCAAACAAGAGTGGGCCCAGGACTGAGCCCTGTGGTACACCACTTGTGACAGGCTTTGAGTCTGACATGGCGCCAGCAACTCTGACCCTGTGGGTTCTGTCACTCAGCCAGTTTGCAACCCATCTTGTGATGTATGGGTTAACATTTAAGCTGATGAGTTTTTCAATGATACCCGAGTGGGGTATTGTATCAAAGGCCTTCGCCAGATCGAGGTAGGCTGTATGGACTGCCTTTCCCTCATCAATGGCTTTGGTGACTGTTCTGAAAAAGACAACCAAGTTTAGAAGGCAAGATCTGCCTTTGACAAAGCCAAACTGGGATGGATCCAAAGAATGCAAATTGCCTATGTCTTTATTTATGAGGTCCATTATGATCCTCTCCATGGCTTTGCAGATAAGGCTTGTCAAGCTAATGGGCGGTAATTTCCAGGGTCGGTGGAGGCACCGCCTTTGTGAAGTGGGACCACAGTTGCAGTCGCCACTCCTGGGTACGTATCCAGAGGTAAGACTATGATTAAACAGCTGTCCTAGCTGTGGGTTTAATTCCTCATTGTGTTCGTGGAGCACACAGCCGGGGACACCATCAGGTCCCATGGATGCTGTGTTTTTTGCTTTGGAGAGAGCAGTTCTCACTTGGGCGTTGGAGATGTTTGGGGGGCTGCAATCGCTTGGTATAGATATCTCTCCTTTTGGGGGGGGGAGAAGTTTGCACTGAACCTGTCAGCCAGTATGTTGGCAATGTCTGTAGGATCAGTAATCTTCACATCATTTTGAACTAGTTCTGAGCATATCTGGGAGTTTCCTCCCAGGTTTCTAACATAGCTAAAGAAGGCCTTATGATTGTCTTTCGAGTCTTTAGCTATTTTTCTCTCAAAATTTGCTTTGGATGATTTTATGAGAGCTCTTAGTTTTTTACTTATAGTGATCAAGGGTGTCTTACCTTTTAAGGATTTTGCTCTATCTTGTAGTAGCTTCCTCCTTTTGTTGTAGAGTTTGTTTATGGCTGGGGTCCACCAGAGTGGACGCTTGCCTTTGGTACAAAGAGTCTTTGTTTTGCTTGGGATTGCCTTATCCATGCAGTCCTGCAGGTGCTGGTAGAAGGCATTTGTAAGTGATTCAGCGGCTTGAGTACTGTTTTCCGTCGGCTCGGGGGCCTTAAAGGAGACCACACTAGTCTTTAGAAGTGTGAAGTCGGCTTTCGAGAAGTTCTTTACTGTGGTCTTTTTATTTCAGGTGGGGGTGGGATGAGGACCTCCAGCGAGATTAGTTGTGATCTGATCTCACCAGTGAGGGATATACTTCGGTGTTGAACATTGTGCTCCCATGTTCGTGATGATGAGATCAAGTATGTTTTCTCCTCTTGTGGGGATGGTGACTAGTTGTTCCATGGCATTTGAGTTTATGAATTCCAGGAACTTTTGGGCTAGGGTGTTTGGGCTTGAGTAGTGTTCCCAGTCTATATTAGGGTAATTGAAGTCACCTAGTATGATGGTGTTTGGTGATACATTTATCCCTCTAGTGTTTTCAGGAAGGCCATGTGAGGTTCCTGAGTTTGTGAGGGTGGCCTGTAACATGCTACAATTTGCAGAGCAGTCTTGCCTATGGTTAATTGCACCTGGATGGTCTCCGATGCATCGATGCGTTGCCACCAGTCTTGAGGTGTGGGTGTCTTTGATGAATATGGATACCCCTCCTTTCTTGGTATTGTCCGGATTTTGGGGCGGAACGCATGATAAGAGGTAAAACCTGATAGTGCTGGGGTGCTCTCAGGAGCCTTGAACCAGGTTTCTGTCACTGCACAGACATCGATGTTCTCCATACTGAGAACGGCCTCGAGTGCGTGCATTTTGAGATTTAGACTTCTGGCATTGAGCAGCATTACCCTTAGTTTTTTCCTTTTTGTGTTCTAGGGTGGTAGGTTTAGAATTTGAGCCTTGCCTAAAAAGGCACTATGGGGTGGCAAGAGCCTTTGCCAATATCCGGAATCCCAGGGTGACAGGTGCAAGCCGTCCCTTGGCAACCAGCGTGGCTTGTCCAGCATGTCATCCCAGGCAGACAGACATTGGATCCCCTTTGAATGACACCAGAGTTTAAGCCAATTGTTAAAGCTGATCATCTTATCTCTGTATTGTGGCATCATTCTTGGTGAAGGTAGGATACTGCTCAAGGGCAGGGTCATACCTGCCTGGGCTACATAATCAGAGAGCTCCTCAATGTCTCTTTTCATGTAGTCCAAGGAGGTACGTCTCAGGTCGTTTACACCAGCGTGGACAATGACTGAGTCATATTTGTACCTGCTGTTGAGAGACCTGAGTGCTTGCGTTATGTGGCGGATTCTAGCACCGACAGGCAGCTTACTGTGACCTTCTCCTTACTCAGTCTGGTGAGCGGGACGTCAGTGTGTCTGACTATGGAGTCACCAATGACTAGTGTGTCTGGCATTGTGTTTGGCCTTAAGGGCTGTGACTGTTTGACACTCTGACTGTGAGGTCTATGTGTTGCAGGTGTTGTGTTCTGAGGTGGTGGTTGTTTGGGTGTCTGCTTTGGTGGCCTCTGCTGTTTTGGTAGATTTTTGATCAGAGCCGCCGAGTATGTCTTTGTGTGTTTATGTGTATGATTTGAGGTTGTGATGGTACTATGTGAGACTGGGTCTATAGTGTGTGTGGTAACCTTCTCCTCCTGACTGGTCTTGCCAGTCCTATGTTGAGAGAGCTCAGCCTCCAGTTTGGCCGTATAGTTGCATCTCTCGCATGTATTTGTGTTTTGTGGGAGGAGGAGAGGGTTGTCTGTGTACATGAGGCAATTGTAACATTGCCTCAATATTCCCAGGTTCACCAGCTGAGCAGGAGAGGACACTAGCAACTGATCCCTCGACATGCTAGAAGGACTAGACAAAAAACTTTAAAAGAGATTGCGGGGGACGTGAGTGACCGAGAAATGGGGTTTGCCTTTTTGGGGTGCTATCTATAAGAGTGCCGTATCAAGGTAATAAGTACTGTAGGAGCAAGTGCTAGGTTTAACAGATAGAGAAAAGTCTACTTGGAGTCAAGTAGAGATGATCTTTTTAGGTATTAGAGAAAGTGCTAGTAACAGGGATGCTTAAAGGTAAGAATGAAAAGAATGCACTCTGCAGTGTGCACTAGAGAAGTTAGATATGAAAGTAGGTAACTTGAGTTTTACCTGTTTTAAAAGTTAAGGTTTAGTGGAGAGTTACTATTTTTAAAACAGCAAGATGGACTGAAAGGGGTGGTTACTTTTGTATTTTGGTACTATGAAATACTGTAGGATGGCCAATAAATTTAAATAATTGAAGTGGTGGGATTTCAAAAGTGATGGTTTTGTGATTACTCACATAAGCCAGTGAAAGTAGAGAGAAATGAGATATATGGTCAGATTAACATAAGAGGCGGGCAACTAGAAAGACAGTGGTATTTAACAAGACAACTTAAATGGGTGGGAGGGAGGGAAAAATTCTGCCTGACTCAGAACAGAGAGAGCTGTGGTCTCTTTTGAAGTTTTAATATGCTGTTAAACAGAATGCAAGCAAAACACAAGGTAAAGAAAACAAACTACAGTATTCAAAATATAGAAAGGCAATACAGAAATACAAAAAATAACAGCAAACTAACCTTTCCTTCACAGCAAAGTGTAGCAGAGTCTGGATGAGCCTTTCTGGTAACATTTCCAAGAAGGGTTAAAAGAGCAAATGGAAAAGGTTTTCCCTTTTACTGCCCCTGACCCCACTTTTCTTGATTTTCTGGGTGCTCTTTTCAAAGAAAGAGCTATTTTTTTTCTATGATAAAACTACAGTTAGCAGCCATTTCAAATTTTCATACAGGTGATAAAAATCATTTGGCTTCTTCCAAGTTATGGAAAGTTTCTTTGAAAGGCACTTTTCTACTTAGACCCCCAATAAAAGATCCTTCCCTGCCCTGGGATCTGACTGTCATACTACAAGGTGGGACTCCAAACCCTTTGAGCCTTTAGAAAAAATGATTTAAAATTCCTGTCAGGCAAAACAGCCTTTCTAGTAGCCATTACTTCTGCAGAAAGAATTTCTGAACTCCATGGTGTTTTCCATGGTACATTATTTTCCATAAAGATTGCATTTCTTGGATCTATTCCCAACAAGAAATTTCTCTACCAAGACTGGCTAAAGCCAGCTTAACTAGATACATGGCCACTTCGTCTGCTTTTTGGTTGAGAACTTCTGTTGATGATATTTGCGCAGTAACCACATGGTCCAATGCTTATACCTTTATCACTCACTACAAATTGAACTTAATCTCCAGAAGCAAAGCTGCCTTTGGTTCATCAGTTCTCTGGAATATCCTTCCATGAGGGCCACCCACAATTCACTTAGCTGGTGACTCTGTCCCATTCATTGAGAAAGAATGAAAAGGGCAACATCAGATTTAAAAGTTATGTACTCACTATAACTAGGCATCTGTGTTGTCCATTTTCATTTTTCCTCAACTCCGCCCCATCCATCTCCCTTCCTATAATCTTCTGGAGGTACCTGTTGGATTTCTTATTGGAATTTATAGTTCCAGGTTTGAGCCCCATTCTTTAAGCTATTCCTTTCTATAACCAATTAATGGATTTTTTATGGCAATGAGGTATTGAGGATGGAATAGGACATTATGGGTAGAGGGAGAGTTCGATAACTGGATCCAAAGGGTGAAGTATGCGGCTGAGTCAAATCCGAGGATTGGATCCATAACCCATTCATTGAGAAAGAATGAAAATGGACAACACAGATGCCTAGTTATGGTGAGTACATAAGTTTTAATCTTACTGTCTAATTTATCCATCTTCAAGGAAATTTCTTTTTCCTAAGTCCTCAAAGTTGGTTGGGAATCTTAAGTCATCTGATGTGGAGCAGCTGATGTGTTCTTTTCTTCAGGGCCAGATGACCCTAAGGATCATCCCTAACTCCAAGGCCCCAAGGCCTGAATCTGTGGCTCCTTATGTTCTGAATCTAGTTGTTCCTCACTTGGTTCCTTTGACTTTGAGGATCTCAGGTCCAACTGTTCAGCTTCCCTCCCCCTGTCAGTGCCAATGGTTTGGCAACATCAGACACCAACACTGTCCTTGATGTTCTTGACTCTGACCATGTTGTAGCCAGTTACACCTTGAAGGTGAGGGATGGGGTTGGTACTCAGGGATAGAGTTTGAACTTCTGGGTTTTGGAGTCATCTCTTCCCCTGAGAGCTTCACCCCTAGATAGGTCAGGATGATCTCAAGGCACCAAATACCAGTTTCTCACTCAGATCCTCATATCTGAGGGGTGCCAGGTCCAGCAGTGCGGCTTCAGTTTCAGCCTTTGATACTGCAAAGAGGATACTCTCCTGTTCAGAAACATGAGCCTTGTCAGCTGCTTTGGATCCATCCTGATCTTTCTCTCCTTCTGTGTCCTTGACTATACATTAGCTTGCTCTAGGACAGCCTCGTTGTTATGTCTCCAGGCCTCCCTGCATTCAGCGCTTCAATCTTTTCCATGTCTCCTCCCACTTTTCCCCTCAGGTAGGTCCATGGAAACAGAAAGTGCAAGAAGAAATGCTTGGACTCCTCCAAGGAGTCCCTCACCAAAGATACCAACTTGATGAAGGGGAAGGCTACCCCCAATCCCCCATGAGGATGCCTCTTTTGGCAGTTTGCTCACAATGTTAAAACAAAATGGGGGTGTAGACCACTGAAGCTCCTTTTCCAGATGAGTCAGTCTTCCTTAAGGTTTCATCATGGACCGATCCATGTCTTGAGTGGTCCCCTGTCTAGATGTGCTTGTGGACCTGGTATCTCAGACAGACTGGAGAGAACCTGTCATGGTGGAACTTATTACCAGAAACCCAACAAGGTTTTGGTTCCCTCCAAACATAGACCTTGTTGGAGCAAGGATCCAACTGTGGACACCACTGTAGTTGCAGCTGCTACCAAGAAGGATGTCTCCAAGGAGAGTATCCCAGCCCATCCACCCAACAGTGAGTCTTGGGCTTTTGACTATTTAGGAAAGTGTACTAATGCTTCAACCACATTTGCCTTACATGCGCTGTGTTATCTTGTCTCTTGGACAAGACTTCATATAGAGACCTTACCTCAGAAGTGTCAAATATCATGATGACTCAGTACTGCCTAGATTCTTAAAAGACTCTGGTGGATCAGTTGTTGACAATGCAGTCTGTTTCCAATATTTCCATGAGTCTTTTGTCTAGTACCACTGATGGGACTTTTGTTCTGTAGGCAGTGGTGCTGCTGTACTCCATCATGTCTAGATGCACTTATGCAGCTTTGTATATTGTTTCAAGGTGTCCTTGTCAGCACCCCATTTGATGATTCCTCACTTTTGACCAAAAGTGAAGAAAATATTGACTAGGAGCATGCAGGATGGAAAGACTCTGTTGCCATTGGGGTCTGCTTCTCTACCCCTCAAAAGTCTTTTTCAAAGGACCAGAAGGGGAACAGACTATTTTTTGTAAGTCACAGCTACCTTTTCTGGACATCCCTAGTGAAGGGGTAACTACAATGAATGTCACCCCCTTGGCAGGGGTGATCTGTGGAAGCATAGCATCCAGGAGGCTTCTCCATGAGGCTTTTCCTGACTGCTGCACTCTGCAGGAGACAAACCAGGGAGTTATGGGTAGATGAGGTACTGAAGATTTTGAAGGTGCTGGCATCAGATCTGAGTTGGATCCAATAGGCCACAGGTTGAGAAGGATGGAAGAAAGCAGCACAAATGTAATGATATGGTAAATACATAACTTTTGTTTTTTTTCTGTTATTTCTCTGTTCCCATATCATACTGCCAATGTCTTAATTTCTTTATTATTGAAGTAAACATTCCCACTTCTATGATTCTGCACTATTCTTTTCAGTATTTTGAAATTCAGGTCTAACCATAACTTATTTCATGACAAGTACATAATATATGCTGTTATATAATCTATATAACTTAAAACTACAGGAAACTTATCACAGTTTTTTCACTTCCCACTTCCAGGGCTCCATTATTTGCTCTATATTACTGATAACAGCATTTATTACTAGTCTGAAATAATAAATTACTTAATAGATGTCTCTTCCCACTCCATTTAACCTAACTTCCATCCTTTCCCATTCATTTACGAAGGGAACTAATATTCCCTTGTCACACATCTTGTTGTACTTAAGGATACAGAGCAGTTTCTGACAGATTTGTTTACATTTGTGGAAACATATGGAAGGGTAACAGGGTTACTTGTTCACCTGTATTCCTAATGACTATGGACTGGATACTATCAGGGCCGTATTAGTTCGAAGAGAAGATTTTGATAATACTGCTGTAGACATGATTTGTTCCTTATTAGATTTGATTCTAAACAACAGTGTTTTCATGTATGAGGACTCTGTTTTTGCACAGAAATGGGTGGTTGCCATGGGCACCCCCTGTGCAAATTCCTGTGCAAATTTGGTTATGAATGTGTGGGAGGAGCAATATGTACGCAATAGTTTAGTGTATCAGCAGCATGTAAAATTCTACCATTGTTTTGCTGACGATGTGTTTATTGTATGGGGAGGGGGTCAAGACGAACTTTACATCATCCTCTATTACATAAATCTCACAACTGACTTTTTGAGGTTTACGATGCAAAGCTCCTCAAAGGAGATGGACTTTTTAGATGTACATGTGGTAATCAATGACATAGGTGGGGTTGAAACAACTTTGTTTCATAAAGGGTGTTGGAAAAATAGTCTAATTATCTTTTGATAGTATGCACCCTAGGTTTATATACCCCAACATAGTAAGGGGCCAATACATGAGGGTTTCAAGACTATGTACGCAGGATGATGACTTTAATCAAAACATAGAGAAAATGACAGATCATTTTTCTAAGAGGGGTTATTTGAGCAGCATTTTAACCCAAAACAAAGAGCGAGTTATGAATGAGAGGAGAAATTTTGCTGCCTCATACTTTTCAAGACATAATACCAGCAATAGGGTGTCCACTACTTGGACATCTAAGCTTAGATATGGCTTAAAATATACCAGCGATGTAAGAGTTGTATGCAATATAATACGTAAGAATTGGGGGGTACTTATGAGTGATAATAAGACAGCAGTATTAGTTGGAACTAACCCCTCCTTTTCATGCAATAATTGTTTGAGAACAAGCAAAATATAAAAGCAGAGAGGTAACCAAGGCTTCTCAATAATCCATTCATAAAGTGCCTGTATCTGTAACTGAGAAGTTTTCTCAGTTACAGATACAGGCACTTTATGAATGGATTATTGAGAAGCCTTGGTTACCTCTCCGCTTTTATATTTGGCTTGTTCTTTATTGTTTGGTTTCTGAACAGAGGGGGATTTACACCGTTGGATACGAACTTTTGGTTACAATAATTGTTTGAGCCTAAAGAAGCAGCTATGTGCTGGACATCCATTTAGTATGTGGGGAGGGCATCAACAATCCAACAGAATGGGCACTTTCAGATGCCGACATTGTAGGTCATGCACCTATATATCCCAAGAACAAGTATCTGAACATCCTTGGTTAAACTGTACTTTGTGTCCCAAGTTTTATGCAGACTGCAGTACTGAGAACATTGCATATTTAGCAACCTGGAGGTCCTGTCAGGGTTTTTATGTTGGTAAATCCAACAAAAGGTTGAAAGACAGAATATTTGGTACTGGGCTTGTGGCCAGTTTTCAGTGGAGACCCGAGAAGAAAAGCTCCAACAATACAATTCTATTACAGAGTATCATATTAATACAAAAATAATGTGGTGAGAAAATTATACAGAACAAAAGTTTTACATTTGTTGAGTACATACAAACAAGTTAAAGTTCCAAGTATGGAGAAGGAGCCAAAAAAAGACATTAAGAAACATATAATTTTACAGTGAGATAATGCATTAGGTAGAGCAGTAAAACAAAGTAAATATATAAATACCTTATGAGAAGTGAAAGGGGGGACTAAGTGGGGTCCTTAATAAGGGAGAGTGTGTGGGGAAGAGACTAAGTGGAGTCATCGCAAGGACAGGTCCTGGAATTGAGAAAATATGTTTTTAGTTTAGTTTTAAAGTGGGAGGTGTGTGAAATTATATGTAAGTCAAGGGGAAGTCTATTCCAGGCATGGGCGGCAGAGTGTTTATAGAGTAGTTTGCCTACGGACTTTGTTGGGTGGTAAATGTCAAGTAGTTGTTGATTAGAAGTACGGAGGGTTCAGGATGGAGTGTAGGTAGAGACTAAGCCAGAGAGAGAGAGGGACAGGAGGAGGGTTTATAAAGAATAGAGTGAAGCATGTGAAATTGATAAAGTAGCAATAGTTGGGGAAGTTCAAGCCACTGGAGAGAGTTTAAGGCTTTGCAGTGGTGGATTTGTATGGGGAGTTAGTAATGAATCTGGCTATTTTATGGTAATTTTGTTGAAGTTTATTAAGAGTGGTGGCCTGAATATTGGTAAGGACTGTGGCGGCATATAGGAGGGTAGGGAGGAGAAGGGCCTGTCCAAGAGTAAGTCTAGCATCAGGAGTTAAGAATCTTTTGTTCTGATAAAGCAGGCCTAATTTCTGGTGTGTTCTTTTTATACGTTGGTGTATGTGTAGGTTGAATTTTAGTTCATCATCGATGATGACCCCTAGGAGTTTGGTGTGGTTTTCAGGTTGGATAGTTGTATTATTAGAAGATGTAATAACAACAGAGGTTTTATGGTGAGGATGAGAATGGGGAAGGAAAAGTAGCAGTTTAGTCTTTTTGGGATTAAGGATCAGTAGGTTTTGAGAAAGCCATTGTTCTGTGGATAGTAGGGCTTGTTGGGTTAGGGAGTATAGTTCAGAAATGTTATTAGAGATAGAGATGTGTGGAGTTGTCGGCATATTGAATGAGAGAAGAATCTTTACAAGAGGAGTAAAGATCATTGGTGAAGATGTTAAACAAAAGGGGTCCTAAGATGGAGCCTTGAGGAACACCAGTAGAGATGGAAAGAAAAGGGGAAGAGGCTGACAGCCATTTGACAGATTGTTCCCTGGCAGATAAGTAATCATTGAACCAGGCAAGTGATGAGGGGGATAGGTGTAGGCTAACAAGTTTGGATAATAGTAAGGGATGAGAGACAGTATCGAAAGCTTTGGAGAGATCTAGGAAGAGACAAGAAATGAATTTATTGTTGTCTAGGGCCTCTGCAATGGTGTGTGTGTGTGAAGGAGAAGAGGCCAGTGGTGGTACTGTGGTGTGGACGAAATCCGTGTTGGGTAGGGGTAAGCAATTGATGGTTAAGGAGGTGTTTAAGAAGCTGAGAGTGGACACATTTTTCTAGTATAGGGGGTGATTTGATAAACTACACTGAATCTATGGAACTTAAATGGATTTTAAGGCTTCAAGCTGACAAACATCCTGGCTTGAATGCATGTGTTTCTTTAAAACCTTTACTAAAGGGAAGGAAATTGATGTAATGATGTCATTGATCATGAGGGTCTATGTAATTACCACTTAAATATTTTTAAATGGTGTAATGTTATTTTTTACATCTGAAGAAGCATTGGTTGCACAATGCAAAAGCGCTCATCTGTTTTATTATTTTAATAAAAGTGTTTGTATTTATGAGCTGTGGTGGTCCTGCCATTCTTGTTTTATCAAATTTATCATCCGTCTTGTTCTGCTTTGCAGTTTTCTCATCATCATGTTTAAATATATATCTAGCAAAGATATAGGCTTCCAGTTTCTTATAATCCTTTTGTCACATTTTTTCTGTAAAAATTAATATAACTGTACAGTATCGTTACTTCTTCTTCTGTCTTTCTGTCTCCTTATTCATCATCGCTCTAACACCCATTTGCTGTCATTGTTCCTATTCTGTTCCCAGAATATCCCCTACAAATACACATATTCCACTTTTTCAACTTCTCTCTTTTATAAACTTCTACACTTCCATGATCTGACAAACTTTGCATATCCCTTTCTGTTTTTTGAACATCTTTCTCTAACAGGGATGAAAACTCATCTCTCCTGCTCTTCAAAATACAGTATGTTTCTGTGAATATAACCATCCTTTAATCTTTTAGCATGCTTTTCATATCTGCTCCTCTTTCTCTTTAATATACTCATCTTTCTTACCTAATAATAACCCCAATTCCTTTACCATCCTTCTATACTCTCCTCTTTTTGTCCTTCTAACTCTGCTACTCACACCATACATAATCTGTTGTCACATTTTCAACTACTACCTATCATGTATTCCAGGCCTTATAAAACTTTATCACAGTGAAATGATTTTCCATTAGCTGTTCATGAACCATCCTTCTGTTGTCCTTCCAAAACAATTTTTTTCAAACTAGACCTTTTTTCTGCCCGATGGATAATCGCCTGTACAGAGCTGTGATCAGAAAACCATCATACCTTCACCCATTTTTGCAATTTCATACAGATCTCATTTAGTAAAATGCTATCCGTAATTGCTTTAAACTGATTTCTCTGTTCTCCCATATTACCCTTTTCTTTCTCCCCCCACTCTGGTTTCTCATTTTTCTCCTTTGAGATGCCTGGGGATGATATACTGCTTTGAATAACTGTCTCCTTTCCCTTCCTCTAAATATACTACTAGAACTCTTAACCTATATTTTCACCTTGCCCCCCCCCCCCCCAATACACTCTATATTCTTGGTTTGGTGTTTTTCCTCTCTGACCTTGCATCTGATACCCTGCATTATACAGATTGCTACTGCATTTTTTTCTCTCCCTTTTTTTTCTTTTGTGAGCAGCCTATATGCGGGCACAATATTTCTGTCATGCCAGCAATGGTCACCATTCCCTTTGATCTTAACTGGATGTAGCTCTCCCATATTCTTGCCTAGACTTCTGGCATTGCAAACTAATACTACCCAGTCATTCTCAGTCAGCCTTGTTTGATTCTCTGGTATGTGTTGTAACTTTTTTACTTATCCAGCACAGTAACAGACATAATACAGTGTAAGCTAATCTTGTAAAGTTTAAAATTAACATTAGGGTTTTACCATGCCTAAGGGCTGAGTTTACCCTCAGAGAAGGGCTTCCCAGGAAATCTGAAATGTTGAATTCAAGTGGGGAAGTGGTAGGAGGGCAAAGAGCAAACTGACTACACTTCAAAATCAAATAACAGTCACAATTCTTCAAATGAAGATGGCTAGACCAGCCACTTCATGATGTTCTCTATGGTAGCAGATGATAACACACGAGATAATGAGTTATACTTCATCTGTCAGAGTTTAGAAAAGAGGAATAAATAAGCTGCTAGGCGCTGCCCTGCTTTCACTGTGATCATTTAACAACAACTTGAAATGGTGGCACACAGCCTCAGTTCATAGCTATGATCAGACTTAAAGACCCTAGATACACACACACACACACACACACACACACACACACACACACACACACACACACACACACACACACACACACACACGCACACGCACTCATAGAAGCATGCGTGAACTTGTGCACATGTACACACCCACAAGCACTCATAGAAGTATGCGTGAACTTGTGCACATGTACACATGTGCACATGTATACACACACACACACACACACACACACACACACACACACACACACACACACACACACTTATGGATTATTTTAATGGTGGTAACTCCTCATGCTTCCCATGTTTGCAGTGCTGTGTTCATAGGTTCATGGGTTCATAGGTATGGACTAGGCTAATGGCCCAGGAGCCTTTACAAGCCTAGCCCATAGGATTACCCTGGCATCGTGCCACCCGACCTTAGTTCCTAATGCCTCTGTCAAGTAGAGCCACTGGAGTGATCCCTGGGGTGAATTTTCTATTTCTCATCCACTCATCAAGATTTCTCTTAAAGAGGGCCAGTGAGGCACTCCGCTTGACATTTATGGGAAGTCTATTCCATAGCATGGGCAGTCTCTGGGTTATGAACCTGTCCCTCCAGCTTGTTCTGCTGATTGTGGTAATGAGGTTGAGGTCTCTGGAGCATGTAGTGCGGAGGGATTGGGATTTCTTTAGATGCAGCATTTCTAACAGAGTTGGGTCAGACATGGGTTTGTAAGTCAAGCAGAGATCGCCTCTAAGTAGGCGATATGAGGCAGAGAATAGTTGGAATTTTTTGAGTCTGTCCATATAGGACAAGTGTTTAAGGCCTAGGATCCTCTTTGTGAGGTACTTTTGCGGCCTCTCCAGTTGTTGCAGGTGTCTAGTGAGGTACATGCCAAATGGGGCATTGTACTCAATGGTTAACCTAATGAGGGATGAGTAGAGGGAGACAATAACCTCTTTCTTCCTGGATGCAAAACCCTAAGGAATGAGATGTGCCACATAGAAGGACTTTCTGACCACAGTGGCAATGTGGTGGTCAAAAGAGAGGTTGCTGTCAAGTTGTGTTACCAGATCTCTTATGATGTCATCTGTGTTCAGTGGACTACCATCGATGTGGTAATTCATGGGAACTATGTTTTTCCCAAAGGGGATGATGACACATTTTTTGGCATTGAGCTTAAGGCCATGGTTCTGACACCAGTCGCTGGTCTCAGTGAGGCCTTTCTGCAGGATGTCACCATCACTTGGGGAGTTAATTATGGCTTCCAACTTGCAATCATCTGCAAACTTTGTCAGTCAGAGTCCATTCGTGTTGGCCTGGACTTCAGAGAAGTAGATACCAAACAGGAGAAGACCCAGGATCGAACTCTGTGGGACTCCACTCATGACTGGTGAGCAGTCTGACTTGGAGTCAGCTACTTTCACACTGTGGGTTCTATCTGTGAGCCAGTTTGCAACCCACCTAGTGATATAGGGGTTGATGCCTACCTTAGTGAGTTTTTCTATAATTCCTGAGTGGGGAATGGTATCAAAGGCCTTGGCCAGATCAAGGTAGGCTATATGAACCACCTTTCCTTCATCCACAGCTCTGGTGACTGACTCAAAGAAGTCGACCAGGTTGAGTAGGCATGATCTGCCCTTCACAAAACCAAACTGTGTGGGATCCAGAGTTTGTAGATTCTCTATATTCTTGTTTATTAGGTCCATGATGATGTGTTCCATAGCTTTGCATATCAGACTTGTCAGGCTAATGGGGCGATAATTCCCAGGGTCTGTATTCACTCCTACTTTGTGGAGAGGGATGACTGTAGCAGTGCACCATTTGGTAGGGACAAAGCCTGAGGTGAGGCTGTGACTGAACAGGGCACACAGATGAGGTGCCAGTTCACTCTGTAGTTCATGGAAAACACAGCCAAGGATATTGTCAGGTCCCATAGAAGCTGTATTCTTGGCCTTGGACAGTGCTGTTTTAATCTGTGTAGCAGTAATACTGGGTGCCTGGCAATCTACTGGTATTGTGATTGGTCCTTTGGGGGGGGGTAAACTTGGCACTGAATCTGTCGGCCAGTATATTGGCAATATCTGTTGGCTCGGAGGTGCCATTGTGCAACACCTCCAAGCAAATCTGGGTAGGGCTGTGGATATTCTGTAAATAACTATTGAAGGCCTTGTGGTTGTCTTTACTATTTGCTGCAATTCTGTTTTCATAGCTAGCTTTAGAGAATTTGATGAAGGATCTCAACTTTTTGTTGTGGCTGATAAGGGAGTTTTTCCAGTCTTGGGACTTCACCTTATTTCGCATCAGTTTCCTCCTTCTGTTGTAGAGTTTGTTTATGGCAGTGGACCACCAGATTGGCTTCCTTTTTTTGGAGGCGAGCATCTTGGTTCTGTTGGGTATGGCAAGATCCATGCATTTGTGTATGTATTTGTACAGGGCATTAGTGTATGAGTCGGCGGTTATGCAGCTGTTCTCCAATTGCATGGGTGCCGTGAAGTTAGCCACCTCTATTTTTAGGAGCCCAAAGTTAGCTTTGAAGAAGTTTTTCATGGTGGTTACCTTTGCAGGGAGGGGGCGTGGGGGGTGGGAGGGATGTGGATTTCCAAGGTGATTAGTTTGTGGTCAGATCTAACCAGGGAGGAGTTGACTATTGGTATAGAGCAATGGTCACCCATGTTACTAATTACCAGGTCAAGGATGTTGCCTCTAGTGGGGGTAAGAACAAGATGGTCCTGGGCATTGGAATTAATGAATTCCAGGAAACGTTGGGCAAGTGTATTGGTACATGAGTAGTTTTCCCAGTAAATGGAGTGGTAGTCAAAGTCTCCCAGTATGAGAGTGTTAAGTAGAACCCTAATATTCTACAGGGTGCTTAGGAAAGTGAAGTGTGAGTCTTGGGTTATAGTTGGGGACCTATAGCAAGTTACGACTTGAATCGCTGTCTTACCCAGTGTTAGCTGCACCTGAAGTATATCAAATGCGTTATGTTGGGCTACCAGTCTGGAGGTGTGCGCATCCTTTATGAATACGGAAACACCACCGCCTTTGGAGCTTTGGTCCAAGTTCTGGGGCCGAAAGGTGTGGAATGAGTTATAGCCTGGTAGTGCATGGGTGCTTTCTGCTGTCTTGAACTAGGTCTCTGCTACAGCACAAATGTCGATGTTCTCCATTTTAAGGAGTGCTTTGAGCGAGTGCATTTTGAGATTTAGACTTCTAGCATTGAGCGGCATGACCCTCAGATTGCATTTGTTTGTAGCTTTTAACGGTGGTGATTTGGTCTTTGGAACAGTGCCTAAAAAAAGGTACTATAGGGGTGGCAAGAGCCTTGGACAGTATCCGGAAGCCCAGGGGTGACAGATGCAGGCCATCTCTGGAAAAGCATCGAGGTCTGTCAATCATGTCATCCAAGCCAGACAGATACTGGATCCCCTTAGAATGACACCAGAAACTTAGCCAATTGTTGAAATCAATTATTTTCTTCTTGTACTGTGGTATCATTCTGGGTGATGGTAGGAGGATGCTCAGGGCTAGGGTCACACCTACCTGGGCTACATAATCCGAGAGCTCCTCCATGTCTCTTTTCATGTAGTCCAGGGAGGTACATCTCAGGTCATTCACACCCAAATGTACAATGACAGAGTCATATTTGTACCTGTTGTTGAGGGACCTGAGCGCGTGCATTATGTGGTGGATCCTCGCACCTGACAGGTAGCTGACTGTTACTTTCTCCTTATTCAACCTAGTGAGTTTGACATCAGTGTGCCTCACTATCGAGTCACCTATGACTAGTGTGTTAGGCATGCTGTTTTGCCTTAGCGGCTTTGGTTGAGTGCCACACTGTTTAGGAGAGTTATGTGTCTCATGATTAGTGTTGTGTTGTGGTGGTCAAGAGCATTTCTGCTTTGGAGGTCTCTGCTGTTTGGGTAGATTTTTATTGAGAGCCTCCACGAAGGTGGGTGTGTGGGCTGTGTTTTTATGTGAAGGCAGTGCTGGTGTGTGTTCTGGAGGGCTATGTGTTCCATGTGATGTGGTGCAAGTGTTGACCTTTTACTCTTGACCAGCTATTCCGGTCTTGGCTGGAGAGTGTGTGGCTTCCAATTTAGATATATAAGTGCATCTCTCGCAAGTCTGAGTGTTGGGAGGTAAGAGGAGATGGTTGTCAGTGTACATGAGGCAGTTGCTACATTGCCTCAGGATGCCCAAGCTCACCAGGTTGATAGGAGAAAGCACAGGGAACTGACCTTTAGTGTTTAAGAACAGCTAAGGGAAATTACCATTTTTCAGTTTTTCACCCCCCCCCCCCCTTGTGTTGTATCATAGCTGATGGTCATTAGATATTGGTTGGTTGAGCTGCTGTTCAGTGATGGACTGTTCCATCAAATTTCACAAATTTCCTCTAAGGTTATATGACTTCAGAGGCTTTTATATTGCATAAGGGGATGTGAGGTGAAACTCCCTGCATGAGGGATATGGTTGTCTTGCCCCCAACCTCAACCAAGGCTCATATTTAATTTTTGTCCCCTTAGGTTTCAGAGAAATGGTTAACATCGGAACAGAGACGCAACAATTACTGTAAGGCTTGTGATATGCATATGATAACCGGTTTGATACTTTTTAGAATATAATTAAGTAACACCTTTTAGCTCACCTGTCTCCTCAGTCAGTAATAACAATGTCCACCATGACCATCATCTCCTTTTTCCATTCCTCCATTTCCATTGTCTTTGTTATGCATAGTAGTGATTTTAGGCCTTTCATAGCTGCAAACACCCACAGCTTGCAAAGATAGGCATGCTGGCTTTTGTACTGATACACTAAATGGTCAAAGTCAAAAGTAAAGAATAGTTCTGTAAAATCTTACAATAACCATAGATGTCCTACTCTTCTATATACTGCAGTATCCATAACACGAGGCAGTCTACCATCAGCTGACTCATACATCCGGCCAGAATACTAAAGTCTAAAGCTAATGTGAGGTACATGCGACACTACACATCAGCAAATGTACATTAGCCATAAAGGGATGTCGGGTATAAAGCGTATGTCAGCATGTACCAACCTCAGAACTGAACGCCACTAACAGCACCAGCCTGATCTTAGGAGAGGAAAACATGCCACCAGAGGCCAGGGAAGCTTCAAGGGGAAGGTAGGGGGGAAGTAATACTGCAGCATATAGAAGAGAAGGACATCTATGGTTATGGTAAGATTTTACACAACTACTCTATGTCCTTCTATTCATATGTTGCAGTATCCATAGAGAGGGTGGCCTAATGGTTAAGGTGTTTGCCTTACAAACACAAGGTGCAGGGTTTGAATCTCACAAGGGATAATTGGCTAGGCTTAAAATGGCTCGCAAGGGCAGTTAGCTTAGTACTAATCTATGAACCTATGAACCTATAACATGAGGGAGAGTACCAAAGCCCATGTAGAGGAAGAATTGGGGGGAGAAGCAGAAGCATTCTTCATAAAGCCATGCAAAATAGCTCTGGCAAAACCAGCCCTGGACCTAGAAATGACATCTAGTTTATAGTGTTTAGTGAAGGTATGAACAGAAGATCAGGTAGCTGCCTCCAGGATAGAGCAAGTGTCCAACCCTTTGAAGAAAGCTTCAGAGGAAGATACTGCCCTAGTGGAATGTGCCCTAACTGGAGAGGAGAGATTCTTTCCATTGGCAATATAACAGAAAGAGATAGCTTTTGAAATCCAAGAGGAGATGCTTGGAAGCAGGTTGACCCAGGACCCTTGGGGGATAATAAACAAATAGGCGTTCAGATTTAAGAATAGGTTTGGTTTTGTTCAAATAGTATCTGAGTTGTCTAGGCATATCTAAAGTGTGCAGAATCCTCTCACTGGGGGATTGAGGAGAAGGGGAAAAAGGTTGGAAGGTTGATAGACTGATTGACAGACAACTCATTAACTACCTTAGACATAAAAGAGGGATTAGTGCGTAAGGAGACCCTATCCCTATGGAAGACTGTGAAGGGAGAGGAAGACATCAAAGTTTGTAACTTAGATATCCTTCTGGTAGAAGTAATGGCCACAAGAAGAACAGTTTTCCAGGTGCAATGTTGCAGAGAAGAGGAACTTGCTGGCTCAAAGGGGGGCCAGGGTAAGTTTCTCTAGCACAAAATTGAGATTCCAAGGAGGAGGAACTGGTTTCCTTGGCAGTCTGATGTGAAGGAGGCCCTTTAAGAAGAGTTTAACGTCCAACCTGGAAGCTAAAGGGGAGACATAGGCAGACATGCAGAGATAGCAGAAAGATGGGTTTTAATTGAGGAGTAAGACATCCCACTCTTCAGTAATTCACACAGATAGGACAAGATCACTGAGACATCCACTAACAGTGGTTGTAAGTCCTTTTTGAGACACCAGATGGAAACCTCTTCCATTTGGAAACATAGGATTTCCTCATTGTGGGTTTTCTGGCCTCCTGCAGAACTTGAAGCTCGTCCTCAGGAAGAAAAGGTGTCTGAGAGTTGACATCTGTGGGTGTACTAGAGTTCCCTTGTCCTGTGTGAGTAGGCCCATTCTGTGGGGCAACATGTGGTGATTGCCCTTGACTAAATGCAGGAGGAGGGGGAACCAATGCTGTCTTCTCCAAAATGGGGTCACCAGCAAGATTTTTTGTTGCTTCCGCGGGATTTCCAGCAGGACCTTTTGGAGAAGTGGGAAGATGGAGAATGCATACAGAAACATCCCCTTCCAAGAGAAAGATAGAGTGTCCACCTTCCATGCCAAGGGATGTGTGACCCTGGCACAAAATTTAGGAATTTGGGAAGTTGTCTTTTCATGGGAGGAGCAAAGAGATCTATCTGAGATATACTCCATCGATGGACCATGTCCAGAAACACATCCCTGTCTGACATCCATTTGTGGAATTGAGTCATGGACCTGTATAGTGTGTCTGCCACAAGATTCTGAGTCGAGGGAATGTAGATAGCCTGAAGGGAGATCAGAATCTGCAAAGCTAACTCCCAGGCCTGTAAAGCCTGTCTGCACAGGAGATAGGACTTTGTCCCTCCCTGTTGGCTGACATACCAGAGGACTGGTATTGTCTGTGAACCACCTTTGGACCCCTGGAGAAAGTATAGGCTTGAAGGCTTTTAGGGTGAAAATCAAGGCCCTCTTCTACTTTATATTGATGTGCTCCCTTGTATGGCCTGAAGACCAGACATCTCTGACCTTCCAGGATTCCAGTGCTGCTTCCCATCCTAAGTCTGAAGCATCTGTGTACAGCTCCTGAGTGGGGAGAGGAGGTTGTAAGGGTAGACCTGGGTTCCTTGCAACCTGAAGTATTCACCAGTTTAACTCCTTTTTTAAGCAAGGTAGGAGTGGGATAACAAAGTCCAGAGGATGAGAGTGTTGCATCCTGTCCTCAAGAACCACTGGAATTTTTTCATGTGTAACTTGGCTAAAGGGAGCATGGGGATCATGGAGGCCATGAACCCCAAGAGGTGTATAAAATCCCTGGAAGTCAGGGATTGGAGGAGCAAAATGTCCTGGCATTAGGGAGTTAGGGACATGACCTTTTCTGGAGGTAAGGAGGCTAGCATCCTGTCTGTTTGAATCCTGCAGCCCAGGAAAATGTGGTCTTGGGAAGGGATCAGAGCAGATTTCTGATAGTTGATTGTAAACCCTAAACTCTCCAGGAAAGAAACTGTGAAGGAGAGATTCTCCTGAAGGGTGTTTGGAGAGGGGGTCTGGGGGAGTAGGTCGTCTAGGTAAGGGAAGATCTGTATTCCCTGTAGTCTGCAGTAGGCTATGACAGGAGCTAAGCATTTTGTGAAGACCCTCAGAGCCACAGACAGTCCAAAGGGCAAAGTACAGAACTGAAAATGTGAGGAAGCAATAGAAAAGCGATGAAATTTCCTGAACTTAAGGTGAATGGGGATATGAAGGTAGGCATTGTTGATGTCTAATGACACCATAAAGGCCTGGGGAAGAATGAGAGGAAGAAGGGTGGGTAATGTTAGCATTCAAAAGGTGGGAACCTTCATAAAGGTATTTAGTTGGGAAAGATCTAGAATGGGCCTTCAAGGGTCATCCTTCCTGGGAACCAGGAACACCCTGGAGTAAAATCCTTGTCCAACTTGGCAAGGTAGGACTTCCTGAATAGTGCTTTGAGAAAGCAGGCTGGATATGACCTGGAGGAAATATTCCAGTTGTTATTTTGGAGGTTGTAGGATGCCCCTGAAGGAGGAAAGAGTTTTCCACACCATGAAATATCCTTGTCTGATGACGGATAGCACTCAGTAGTCCTGGGTTATCTGATTCCAAGCAGTGAGACAAAGAGAGAGGCAAAGAGACAAAGGAGTTAATGGGCCTGGAGGCAGGTAGTCACAGACTATCTGGCTTAGCTTGAAAGGGGTGTTTCTGGGTGGGGGTAGAAGAGGCCGATTAGATGGCAGTTGTTTCCTAGGGTCTCTCTTACCTTTGGAAGACTGTGGCCTGGCTGATTTCCTGACAAAGGTGATTTTGGTAAGATAATTCCTCTGAAACTTGGGGACAGGGGAAGCAAAGATATGTTTTAGATATTGCAGCTCCTTGCCCTTTTCTTGTAAAGGTTTAAAAAGATCGGCAGCTGAGGTACCAAACAAGGCCTTGTTGTCCAGGGGGGCATCCACGATCATTGCTTTAATATCATTGGGCAAAGGGTGGAGCCTGAGCCATGAATACCACCTCAGGACAGATCTACATGCAGTTGCACTTGCTGAGGCTTCCACGGCATCATAATTACACTTAATGGAGGGCCTGGTAACCTGGGCCAAGGAATTAAGAATAGAAGAGAGATTAGTCTTTTTGGGAGAATCAGGGAGCTCAGATAGAACCTTTCCAGTGTCTGATAGAAGGGCTAAGGAATATTTGGCCATAAGAGTTTGATAATTAATTGCCCTGAAGGTCAGAGTAGCACAGGTGTATAACTTTTTCCCTAACCTCTCTGTGACTTTGCTCTCCTTATCTGAGGAAAGCAAGGAGGTAGATGGCAGCAATTTGGATGCCCTGTCTGCAGACACTAAAATGGTAGCAGGGTCTGCAGAGGGACATTTGAAGAGGAATTTGGAGTCCTCAGGCACCTTATAAAATCTATCTGGTTGCTTGGGGGCTGGAGGCTGGGAAACAGAGCACACTGAAGCAGCTGCAAAGGCATCTAAGAAGGCCAGCAGAACAGGGAGTAAGGCAAATGGAGAGGGGGAATCCATCTGTAAGAAGTCATAGTACCTCTTTTGGATGTCAGAAACCTGGCAAAAGTCCCACTTTTAGAACTTTCTCATCTTCAGAATAGTTTCCCCATACAGAAGACATCCTCTCCTGGGGAATTGTGCCATTGGATTCCTCTTCTGGTGAGGCATAACTCAAAGAGGAAGAGATTTGGGCTAAATAAGCCAAGGATTCATCTCCTGATGATCCCTCCTCATCTGGGGAAATCTCCTCAGAGGTCCTCTTTAAAGGAGAAGGGGGAGGAAAAGAGGAGAAGGGAGAGAGGGAGCCGAGGTCTGTCGTAGGGCCATAAAAGCATTGAAAAGGCCTTGGGAGTAGGCCTGCCAATCCAGTGTCTGTTCCTGGGAGCAGGAGAAACATGCTTAGTCTTAAGGTTTTTCTTTTCTGCAACCTCCATGTGGTGGAAGGTGGAAGGGCCAGATGTCAGCCTGCTCTACAATGTCAGTAGGAACATCCTCCCTCACGATGATCTGGGTGACGCCACACCGGGCCTTCAGAAATAGCAAGCTGTTGCCCCCGCCCAAGTCAGACGCCTGGGATTTCCTCGCAGACATGCTGGTAGGGTCCTTCACAGCCTCAACTGTGGTACCCATCAAAAGAATATGTACCAATACCGGGATGGCCTCCAGGCCCACGTCGGCCTCGGGACAGATGTCTGGATATGAGGGAGGAGCAGGTACATCAGTCCATGGGTTCTTGGCCTTTTTTGGTTGCAGCTTGTCTGAAAGGCCTGACACTGTCTCCATATCATATTTGAGATGCTTAAGGAATTGATTCTCAAGATATAATTTCAGGGAAGCTAAACAGCTGCAAAGGGTTTCGGGTATGAAGGCCTTACAGATAGCACAGGTATTATGGTCATGGTCTGGGACTAGGCAAAACAAGCAGTGGTCGTGAGTGTCCTTATGTGGAATCTGCCTTCCACACTAACACTTGCCCTTCTGAGTTGACATGTCATCACAGCAAATACAGTAGCCAAAATATTAAAGAAAAAAAAAACAACAAGGTACTTATCTGAACCAAAGTTGACAACTTCACTGAAGAGCGACAGCCAGAGCAGACAATCGAACAGGTGGCAGAAAAGTTCTGAGGCCATTACATGATGATGTCCGCTTTATACCTGATGTCTCTTTATGGCCAATGTTTGTTTGCTGATGTGCAGTGTCGCATGTACCTCACAGTAGCTTTAGACTTTTGTATTCTGGCCTGATGTATGAGTCAGCCAGTGGTGGACTCCCTCATGGATACTGCAGCATATGAATAGAATGACATCTTTATTGTCATTCAGCCATACACAGGTATACAGCTGAATGAAATTTCTTTTCTCCATGCTCATGCACAAAACAGAAACACACCAACACAGAAACAAAAACAACAAAAATATACATATACAACAACTGTGAATGAGCCAATCAAAGGCCTAAAAGGCACAGAAGTTTCAAAAACCGAGCATGAATTCATGGACTACAGCCATCACTCCTGTACACAGCCACCATCTCCCACTCCATCACTAGCAACATACAAGTCCTGGTACTTTTTTCTGACCATCCTTCTGACATCACAGACCCTCACAACCACTGCTACCCGCAGGCCTGAACAGTTACTGGATCACCAGTAACAACCAAGCCCCAGTCCTTCCTTCAGACCTTCTTTCCGACACCACTGACCTTCACAACCACCGCAGGCCTGAACAACCACAACCAGTTAGATGAACTGTCCTCAAACTTCACCATCCATACTATCATCTGTCACCAGTTCCATTCTCCTACACTATCAGCAGCATCGTAAATCCAGCCTGGTTACCACAGACCCCAAAAAACAAATCTGGTCCCTTTAAATTATACCCGACAGACAAGGTTACGGCCTCCACTTCCCACACACCACATCTGGCTCAGCTCACTACTGAAGACCCAAACTTACATTTTCCATTGTTCCAAGTTTCCAAAAAACAAGCAAAAATTCCAGTGAGGACACCACGGACACCATTGCCGCAATCAACTTCACACTCAACCAGACCAAATGGACCACCAGATTAACAATCCACGAAGAAACACAACAAAACAAAAAAGTGCACAATGGGAGTCAGAGAGGCTGCTGCCACACAAGGTGCCACCATCCTCCAAACCTATGGGACTTGTTTAGCTAATCTTCAGACTGTTAGAAAAGATGATATGGTGCAAAGTGGTCCATTCAGTTGCAACTGTTGCATGTCATTCAACTTGTCATGGACTACTTTGCATTACAGGGTATCCAAAGTCCATACTGTT
Source organism: Protopterus annectens (assembly GCF_019279795.1). Lineage (NCBI taxonomy): Eukaryota > Metazoa > Chordata > Ceratodontiformes > Protopteridae > Protopterus > Protopterus annectens. Next base: position 489,431,395 of record NC_056739.1, read on the forward strand.
GAAGATTGTCATCTTGTGGGTGCAAATTCATACTGGAGGGCAGTTTGAATTACTTTCTGTAAAAAAGCTGGAGGTGCAGTAGTCATTTACATAGCTGGCTCTTTTTTAAAACTTTTACTATTCCTTTCCAGGTGGACCAGAAAATACAGGATATCATATGTACTTAGGAGCTGTTTTGGGTAAAGAATTTCACAGCCCCTTAGGTTTTGAATATTTAACAGGTTGCTAGTAATGCTATAAGTATGCAGCTGTTTTTATAAGCTACTTTTGTCATTTTTTTATTTTTCACAGTTTATTATGCTTTGTAGTTAGGTAACTATAACGTATGCGTGTGTAATTTCTCCAAGTATTTTGGGTTACTAATACCATGACGGCAATAGACCCCATTCTTAGTCAGGTTACAATTAGAGTTCATGAAATTAGTACTGCCTCCGTCTTTGATGATATCAGCCAAGATTGCTATTCTCAGCCCCAGCAATGTGCTCAGTGTTGCCTCCGTCTGTAGTACACATACCTCTCAAGTGTACCTCGTTATGGGGGGACGTACCTCATTTGGGGTCTTACAAGGGTCATGCTCCTCGAAATTCCTCAAAGTTCCACATTGACAGGGTCTGTTACACATTCAGTGCTCGGAATGTTTTAGGTGAAATCCATGGTAAATTGACATTAATCATATTAATTCATTAAAGGATCTTCTTTATAAGTGCAAACAGCATATTTTAACCATCCTATGACCTTCCTAGTTGAAATTGTTCGTAAGTCATTAGTATGTGTTCCACATTTTGCCCATTTGTTCCACATTATGAAGGCGAGTGTTCCTCATTTTGGTGATGGAAGGTTGAGAGCTATGGTAGTACATACGGGGTTACATGTACAGATAGCATATTTACCTGAGATTCTAAATTCTATTTCATTAGTCCTGTTGCTCCTGCTACTGTTGGAACTGTCAGGGTACCTTTCTTACAAATTGCTCTTATTTCTGCTTGCAAATCCTAGTATTTTCTGACTTTGTGTCTCTCTGTACATAAGAAACTGTAATCATTGGTTGTAGCAGTTTCAATGATTAGTGCTCCTTTTGACATGGACTGCTCTGGTTATCTTTCTGTGTTTAACTTTGTGTGCATATATTGATGAGCCTTTGATTTAGACATATCTGAAAAAGGTAGACTGGAGAAGTCCACCTTCCAGGTTGCCGTCTAAATAAGTAAATAATAGGGAATTAGAATTCAATACTTCAGTTATGAAAAAATTAAAATGGTGGCAGAATTTATTTCAGCTCAGAGGATAAATATTCTTTTCAAAGCAGAATAACTAAGGGTTAACACTGTGGTTATTCAGTACTGTACTTTGCCTATAGCGGCTAGGCAGGAGATGCAGTCTGCTACATAAGATGTCCATTATCTGCTTGTGACTGGAAATTTAAGCAGACGTTAACACAGCTATAACACAGCTTTTCTGGAGGAAAAATAATTATAATATATCATCTGCAGATAGCAAAATCGCAACATTATCATAGATTTTGTTTAAAAAGACAAACTGCACTGAGTAAAATTTTACATTCTCTGAGATGTTTTTGAAAAGTAACATTTTGCAAAATGCTCTGGTGCCTTCTTTTCTTCTGCAGTATTTCTCTCTATCACCATTCTACAGCATTGCATGTTTTTATTGATAACACCACAGGACAGCACACTGCAAGACTTGTTTAACTTCACTTGCAGTGGTTTACATTTTAAACAGCTAAATGCAAGTCATGACCTGTCATGCTGATGAAATCTTGAGACCATGCTTCATAAGTGTTCTGTGCTGATTATCAAATTAGTGTGGGGGATGGTTTTGCATGAAAGTGGCTCCAACCTCTTAAAACAACAGAAACACTCATCATTACTCCTTTGGCTTTTCTGTCCTCACTTCTTACCTATTTGATGCCTCAGGAGAGATAAGGGCCCTTAGCTACGTAAAATAAATACTACACTGGCAAACGCAGGATGACATTGACAACTTTGTTTTGACATAATAGGTCAAAAAGCACCACCTCTTATGTCATGTTAAGGCAGTTTTAATATGTCCTAATTTTATGCTTTCTACAAGTGTTTAAATAAGCACACTAACTTGTAAACACAGAAACACTTTACATTTATTCTGTAGTCTGACTGTAAGCATGGCAGCCACACATCACACACACACACACACACACACACAAACAAACAAACAAACACACACACACACACACACGTACACACGCACACACGCACACACGCACACACACACACACACACACACACACACACACACACACACACACACACACACACACGTTCAATTTAACACCAATGCTTTGTGTTTGAGGTGCCACACTTCCAAGCTAGACAGATGTGATCTGTGTACTGCATATACAGACCATCATAGTGATGTGACATCACCAAGGGATACTTTAATATTTTTGTAGTGGAACTGAAAAGACTAGTGCTCCCAAGCTGGTCCTTAAATTGGATAACCAGTTAACAATCAGACTCACTTCATATGTATTACACCAAACCTCTGTACTAATAAAAATCTTTTAGTGATAGGAGATTCTATAGTTAAAAAACAAGTAATCTCCGTGGTATCCCCGATGTCTCAAAATAGCCCACTAAAGTGTAGTGGGTCCAAAAACAAAACAGTGTAAGAAACTTCTCTGTGTGGAAGATTTTCAGTCCATATATTTCTAGTTAATCACTGTATATTCATCAGATCAGACAATAGTAGTAGAAGTAGCAAACTTAAACTCGTCTTAAGTCAAAACAAAACAAAAAATAATAATAGAAAATGTATAATTGTACAGCATTACTAAGTATTCAAAAGTAATCCAAGCAAGGTAGGCAGTCTGTTTCCAGTTGAAAATCCTTTATTAAGTACACAGACAAGCGATCCAAGTAAAACAAAAATAGAGTAATAATTTCCTCAAAAGCTTTCTAAATATATATACTTTTTATCAGGCATGGGAGTGGTTTATTGTGCTGTAAAGCAAAGTATTATTGGTACACATGTTAAATTCACATCCCTTCCCATTCTATAGTTAGGCACACATATTCTCTTACATGGGATGCAAAGTCTTGAGTGACATGCAGGGTGACAAGTCTAAACTCTGCATGCATATGACTAATGCAGGAAAGACACTGGTCTTGACTAACATCATAGCCTAGCCTACATCATCATCATAGCCTAGTACTAAGCTAACTGCCCTTGCGAGCCATTTTAAGCCTAGCCAATTATCCCTTGTGAGACTCAAATCCTGCACCTTGTGTTTATAAGGCAAACACCTTAACCATTAGGCCACCCTCCCAACCCTAAATGACTTGCTCAAGGTCACACAGTAGGCATATTAGGGCTGAGGGAATTAAACCCTGTACCACGGGAAATACAGCTGACAGTCTTAACCCTCTGTACCAAGTGTCACCCTTCCTTCTTCAAGAATGATGTCTAGCTACAAAGAAAAGATGGTTTCAGCAACTGGTTAAATAATTGATGTCATCCGTGGGGATCAAGTATATGTCAGCATCACACAAGATACTCAATAGTCCAACATGCTTCACAAAGCATGATCTGCACCCCTCGATCCAAGATTTCTGTATACTAAGACCCTTGCTACTCCAGTAGTGCCTTTTTTAGGTAGAGTTCAGCTAATGCACATTCCAGTGTAACTAACAAATCATACCCAAAACCTGATCATTTTGAGTGGCTCTGCTCAATGCAAAAAGTTTCAACAACAAATTGCCTCACATTGAGGCTGTTATGTGTTTGGAATACATCCATAAATATGTGATTACTGAAACTTGGTTTAAATGTAAAGAAAGCACCCCCTCCATACTTGAGTTTTGTGTCTACTGTGCCTTTAGATCCATTGGCAACTGTGGTAGCATATTCATATTTGTAAAGGACCATATCACTTCCAGACAGATCCCAGCGACTTACAAATTGAATTCCTAGAACTCCAAACCATCCTAAAAAGGATCAACTATCAGATTAATTCCTATTACAGGACATCCTGCATGTTCCCTGAAAATTATGTAACATTCCTAACTATACTTAAGGAACTCACCTTAAATGAACTCCATTATTTTGTGAGACTTTAACTTTCCCTATTTGAGCACCTATAACTCTAGCGTAGGCTATGCCTAGATGTTCTTAAACTTAATAAACAAAAACTCCGGAGACCAAATCCACTAGAGAAGATAATATTCATGATTTGGTCCTTACAAATGTAGCCACTTCATGCTGTTCTCCTGGTATCTCCTTCACCAGTTAAGTTGAATTATAAACTAGTGACTTTCACTTTCAAAATATCTAAAGCCTCTACATAAAATATCTTGGGTTTCAAGGATTTCAGATGTATAAACCTCATCAAACTCAAACTTAAGGTTTCTAAATTAATTCGTGGCAGCAGCATCAGCCCAATGTTGCCACAAGTAGGTAGGTTCACAAAGGAATTCTGCACCCATCTTTAAAAATGTATAGAGCTGTCAGTCCCTCCCAGAACAAAATATAATGGGAAATTCATAAACAAGCCACTTTGGTGGTCCATCAGTATAAAAAAATATACTCTAAAAGAAAAAAAAATGTACTTAAATTATACAGCAAATCCAAAAACCCTCATATCGCAGAAATCAGAAATAGTACAAAAAAACCTGAAAAATACTATTAGGCCTACTAATGCAGCATATGAATGTAGGTTAGCATCTAAAGCTAAGGATAATCGTAAATCCTTCTTCAGCTACATTAAGTAACTAAGGAATATCATCCAATTTTGCTCTGAACATATTCAAAATTACACCACCTGTTTGGACCCAATACATATTGCCAATACACTAAAAACAAATACAGTGCAAATTTCCCCCAGAAACTTCCATCCAAAGTTCGCATATCTCTGAACCCCTCGGCCTTCTACCATCATAAAGGAACATGTACTGAATGTACTTTCTAAGACCAAAAATGCATCTTCCATGAGCCTGACACTATATCTCGTTCATTAAACAGTACCAAGCATGTCCTAGCAGAGTCACTTCTCAGAATGTTTTGCCTAAATTGAGGCGCAAGTTGTGTCACTGGAACTTGGCAGATCACAGTAATGAGGCCACTCCATAAAGGTGGCTCTTATACCATGCCTGGGAATTACAGATCCATCAGCCTGATGATTCTTTTCTGCACAGCCATGGAATATATAATATTGGACATGAGACACTACAGTATCACAAATCTCATTAGACTTGATCTGCAGCAGTTTGGCTTTGTCAAGAGCAGATCAAGTCTAATGAAGTAGACTAACTGCGTCAATATAGTTGCACAAGCTGTTGATTGCACTTACACTGTTCGCATGGCATATCTTGACTTGGTGAATGTGTTTTATACCAAACCATATGCTGGCATTTAAAGTAAGCTTAATGCTTTAAAGATAGATCCTTGTATAGTAAGATGGAGAGCAAATTAGCTAAGAAGCAAAATCCACACACACTTTGAATGGTAGGTAGCCCATCAGAAAGTATGAACGTGGAGCTGGGACCTCTTCTTTTAAACATTTACTTCTGAAGTCTAGATTGGAAACCAAGTTTAGTGGCTAACTTAAGATCTGATGTTATCAATTTTCATTCATTTCTCAACAGATGGGTTCAGATCCAACTCGGCCATTACATTAACTCGTGGCCGCCAACAAACTCTCAAGCTCTTTTCCTACCCATAATGCACTATACCTAAGGTCTCTCAGATCTTGTTTGCTGCTTTCGCATCTAGACGTGGTCGCTTTCAGTCTTGAGCTACTTGATAGAGATAAGTAAAATTTTACAAATGTTATTCTTCAAACAGTTATTTTTTTGATTACTTGATAACTACTTCTATCGAAAGAAGGTTTAATCTGTTTTTTCACTTGTCTCCCACTTTCATAAACTTTCTACACCTTTAACACTTGATAGTGTAGTCTTTGCTACCATTGTTTGTAGGTCTTTTCTACCCTGTTTCATTCTTTATGGTTGGGAATATTCACATGAAATGATGTCTGATAAATGTTTCAAGAAATGCGAGAAATGTGGGCACAAAATGCCCCTTTCAGATGGCCACGCTTTGTGTGTTTACTGGTTAGGGTCTGAACACCTTGACCAAGCATGCAACATTTGTAGTGGGTTCAACACCAGACCTTTAATGAAAAGAAGAAACAAGTTTTAATTCTAAAGGGGCTGCTACCGACTCCTTTTTCTCAAGCCATTTATGCAGTTCAACCTCTCAAAACTAAATCCAAGGACCCTTCACAACAGTCCATATCTTCAGATTCCACTGATCTACTTCATCAGAACCAAAGAAAAAGAAGTCAAAATTGAATCCGATGTCTCTTGGGATCCAACCATCTTTATATCTGATCAGATATGTTCCAAGTCCTACCTCCGATCCAACAAAATGCACTCCGGATCTGAAATCCTTGGATCCTAAACCATTGCCATGGACTGTATATTCACCCAGCATGGATTTGGTCCCTTCCAGGGTACCCACCCATTTTTGGAGAGGCACTCAAAATCTTCTTTGGTGATGTCCACTCATTCCTCCAGAAGTGTCATGGAGGCAGATGTGGAACAGATGATGAGGAGATTCTTCATGGAGCAATTTCAGAAGGGAGTCCTCACTGTTCCTACCCCTTTGGAGCAGGATCACTGTCCATCTACCACTCCACCTGTACCAGCTCCTTCTCTGACCCAACCTGTGGTATTGGAGTCCTCAGATCTGAGGATTCCGGGCCCGCCTGGGTTGGATCTGAAGAGAACATTGTCTTCAGATCTGTTACCCTGAGTGCACTCACCCTGACATCTTCGGATCTGGATAACTCTTGGATCCAAAGTTTTCAGGTCAGATCCAAAGAGATAGATTCATCTCTGAGGTTTTTGGAGCTGTCTCTTCCTCTTGGAGCTTCAGCTTTGGATAGTTCAGCTCTGCCTTCCACCTCAGGTGGATTGCTTTTGGAGCAGAGGGAAGTGGCAGGCCAGAAACTAATTTTCTTGGCACCATTGACTTCCTTCTCTCCAGAGCTGTTTGCCTTTGAGGTTGTGAAGAGGATTTTCTCTGCTCCAGCAGGTCAGATGGATTCTTCCCCCTTGGATCCCCTCGACCTCTCAGATGACTTTGCAATGTGATCCTCAGCATTCTACTCCATGGGTACAGCTAGCCCAAAGCTTCCAGACTACCTAGTCACGTATTGCCATCTCTTCTGATACTTCTCTGGATCATCCCACCGAAGTCTCTAGGAAGAGGATGTGCAAGAGGAGGCACTTGGACTCTCCTCAAGAGTCTATCATTGAGGATACTTACTTCGATGAGGAGGAAGGGTCTCCCAAATCATCACCCAATGATGTCTCCTTTGGAAACATCCTTGAGATCCTTAAACAGAAGGATGGTTGGTCTGCTCAAAACCTAACTCCTGAGGAGTCAGTGTTTCTGGAAGCTTTTGGGACCAGCCTGTCTACTTTCTGGGCTACTCCACCTTCTGATGATCTTATTGATTTGGTTTCTAAGCAGGTTTGGGAGGAACCTGATACAATTGAGCTGATCTCCAAGAGACCAGACTGGATTCTACCTCCACCGGTAGGAAGAGAACATTGGAGTAAAGGGGTACCAGTTGATGCAATGGTCATGGTGGCAGCTACAAAGAAGGAACTCACAGAACAGAGTTCCACTGTCTATCCCCCTAATAGAGAATCCAGGGCACTGGACAGATTTGGTAAGTGAGTATATGCTTCAGTAACTTTTGCTCACAGATCGCCAAACTACTTAGCACACTTCACAAGACTGCAAAGGGACTTGATTAAGGAACTTTTGAACTCCCTTTCAGGGACCACTACTGCTGAGACTCAAACTTCTGTGGTCTCACAGTTGGCTACCCTTCAGTATATTGTGAATTCATCCATGAGGCTCATCTCTCATGCTGCAGAAGGTGCTGCAAGAGTCACAAGTTCAATTATTTCCATCAGGAGGAATGCCTGGATGTACCTGTGTGATTTTGTGGAGCCCGTCAAGTCATTGTTCTTCAGTGCTCCCTTTGACGTCTCCTTTTTATTTGGCCCCACTGTCAACGGCACACCCTCCAGGTGTGAGAAAGATGGAAAGACCCTCTCTACAGTGGGCTTGGATTTTTCAACCCCTCAAAGGATCTTTTCCAGGAATGAAAGACGTTGAAAAATATGGTTCAGGAAGTCTCAGGGTCCTTTCCAGGAAGTGTGTGAATGTAGTTCTCCCAGAGGCAGATGGGGGAACAATAACAGTAGAAGATGCCCCCATGGCAGAGGAGGCCCACAAAACTAAGGGTCTAGAGGTGCATTTTCCGACAGACCATTTCAGCACTCCTAAAGGGAGGTCTGATTGCCTTCCTCTGGAGGCAGTTGGAGGTTGCTTATCTCTGCACCAGGAAACCTGGCTACACATAACAAAAGACACTTGGGTGCAGAGAATTATTTTCAGAGATTATATTATTCCCTTTTACTTTCCACCCCCATTAACCAGTAGTAGCAGGGCATGTCAAACTAGAATGATTCTGAAAATTCACATACCTAGATGACTGGCTCCCCATTGCAAAAACAAAGGAGGTATTAATCCTAGCAAGAGATTTTTTAACCCCACTTGTGTTGAACCTTCAGTATCTCCATAAATTATGAAAAGTCAAGTTTACAACCTACTCAGTCTTTGCAATTTATAGACTGCTATTTAGATGCTGTCTCTCCAGTAACAAAGCTCCCACAGTCAAGGCTGACTTCTCTTCATCTACAAGCACAGGATGTTCTCATGACACACAATCCACCAACATCTCTCATTCTTCGATTACAGAGCTGCACAGTGGCTTCAGTAACTTTGGTCCTTCATGCAAGATTTTTCATGAGAGTCCTTCAATGAACACTGTCAGTTAAATGGTATCAGTCTGTCCATCATTCTGTTCATCTGCTGAGGTTGTCAACTCTGTGCTGTCATTACTTATGTTTGTGGATGTATTCTCCTTTGGTTTGGCAGGTATGACCATTAGTGTTTTCCTTCACATAGCCACAAATGTGCATGCTTCCTGGGGAACTCCTCTACACAGAAATTGTTACTCTTTTAACTCATTACATCCAAGTGACACCTCCATGTGCATCTGCAGTTAACTCCTACTGACACCTCTAGGCATCAAATATTGCTTGTTCACATTTGCATGAATAATTCCAAAACCATGCTATGTACAGTGTTTTAAGAAATTTCATCTTAAAGCTTGCACAATAGCAAACTCAAGTGTATTAATGTTTGGCCTCTGTCTAGTCCAGTTAAATAGATATTAACTGTTGTTTTTACGATATTAATTTTTATAGATCTAATTTTCACATTTTTCTAAATATTTCAACAATCAAGTAATACAGACAGAGCTCCTTAGCCTCATATGAAAGCTCTCAGCTAGGCGAATAAAATGCTGCTGACTGTATGTGTGTAAGTTTAGTAGTTGCTGAGATATTGCAAGTTGTTTACAAAAAATTACAAATGTAACAGTTACTGCATTTACTGTGACTTTTAAATTTCAGTTTAAGACCTGGAACCTAAAGAATACTACTACTGTAAAAATAGTTTGTGCTGAAGGGTTGCCATGTACACTTCTTTCATAATCCCTTTGGTTGCAGAGATATGAACATTTGTTTGAAATGTGAGGGCATAATTTGATTCTGTCAAATGGCTTAGGCTCCGCTCATTGGAAGTTGCAGTGAAAACTTCCTGAGCTCCATTAGAGTGAAAGAGTTAAGAAAATATTATTTAAATCTTATTTTATTTTACTTTCTGTTTACAAGCTGCATTTCCCTTTTAAGAAACCAGTTATCTTTATTAATACTATAAGTTTTCTGTCAGGGACCATTGCTTTTAGCTACTAGTTTTATTTAACTACTTGTGGGATATTTTTGTGAAAAACTATGTACTGCTTGTGTGAACTTTTATTTTGTGACTAAAATTTTATTCTGGGATGTGCAGGGTTGTGTTTTATCAGTGTAGTGCTTGTGTTCACTTTGTGACAATCTACCCGCCATTATTTTCTTTTTTGATCAGTATATTTATTACTTAAAAAAGAGTACTGACAGAGAATTTGTGTGCTGCTTGTGCTTTTACTTTGTGAAGGGGCTGGGATAAGTAGTGTAAGTTTAAGTGTGGATGCTTGGTGACATCTAACCTACCAAATGACTCATTCCAGTAACCCTTACCACTTTCTGCATCTCCTCCTTGCTATAGCATGGATATTTATTCCAGTCCTGAGGGTTACACTCTTTCTATACCTAGAAAGAAAAAAATACACTTACCAACCAGCCCTTGCTGGTGCTGTGAGCTCAGCTGAACCTATAGTGGTCATCAGTTGTTCCCCACACCACTCACTCTAACTCTGAGGAAAATATTAATTGTTACCATGTTGTGGAAGAATTTTCTTTTAATCAGACCATAGCCAGGATAAATGAGAGATTGCTATCTGAACAAATGGATGTTGCTGCTGAAATGAGGAGATGTTATGATAAGTTACAAATGGATATTCCTCATTCCTCACTCATCACTCCTGTATTGCCAGCCCTTGAGGATGTGTTGAATGCTGCATCAGATCATCTTGATACCTAGCTGTCAGCCCCTAAGAAAAGCAGATAAACTGTATAAAGTGCCTCAGACTAATAGCTTTCTTTTCTGTCTTCTTAGATCAGACCCATCAGCTATATCCACTCCTTCACCTGCTGGCAATGTGTTGACCTTGAACACCAATCTTACTCCTTGTAATAAGGAAGGCAAGTTGTAGGACCATCTAGGTGAGAGAATGTTTTTCTTATTCTAGTTCAGCATTCAGAATTTTCATTTATAAGGCATAAATGTGGAAGTTTATGCTTTGTGTTTTTATGTATATTTGTGTGTGTGTGTGTGTGTGTGTGTGTGTGTGTGTGTGTGTGTGTGTGTGTGTGTGTGTTGGGTCTACTGCTTTACATCGAAAATGCACTTCTTTGAAATAAAGCAGTAGACCCTACACTTCAGTGAAAGTCCACTTAAACGAAAGTGCACTTTCGCTGAAGTCTAGTTCCCTGGGCTACCCCCAAAAAAATAAAACACTAAAACATGTTTTTGCAAGGGGGCAAGCCGCCCTGCACCCCCCATGTGGGGGGCTGTGCCTCCCACACCCCCCTACTTAAATATACCAACTCCAAGATCGCACTACAGCGGGGAAAAGGGAATATTCCCATTCCGCGCTGTAGTGTGACTGCTGAAGTCAATGTTTGAAGTTTCACTACTTCGAACAAGTGGACTCGGTGAAGTGGGGTTCGAAGTAGTGAAACTTTGAACATATTGACGGATCCCATATTCATATATATAAATATATCTATATATAAATATATAGGTAGATATATGGTTTACTATCAAAATGTGGAATGGCACTTATGCGAAACTTGGATGGTTGAATGCGTGTTTTCCAGTTTCTGTAATGCCGTTCTGAAAATGTTCAAATGCACATTAGCGAATGGTAGTGTACATTCACTAATATGAGATCGACATTCTAATTGGAGATTGCACTACAGTGGGGATCAGAAAATGTAGCCTTTTCCTCAGTCTCAGAGCTGGAATATATAATTTGCAGGGGGTGTGAGGGGTGCAGGGGGGGGGGTTTGCCCACCTGCAGAAATGTAAAAAATGTATATGTTTGCTACTGTAACTTCACCACAATAGCCTGAGGGTCTGATGTCACCTTCTCATAGATGAAGGTATTTTGAAAGTAGACCTTCACAGTGGTGAGTTCCGACATTTTTCACTATCTGCACGTACATATTCTGCACAATGATTCGATTATGTGAGTAAAAATTGTTGTGCCTTTAAACATTTTGATAGTAAGCTCTCTCTCTCTCTCTATATATATATATATATATATACACAAACAGTCTGAGGGAATTTGCTGCCACACATCCTGAAGAGGATAGTTCTTTTCTGAATCACTCTGTTTCTGCCTTCTCCCAAGTATCCAAAAGTGCTTTGAAGAGCGTGAATGATTGTGCAGATACTTTATCTAGGGCCACACTGTTACTGCTACAGTGTTGAAAAAATATGACCCTGTACAAAGCTAAATGCTTGCTGATGAGGTAAAGTCTGAAATTTTAGATTCTGCTTTAGACAAGGAGGTTGTGTTTGGCTTCTCTGCCTCCCAGGTTCTCAAACAAGTTGATGAAAGAGCAAAACTGATTCAGGGAGTATCTAAGATTTTTCATGTCCTCCAATACAAACCTTTTAAGCTCTCTTTCACTAAAAATCCAAATAAGCAGAACCAGTTGTATTCTAAAGAGATGGCCAGATAGAAACATCAATAAGAAGCAGGGGTCCTTTCAGAAAAAAGGGACAGACTAACAGCACAGAATGAATTTACCAGAATCTCCCCCTCCTCCAGCCAGTATCTTCACAGTCCTGTCCCAGAAGCTGGTCTTCAACATCCCACTTTGACAAAAGATTGTCTTAGACTGTTTGGTGTTAAAAGTGATGCAGTGGGGTTACAAATGGCACTGGATACAAAAACCTACTTCCAGGGGAATTCCTCTCCAATCTCCAAGCCAAACAGAATATTTTCCTCAGGGTCTGCTGTCTTTACTCACCCAGAGAGTTATAGAGCTATTGCCTGTAAGTCAAAAGGGAAAGGCAGTTCTAGAATGTTTCTGGTACCAAAGAAAAAGCCTTCCTGGAAACCAGTCATAGATATTTTATTTCTACACCTGTATGTGAAAGTACCAAAATTCAAAAAGTTGAGCTTATAGAACCTGTTACCCTTCATTTCTGCCATGAGTTACATGAAAACATTAGATCTAAAAATGCTTGTTATTGCATTCTCATAGCTAGAGGCCTCAAAAAATTTCTTAGGTTCTCTGTATATGGGCCACATTATCCCCAATCCTAAGGCGAAAAGGCCTGGAAGTTTGTCCCACATAGAATGAGGAGCATGTACAAGTGAGTTTCTTGAGAGGGGTTACCCCTCTGATACTGTCAGCACTGCTTGTCATTGGGCTTCCAATCAAAATAGAACTGACTTGTTACAATACAAGACCAACAAAAAGATTCATCTTATTCTTTGGTTCGTCTGGTGACCACATATGGACGCAATACACGTGGGTTTATGAATATCATTAACAGACACTGGAACATTCTCATGGCTGAGGAGAGATTACACCCTTTGTTGGGTGACAGATGTTCTTTTTCTTTTAGAAGAGGATGGACATTGGGATCCTTTTTAGCCATTATAAGAGGGTGGGTCCTAGTTCCATTGTCCCCACTCAACAGACACTGAGGGGTGGCCCAGTGTTGGGTTGCATACCATGTGGCCATTGTTCTTATTGCAACAAGGTCCAACATACGAGGGAATTTAGTAGTTGTAATACATCAGAAGTTTTCAATATCAACTTCTGGGCTAACTGTAGTACAGAGTGGGTCATCTATCTAGTCACATGTACATGCTCCTCATTCTGTGTGGGACAAACTTCCAGGCCTTTTCACCTCAGGATTGGGGAGCATCTTAGTGACATTAGGAATAAGCGTCCTAATAATGCTCTGTATAAACATGTGTGTAAACATAATTCTGCATCTTTTTATTTTACTGTTATTGATTGCATTGTAGGAAAATGTAGGGATAAATCAGGATGGCATGATTTACTAAACTTTAAGGAACGTAAATGGATTATTAAATTAGGGGCTTTGTTCCCACCTGGGCTTAATGACCAATTTTAATGCACCAATGAACTGTCTTTGTGGTACTATAAATATATATATATATATATATATATATATATATATATATATATATATATATATATATACACATACTTATATGAATGGTTACTAATGGCTTTTGTTAACTCACTGAAGAAGGCTATTACAGCCAAAACCAGTTTGAGACAGGTAGTTGGGCTTACTACCCTCTACCTAGATATGTGTTTTTTTACATTAAATCTTTTGAATTCCACCTTTTCTGCTGGCTGCGTTGGTGTTTTGATGTGCTGACTTCACAGCCGTGCAGTTGCTGTACGTGCACCACATTGCTTCCTGGGTCAAATTATCAGTTCCCTGTGTTACCCTTTGGATTAAAACAAAAAGGATGGCAATGTGCACTCAATCCTTTCAAAACCAAAGAAACTCCAAAGCATGAAAATTGCATTAAAATCCACATCAAGCAGTGAAGTAAGCAAGTAACAACTGTCAGTGTGTCAAACAAAAACTTCACACGAGAGTCTGAATAATTTGGGCTGTATGACTTGTAATTTTTGCTTTCATCTGCCAAACATATAGATTTCATCAGAAACAGCATCCACTACAAACAGCTCAGTTGAAAAATTCTTAATTAATGACATCACTAACAGTCAATCAAGTCTTAAAGACAAAGTACACCTTAAGAATACATTCATTATAGGCAGTGATAATTGTGAAGGCTGCCAGCCTAGCTAGATAGAATTTTGTAGATAATTCAATGTCATTGTAAATATTAATATAATCCACAGGTTTGTTTTACAAATATAAAGAAAACTAAATAAAAAGGTTGTGTTATATGCTGAACTTCAAAAATGTAACCCTGCTGGAAGAAAGCTGTTAAGTAAAGAATTACAACTGTGTTTGATCTCAAGCTCGGAGACAGGATGTCTGGGCTAGCAAATTAGTTCTATTGTTATTAAGACAGCGATAATTGCTAGATTTTTACATGTAAAAGTGCCTTTTGTTGCTGTGGCTACCTGGCCAGGTGCAGTTTACAAAGAAATGTAAATTCTGAGTTTCTGTTAGCCTGGGAACTAAAAGAGAAGTGATAAAAATGATGTAATGTGAAATGAGTCAGCAGTTCTGGGTATTATCAATTTAAGACTTTCTCAGAGAGAAAGAGTGAGCATTTTGGATTTTGTCTGAAGCTGACAACAACTCACCAGCACTTGCTTGCTCTGTATTCAAGTAGTATTTAGAACAATGATTTCTCTTAGAGTTAGATGGAAATATAGCCAGATTGGTCTAGCTATTTTCTATATTTATGTCAGACTATCCTACAACATTGTTTTAAAAGTTTCCTGTGATTTCTGAAATCTTTATTAGCACTGTGTTGAATTGATGAGATTTGTCTTGTGTTTTTATTATTTATTATTAAATATTTTTAAACGTTTCAACTGTGGCTGTTTTGTGTAGAGATAATTTAAGCCAGCCTAGCTAGATAGAATTTTGTAGATAATTCAATGTCATTGTAAATATTAATATAATTCTCAGGTTTGCTTTACAAATGTAAAGAAAACTAAATGTAAGAAAACTGTGTTATATGCTGAACATCAAAAATGTAACCACAGTGCACCCTGCTGGGGGGGGGGGGGTGACAACAACTCACCAGCATTTTGCCATGTAAGTAAACTTATTTAGGAAATAGTTTCTCTTAGAGTTAGATAGGAATTTAGCCAGATTAGTCTAGCTGTTTTCTTTCTTTATGTCAGACTATCTTACAATACTTTTTTAAAGTTCCTGTGATCTCTGAACTCTTGATTAGCACTGTGTTGAATTGATGAGATTTGTCTTATGTTTTTATTATTTATTCTTAAATATTTTTAAACCTTTCAACTGTGGCTGTTTTGTGTAGAGATAATTTAAGCTCTAGAGTACTTGCATGTATGTTGTGATACTGTCCAAGCCACTCCAGTAGTCTTGCAGCTCAGTCACAATTACTGTTTGGATAAGAGTAATATTACACAATGAAATTGGTCACCCTTTGGTAAGGGCCTTATAGTAGCTGATAGTAGTGGTTGGTGGCAGTCAGTACTACCTTATAGTCCGGGCAGAAAGGGGGCACAGATGGAGAACCTGTGCCAGCCTTCCCCAGGAGTGTCTGTGTGTTTGTATATAAATCAAATCTTTGAGTGTGTCAGCTACTTGGGCAGGGACATGAAGCACTGGTTGGACAGAGAGGATGCTTGAGGTTTTAGCTTGACCACTAGGCTGAGATTTGGACCCTATAGCTGTGCCAGTGGGGAGTCTTATTGGGCATCTGGAGAGAAAGGGAGAAACCAGCCCCAGACTGACTGTGATCTCTGTGTGCTCTTAAGGGAAATTGTACTTTACTATGTGTGAACTTGTTATCCTCCCAATGTGCATACCCCTCACTGGTGCTAGTGGTGAGGATTGAGGCTCCTTGATTACAGGGCCAGTGCACGGGCGTCACAGTAATAATAGATAGAATTCATTGTTTAATATTAAAAACATATATACAGCATACATAACTGATATGTCGAATTTTATTCCTTTGGGACAAGAGAATTTTCCATGAACTTCTCCATTTCCATCCAGCAGCAACTCAGCAAGTACGGTTTCTGATTTTTCTTTGCCTCTTATTTCTCATGGATATTTAGTTGATGAAACACCCATACATACTGAAGTGGAGTTTAACACTTGGCTTAACCATAAATTTTTTCATATTTTTCAGATTTTTCAAAAAGATTTTTCAGATTCTGTCGGTAGTATGCAATGGAAATCAATCACAGGTGGGGCCTAGAAGCAATGGCAAAAATGATGGGGGAAGGACCATGTACCATTTATGTATTACAACATTTGGAGTTTGCACTTACTCATAATTTTTTTGTATTTGAAAATTCTTATTTCCTACAGAAGGCAGGCACAGCCATGGGGCATCTTTTGCTCCTTCTTTCGCAGTTATCTTCATGGGATTTTTTTGAGAATTTATACATTTATGATAGTAAATTTCATTCTCAGCATGTGATAGTTTTTAAGTGGTACATAGATGATTTCATTTTAATTTGTAAAGGGGAAATCAGTCAGTTTGAGGAATTCATGAGTGAACTGCATCAGAATCTGTGAGAAATACAGTTTGCACACAGAACTCATACGAAAGCAATGCATTTCTTTGACATGGAATTTTTTGTGGGAGAGGACAATAGGATCTCATTCAGACTTATTTCAAGGAAACAGTGGTCAATAACTTTCTGTGTGCAGAGAGCATGCACCCTCCCCATTTATTGGAGTCTATACCTTTTGGAGAGTACAAATGGATTAGCAACAACACTTATGATAAAACACAATTGAATGGTGAATTTTCTAAAGTTACAGTGAAATTGGCTTATAGGGGCTATTCTATGAAAGTTTTGAAAATTGCAGAAAATAAGGCAAAGGATATTTTTATTCCTAGAGATTCCCCATTTAGGAAACAGATAGCTGGGGGGTATTATATGAAAAATGTGTAATGAGAGAAACAGAGAATGATATATTTTTTGTTAATAAATTTTCCCCTTTTAGTAAAATCTTGAATTATTTGGTGAACAGGTTGTGGCCTATTGTGAAGCAGGTTGATGAGGTTGGTAGTCTTTTCACTGGTAGAATTATTTTCTCCCACAGCAGATTTCTTAATTTGAAGGAGTTATTAAATTTCAGAACTTAACATAAGGTAGGGAAATGGGTAGGCACCTTTGCATGTGGGAGATGTAAGGTATGTGATAAGGTTAGGAATATTTCAGGTAGTTTAATCAATGGAAAAAGATATAAATCCCTGGATCATTTCAACTGTAATACCTGTGGGGTTATTTATGTTATACGGTGTGGCTGTAATCCCACCATGTGGTTGACTTCTTTGAAACGGTCACCAAGGCCATTGATGAGGGTAAGGCAGTCCATACAGCCTACCTGGACCTAGCAAAGGCCTTCGATACAATACCCCACTCGGGTATCATTGAAAAACTCATCAGCCTAAAGGTAAACCCATACGTCACAAGATGGGTTGCAAACTGGCTGAGTGACAGAACCCACAGGGTCAGAGTTGCTGGCGCCATGTCAGACTCAATGCCTGTCACAAGTGGTGTCCCACAGGGCTCAGTCCTGGGCCCACTCTTGTTCGGCATCTACTTCTCAAGTACAAGCAAACACAGGAGGGTTATGGCTGACCAAGTTTGCAGATGACTGCAAACTGGGTGCCATAGTCGAAAACACATCTGACACAGATATCCTTCAGAAGGGCCTCACAGAAACGGATAACTGGTGCCAGAGCCATGGCCTAAAGTTAAATGCCAAAAAAATGCATAGTCATACCCTTCGGGAAAATCAAGGTTACCCCTAGCTACCATATAAGAGGCAATCCACTGAGCACAGAAGAAGTTATCAGGGACCTGGGGACCCAGGTTGACAGTAACCTTTCATTCGACACTCATGTTGCTAAAATAGTTAGGAAGACCTTCTACATTGCCCACCTGATCATGAAGGGATTCACATCTAGATCAAGGGAGGTCATAGTCTCCCTGTACTCATCACTCATCAGACCAATGATTGAGTACAATGCCCCATTCGGAATGTATCTGACCCGACACTTGCAGCAGCTGGAGAGGCCCCAAAAGTTCCTCACCAAAAGGATAAAAGGTCTCAAAGATATGTCTTATGCTGCCTGGCTGAAAGAACTCCAGCTCTATTCAGTCGCTTACCGCCTGCTCAGAGGTGACCTGTGCCTGACATACAAGGCCATGTCAAACCCAGATTTGATGAACATGCTTCACCTCAAAAAATCGAAATCTCTTAGAGCAACAAGGGCAGGAGACCTAAACCTAGACACAGCTATTAATAGGACGTGCTGGAGGGATAGATTCATCACCCAAAGACTCCCTATGCTGTGGAACAAAATCCCAGTATATGTGAGGCAGAGCACCTCGCTGGCTTTGTTCAAGAGGAATCTTGACCAATGGATGGGAGATCGCAGATATACCCCAGGGATTACCTCAGTGTCTCTGCTCGACAGAGGCACTGCAAAATAATGGGCATAGTTTCTCCAAACTAAAGGGGTGGCGTAAGCCACAAAACTATGGGCTAGGCTTGTAAATGCCCTCGGGCAGATAGCCTAGTATAAACCTATGAACCTATGAACCTATATAGGACAAACAAAAAGGATGGTTAAAAGAAGAATTATGGAACATCTGGGCGGCATCAGACATGGTAGGGTGGAAAATCCTGTTGGCCAGCATTTTCAATCTAGTCACATGGGGTTAACTAATAGCTTCGTTTTCAATGTGTTAGCCAAGCCGTTCTCAACACAAGGTATAGCTTAAGTACAAACATTATTAAGAATGGAAACCAAATATATTATTAATTATAAAACATTATGGTCAAGTAGTCTGAATTTAGAGCTTGATTTACATGTGTAAGCAGGTGTTTATGTTAATATAATTGTGTAGGTGTATATTCCTAGGAGCATTTTTTTATGTTATTGTTTGAACTGAATAGTTGTTCTTTATTTTTTGTTTTTTGTTATTAGAAAAGGAAAAAAAAGTGATTCTGTATAACCCTGTTACTACTCTACGACTCATTGCTTGAATTATTGGTTAATTGATTAATTGTATAATTAAATTGAATATAAAAGGGTACTACCCTATGATGTTTATTGTTCCCTGGAAGGCATTATAGCTGACGTACTGGGGAAGCATCAGTAAAGAAGAGGATAGTGAACCGTGGTTCTGGTGTATTGTGTTTTCTTTATTTTAACCATAAATTTCACCTCAGTTTTGATGTCACTGCATCTTTACCTGATCTGGCTTATGTTTTTTGAAAGTTACTATTGATGCTTTTGAAAAAAAACTTATTAGACTCCGTAGTCTGCAACTTGACAACAACTATTTGAGTGAATGCCTACATTTGAAGATTGTACCCTGGAGGTTGCATTACAACAAGTTTTCCAATGAGACTTTGAAAAACTATTTTTGTTTTTCAAGGAACTTATATTATTTGATAAACAATGCTAGTGCAACTTCTCATCAAACATAATGGCACTTAGATCAACAACATACTGGCAGAAGTTCAGGACCTGAGAACAAAGTGTGACTTATTATTTGCTCAATACAGACCTTTTTATTTTGAAGTTTTCACTAAAGTTGATAACAGCCGTAAAGTTATCAAAACTAGGAAAGTTAAAAATTACAATATACTAATAATACTGCTTATGTATTAATCACAAACTACACTGGCTATAGTAGTACAAATGTGACCTCTGGAGCATCAAATTTTAACTTTGAGCAAGGTGTGGTTAACAGTATGAGCCATGAGTTGAATAGCCCGTCTAATTGTGATCTTGACAGTCATACTGAATTTTCACCCCTGAAATGTTCTGAACATATCATGAGTGCTACGGTAGCAAGACAAGAACACACACAAAATAATGGTCCCATTAATCATCAGAGTACTTCCAAGGGTTTTCTGAGGAGGAAGAAATAATACAGGGGGCAGAGCAAGGGGAGGTCCAAAAGCAGAAATTAAAAATTACTTATGTTGCTAACATTATTCAATTGAGCTTCAGTGGTTTACTTTAACCCGCCAAGGTGTCATGCTCAGGTTAATGTTAATATAATTTCTTTTTACTTTGTTTAAAAAGGGTTTTACCTTCATTCCTGGTAAACGCTTTGATTTGGATGATGCCATTACAGAATTACATTTGTTTACTCGTAAACTCAATTTATCTGTTCATTTCAAACAGGATGCAAATAATACAAGCTTTACACATTCAGTATTAAAAAGAAAAAGTATATTTAACCCTACTATACACCCCTTGATAGCATCTCTTGCAAAAGCTTGCGAGTAGGAAATTTATACACTGGACATAAAAATATATCATTATTCATATAATCTTAGTAAAGAAGAAAGGCATATTTTTAAGAGATCTCTGTAGCAATAAAACCCTTAAAATTATTAAGCCTGACAAAGGTGGAGGAGCTGTTCTGTTTGATTCCATAGAATACTTGCAAGACCACCCTACATATGAACATTGTTCTAGTAATGAAGTTACTATAGCTTGTCGAAAAATTGATTTGTTCCTAAATAACTATTTGTTCCAGGGGGTTGTTGATTCCAAATTATATGAATATCTCTTAACTCCTAATCCAATCATTCTGGCCATTCTTGGAATCCCTAAGATGCATAAAAACATACAAAATCTGCCTTTTAGAATGATTGTGGTGGCACAAAATTCCCAAACCCACTCCTTAGTAGTTTATGTGGATAGGACTCTAAAACCTATTTTTCAAGTGCAAATACACATGCTAAGGGACTCATGGGATTTTTTGGGCTGTCTGAGCAGCCACCTGTGATGATGTGAGGTATTGCCAGCTATGCTAGGAGATGTAGGGCAGTGGATGTGTAACATATGCCAGCATAGCTAGCTGAAGTTTTGTAAAGAATTATATGTCATTTGTATATCAAACCGATTTTCTACAGGTGTTTGTTTTGAAAATGTAATTGTAAAGCTGCTTATGTTAAAAATGTACCAACAGTGTGTCCTGCTGAACAGAAAAGAAATATATATGTATGTCAGACTGTACTATTGTAACTGATTAAATGTATATATTGTAACAGAAGATACTGGAAGAGAAGAGGTTAAGTTCAACCCCAGCTAACTTTTAGAAAAATATTCTGAAATTAAATTACCTGGTTTAGGCCATAAAGATTGTATCTTACAGTTCTGATTGCAGCTAGAGACAAAATGTCTGTGAAAACAAGTAATAGGTACCCTGCTGTATTGTTCATAGCAGTGAACTAATTGTTACCCTGGAAGGGTGGAAGTGTTGAAATGGTTTTATGACTTCTAGATACTATAATGCATCTTAGCAAAGCTCTACCTGTGTGTATGATAACATATATGTGTGAGATTCTGGTTCATTTTCTAGTAAAGGGAGGTAGTATGGGAACCAGAAGTCAGATGACCAGGTGTATGTGATATCATTCTATAATCCAGCACTGAAATGATGTTTTAATACTAGATGAGGCTGAAGTCTCAGAACAGTCTGTTTTTGAAATCTGACATAGAAGGATCACTCACCTACTTCATCTTACCTTGCTTTAGTGAGTAACCAGGGAATAGTAATTCTTTAGATCAGTCAGGAAAATATAGCGAGATTAGTTAAGAACAGTTTTCCTGTAACTGTGTAAATCTATCCACTTGTGTTATCTTCATATTTCCTGTGATTGAAACACTGGTGTTTATGGTAAATGGATATTTGGTATTTTCATGTTCTTTTATTATTTCTTATTAAATATATTTAAACTTTTCATTGTGGCTGGTATTTTAGGGAATATTTTAACCCTTGAAAGTACTTATATTTATTTGGTGACACTGTGGCCACTCCTGGAAGCCTTAATGCATTGGCCAAACACTACAATTTTTTTCTTAATATTAATTTTACTCAGTATAATTGGGTACCCTTGTAAGAACCTTAGAGTAACTGTCTTTGGAGTGTCCTGGTGGCAGTATCTACCTTATAGTCTGGGTAGAGGACATAGCTAGTAAATCTGTGCCAGCCTTTCCCATGTTAGTGTGTGTGTGTGTGTGTGTGTGTGTGTGTGTGTGTGTGTGTGTGTGTGTGTGTGTGTGTGTGTGTGTGAGTGTAAATCAAACTTCAAAGAGTGTGTGTATATGTATCAGCTACTTGGAGCAAGGACACAGACCACTGGTTTCACAGAGAGGGTGGTGGAGGTCTTGGCCTGGGACACTCAGCTAAAGACTCAGCTCTGTAGTTGTACCACTGGGTAGTCATACTGGGGGTCTGGAGAGAGAAAGAAAGGGAAATCCAGACCCTAGACTGAGTGTTTTGATCCCTGTGTGCTCTTAAGGGAAATTCTGTTTGGTGCAGAGACCTGTACCTGGAAATTCTGTGTGTGTATCTATTTTTGTTCTAAATGAATGTCCCTCACCAGTGTCAATGCTGAGGATTCAGACTCCTTGATTATTGGCTCAGAGGAGAGATGTCACATCACTTATGAGATCCAAACTTGTTTTTTGTAACCATTGACATTATGGACCTGTTTACTTGTATTCCTAAGTCAGAGTGGCTGGATTTTTTTTCACATATTCCCCTTCTCTTTCTAATTTTTAAGTTATAAAAATATTTTGATTCTTGTGAATTTTCTGAAAATTATTCTTAAAAACAATTTTATATATTTTTTGCTGGAAAAGTTTGCAAACAAGTGAGAGGTACAGCGATGGGGGCTTTTTGTGCAAATGTAGTCGTGTATGCCTGGGAGACTGCATATTTTTTCTAGTGAATTTTTTCATCATTATAATTTACACTTTTGTTATTTGGACAATATTTTTATTACATGGATGGGAACTCAGCATCAGTCACACAAGTTTTTTTAATACTTTAACCTCACTATTACATTTCTGAAATTCACACAGACTTCTTGTAATTCATTTAATTTTCTTGACACAACCATTATAAAGACTGAAAGTGGCTTTGTTTCAACTATTTTTAGAAAGCCAACTTTTAGTAATGGTTATTTACATCTTCACAGCTGTCACCCCTTGACACAAAAGAAAAATCTTGTTAAGGGACAACTTATCAGATTAACTAGGATGATATCGGACAGGGACATCTTGAATCATGAAGTAGCAATTTTGCTTGACATGTTCAAGGATAGAGCTTACCCCAAGAAACTACTTGAACAATAACAATCACAAGTAATTTCAGAATGGGGCCACTAATACACACCTTTATTGACTCTGATTCAAATTTGTTACAAATTAGTGTGAATTCCAGCACTTCTGACAGTAAGGAAGTGGCTAGTAACCTAGGATTTGAGAGAGCTATGATTATTCAGTACAATAGTGGGGGTAGTCAATTAAAATCCATTTATTATTAACAACTAGAACTTTTTAAAGTTGAATTCCAGTGTTTTCAAAATTCTCGGCGAACAGCTGAGATTTATGTATAAGACTGCCAACAGTTTAAAAAGTATTTCTGAAATGCAAAGGTTGGATGTTACTACTAAATTAGTACACAGGTGAAGTAGATGTTTTTTTTTAAACTTTGTAAATGATAAATGATGATGTTATAAGTATTATGTCTAACTTTGATGTGAAAGAGAACAATGCAATTAAAGTGACATATATGAATGGTAATTGTAGTATGACAAGATGGGACATGTTGGGAGTTTTGGTCAAAGCCTCTCTGGGTCCATTGTCTTTTGGGGTGGGGGAAAGGGCTTTTTCTCTCCAAAGAGAACCACATTCTCATGTTTCAGATGCTATCACTTTTCTGCCATCAGTTCCTATTCCACAGGGACAGCCAGTTCCAATAAATCTCCAACCAGTTCCAGTAGAAGAATCTTCCCTCTCTTCTGACACCTCACCTGAGCACCCTACAGAAGAGGTGCACTGGAACAGAATGTGTAAAAGGAGACACATAGACATGCCCATGGAGTCTGTCATGGAGGATACAGATTTTGATGAAGGAGAGGGATCCCCCAGGTCACCAGTAGATGACATCTCCTTTGGAGATATTTTACAGATCCTAAAACAAAATGGTGGCTGGTCTTCCAAAACCACTCAGCAGAAGAATCGGTATTTTTGGAGGCTTTTGGTTCTGGCCCATCTATGTCTTGGGTTACCCCCCCCCCCCCGGCAGATGAAGTTATTGATTTGGATTCCCGCCGAGCTTAGAAGGAACTGGATACCATCAAACCATTTCCCATAAGACCTGAGATATTTTTAGCCCCACCAGCAGACAGACCCCACTGGAGCAAATGAGTCCCAGTCAATGCTATGGTGGTGGTGGCAGCCACCAAGAAAGAGTTAGCAGAACAGAGCTCTTCTATCCATCTGCCAAACGGAGCTTTGGACAGATTTGAAAAGTGAGTCTTTGCCTCAGCAACTTTTGCCCTGAGGTCACTAAACTACCTAGCAAACTTTGCTAGGTTTTATACAGATTTGACCAAAGAGCTTTCAAATACTCTCTCAGAAGTCCGCATCTGCTGAGGACTTCAAAAGAGCATCCTCAAAACTGGCCACTGTCTTATCCATATCAAATGCTTCGATGAGGTTGATTTCTTACACAGATGATGGTACCTCACAAGCAGCTGGTTCAGGCATTGCCATAAGGATACATGCCTTGATTCAGCTATGCAACTTTGCAGAGCCTTTTAAGATGTCCTTTAATAACATTCCATTCAATGGGACTCCCTTGTTTGGGCCATCAGTACAAGATATGCTTACCCACAGTGAACAAGATGGAAAGACTCTGTCTGCCATGGGAATCAAGTTTTCTATGCCTCAATGAACACTTTCTAGGAATCAGAGAGGCAGTAAGAAGATGTGGTTCCAAAAATCTCAAGGGCCTTTCCAAGATTCACTCAGTGATAATTCCTCCAGAGGCAGAGAAGGAAATTTTAATGGTAGACATTACCCTAGAGGCAGAGAAAGTCCGCAGAACAAGGCTTCAGAAATTATTTTTCAGACAGACCCTTTCAGCGGTCCTGAAGTGCTGCTCGACTGTCCATCTCTTGAGGCAGTCGGATGTTGATTGTCTTTGCACTCAGATGCCTGGGCAAGTATAACACAAGACAGATGGGTGCTAAGAATAATATCCAGGTGTTATTATATACCATCTTTCCTTCTTCCATCTCACAAAAGGAAGAGACTTCCTGCTATTCCACCCAGTCAAAGGACGGCAGCAGCACAAGAAATCCAAAAGCTGATAGACAAAACAGCCATCCAAAAGGTCCCATCATACCAAATAGGATTTGGAATTTATTCACACTTCTTTTTAGTGCCAAAGAAAACAGGAGACCTCAGACCAATTTTGGATCTAAGCAGTCTGAATCAATACATGAAGAAAGCAAAGTTCCAGATGGTTGTGATTCAGTCTATCCTACCCTTTCTTCACAAGAACAACTGGATGTGGTCTATAGATGTTTAAGGATGCATACTATCATATCAAAATAGACAAGCAATCCAGAAGACATTTAAGCTTTTGGCTGGGAGCCAGTCATTACCAATTCAGTGCCCTGCCCTTTGGACTCATCACAGCCCCCAGGGTGTTTACCAAATGCATGGCAGTAGTGACAGCTCATTTGAGACTGAAAGGATTCCAAGTGTTTCCATATCTAGATGACTGGCTCCTCAGCGTCCCCTACAAGCATCTACTTCTGCATGCCAGGGACTATTTTCTCCAGATTTGCAAATCATTGGGTATAACAATAAATCATGCCAAAGCAAACTAACACCAGCCCAGAGTCTGGAAGTCATCAGTTTAATTCTAGATATGACAATACAAGTAGCATCTCTACCTCCTCATCATAATTCAGCTATCAGAAGCCAGGTTCATCTTCTTGCCCATCCATCTCCTCCAGCAAGATTAGTACTTTAAGCACTAGATTCTATGGCAGCAGCCATAGTCCTACTTCCTTTGGCATGTTTCTTTATATGGGTTTTCCAGTAGACTCTAGCTGTACAGTAGTCCATTCTGTATTAACTCCTATCCTTTCCAGTCAAGCTCATCCCAGCTTGCAAACAACACATCCACTGGTGGGTATAATTGGATGATCTTCATCTAGGCAGATCTTTTGTTCTACCAACCCTGATGGCCACAGTGGCCATGGACACTTCTCATCTGGGATGGGAGGCATTTATTGGGAAGAATGATCCAAGGCAAGTTGTCCTCTCCAAGAGACCAAGTTGCATATCAATGTCCTAGAGATGAGAGCAGTCCATGACTGTAGTTTGGTACGTCAACAAACAAGGAGGAACTTCAAATTATCCCCTTTGCAGAGAGGCCATGAGTGTATTGGAAAGGTTGATCTTATCAGACCACTTTCTAATTATGACATGCATTCTGGGGAAAGCTAGAACTTCCCTCCCATCCATCCCCCATCCATTTTTCTGGAGAGACCTATTGGACTGTATTTGGAACTTACAGTTCCGGATTTGAGTCCTGCCCTTTTTATCAAGCTGTAATTGTCTCTAAGTGTAGGGATATATAGCAACAAACTCGATCTGAGGCTATGGGGATATAATAGGGCATTATAGGTAGAGGGAGGAGTTTGAGAGCTGGATCCAATGTCTGGAATATGCAGCCGAGTCATATCTGAGGGTCGGATCCAAACCCATATGTTGAGGAAGAATGAAAATGGACAACACAGATGCTTAGTTATGGTAAGGACATAACTTTTAATTTTCCTAAATTAAATGAAAACATTTCTGTTTTACCAGTTCTTAAATTGAGGGCAGCTAAATTGTGAATTTTAAATCATATATCTTTTATTTTTACTTCTGTGGTGGTGCAGTGCTAGTGTTGTTGCCTCACAGCAAGAGGTTCTCCCGTTTGATTCTCGGCTAGGGTTGGGAGTGCCTTCTGTGTGGAGTCTGCATGTCCTCCCCGCAGTTGAGTGGGCGTTCGAAAGACATGTGTTGAATGGGCGTGCCTTCTTTGAAGGTTGAGCGTCGGGTTGGCAACTCAACACCATAAAAACTAACTGCCAATCATTAGCAGACCGGAGTTCCGCTGTGACGACCCCTAACCGGGAAAAGCCGAAAGACAAACAACAACATACACATTTTTAACATTAAAAAAATATATTTTATATATTATTCGCAGTTCCTATAATTAATGTATACTGTGTCTTTAAGATCTGATTGACTGTTAGTGATGCCATTAATTAAGAATTTTTAAACCGGGTTGTTTGTAGTGGATGCTGTTTCTGATGAGGTCTGTGTGTTTGGTAGATGAAAGAAAACCTTACAAGTCATATTGCTAAAATTAGTCAGACTCTCGTGTGTAGTTTTTTGTTTGTCGCTGGCAGTTGGTACTTGCTTTTTTCACTGCTTGCTGTGGATTTTGGTGCACTTTTCAAGCTTTATCCCTTGGATTATCTACAGCTCCAGTGGTGTTTACGAAATGTCTAGCTCCAATCATTGCCTGTTGCAGACTGAATGACATCCACATATTTCTTTATTTAAACCACTTACTTGTCTTTGCAGTCTTTATTCAGATGTTAAGAATCATTAACATTGGTTATACCTCTACTGACCAGTCTTGGCTTCCAGATAAATGGTACAAAATCCTCCTTGACTCCATCTCACAGGACTGTGTTTCCCAGCTACCTTCTATGTACCTGTCCTCAAAAGACGTTTCTGAAACAAAAGAAAGTGGATTTTTATCTGAAAACTTTCCTGAGCTTCTCTAATCAGTCTCAGAGTTCCGCAGGAGAATTTTTCATGATCCTAGGCTTCAGGGCTTCTATGACAATGTTTCTCAACCTCTGGGCCATGGCCTGATACTGGGCCCTGGCATCAATTATATCAGGCCATGAGAGGTTGAGAACCACTGCCTTAGGAAGTAGAAAGAACACCTCCATTCATTCAGTTTACCTTCTGCTGACTCCATGCTACTTTTGGAGTTCCTGTTATATGCCAAAAATGCAATCCAATCACGAGAAAAGACACTAGGATTTTCTCAAACCCCACGGTAAAGTACCCTGCCACTCCACCCTCCACAACCAGGGAATGTTTTCCAATCTCATGAAGGACCTGTGTACCTTTTTCTCCACTCAGACTTGTCAGTCATGAAAGGAGGCAGGTGTTACTGATACACATCTAGTAAAGTAGCTGTGAATTGCAGGGAGGGGAAATAGATAACTGACTACCAAATAGTCAAATCTTATGGGATGTTGCTGCTTCATTATCCGCCTGCATACTATGCAGTGCCTGTCCAAATGGAGTGAGTCAAGATGTTTTGTGGCATTTGATGTTTTACTGTTTACGTCTGTGGGAAAATAGGTCATAGTTTTAGAAAAGTAATTAGCCAGAAATGTGCAAATCTGGATCATATGAAATTGCATTACATAATTACAAACGTACAATAACTTGTTGATTAGTATTGTGAAGAAACTGACAGCTGAAGAGAAAGTGTGTCAGACAGAAGGTGAGTTGTTAATTGTCAGGTGCCAGTAGTGGAGAGAGGTTCCTGGGTGCTGAGAACTCTATGAAAGAGAAACCATTTTGTTTTCTTTGGCATGCTTTATGGTTCGTGTTAAAAGATTATTGTTGCATTATTAATAGGATGACTGTGGAAGCCTGTCAATAATATTTGTGGTTGTATTATTATGTTCTATCTTTCTGACAAAGTAGCAACATATATTATACAGTGTAGATGTACCTCTTATCTTCAGAATCAAGACAGAGCCAACAGAATCAAAGCAGCTTTTAAGTATTAACTACTACTAATTTTAAAAGTTGAGAAATTAAAATGACTCTAATACTTTTGTTTGAAGTAAAAAAAAAAGTACATGCCTTTAATGACTTTCTTTATGTAATGAGTATATAGATAGACAACTGCCATGTGTTAAAAACATACCTCTGAACTGTACAGATTTTCATAAAATATCCATATTTTTGCCTCTTATTTTTAGTCCATTTTTCATAAAAGTGTGGTTTTCTGGCAAGGTAGTGGCAAATTCTTAAAGACTGAAGTTAGAAAATAATGACAAACATTTGAGTTTCAGACTTCATACCCTTCAGAAAATTCATGCTAATGTAAAACTTGCTAGTCTTTCAACTTTCTAAGTTTGTAAAAGCAATATTTAAAACAAATTGCCCCTATTTTTGGGCCTTTGCCCCACTTTTATTTATGGCTTTGTCCAGACTTCTTGCTCTAAGTCTGGTTGAGAATTATGGTAAAAAATTATTAGATTTTAGGAGGGATTTGTCACAGTTTTTAGAATGAACAGTTGAGATGTATACCTAGTGGTGAGGCCACGTTAGAGGGTGATGGGTTTAGATCGAGGGGTGTCCTGTCAAGAACTTGTGACTTTAATCTCGCTGGTTGGTTGTCTTCAATAAGAGGGTGGTGTGTAGGTTCAGTACAGACAGCTGACTAGTTCATCTATGCTCATAGTATGAGCGCTGAGGCATATGGATTAAATGTAAGCTTGTGTGTAGCTGATGAGTTATGAAGGGGCTACACCATGTACTGGTATCTACTATGAATCCAGTGCAACCGTAATATGATAATATGGTATTCCTCTTGGAAGGCTGAGAGCTGAGGCACTAGAGTTCATCAGTAAATCTGTGTTTGTATTGTGGCCGGTTGTGGATTCTTCTTTTCGCTGCTTTTTTTCAAGTTGTTGAACGCAAACATAATATGACTCTGAAAGAGGAATAAATATTGTTCTTCAAACATGGCAAATGCAGTTATTATTTTTTCAATATGCTGTGAAATTTCTGTATGCTAGAATGCTAAATAGATATCTACCTGTTTATGTAGGGTAGAGAAGTCAGTAAAAGGTAACAGTAATTGGAATTACAAGCATAAGGTTGGGGAAAGTATTACCTGAAGAGTGCGAGAGAGGAAAAGTGAAAGAATGAAACAGAAAATAATAATGATAGTGATGATGATGATGATGTGGTGTCTAGATGGGAACAGTACGTAAATTAAGGTCTGTTCTTTGCTCTTTAGCAGTATATTATGTTTCTTTGCAAGTGCATATATTGATTAAGTGGCATTGGGGGAGTAGGGTGCTGGATGGACCTCACAATATCACAACATGTATATGTTTGGGCCCATATTTTGCACACTATCAATCCATTTTTGCACATGGGGTTGGGATGTCTCTTCAACAGTGACAGTGGCAGTCATCCTCTGTTCAGAACTGAACTAAATAACATCCGTGTTGCAAATATCAGTGACCAATCAGCAAGGACAAACATTTTCCCGCTGAAATTGAAGATCAAGGCAGTCTGTATCCAGTTCTCAAATCTATTCTAATAATACTGAATAATTGTTTCTTTGCAAGTTCATATTGCAATGTGTAAATGCTTGTTTTAAAACCCTAGTACCGTGATTTTTAAAGAAATAGGCCTATATATTTAAATTTTAATATGAATAAGAGACAGGAGACTTTGTTTAATTTTGGTGTTAAGAAATTTCGTATTGAAAGTTTTTGTGACACAACAAACAGTGATTCATCTACCTCCAGCCTACAGAGCAGTCTCCAGGGTGTACAAAAGGGAGAGAAACTAGCAGCACACTGAAAAAAAGTCTGCATTCACTCATAAGTACATGGACAGCTATTTAAAAGTTGGCTTCATACAATGCCCTGACACTGACCAATTGCTACCAACTTCAGTGTGTCATTTGTGCTACTGTTCTGGGAAATGAATCTCCGAAGCTATCATGACTTACCCGACATCTCAACACATAACATTCCGATCTAATCAACAAACCTATTGAATTCCTTATGCGTGAAAGAGATGCACTTAAAATAGAAAAGAATATTATTTCCCAAGCTTCAACTTCTGACACATCACATCTGACAGCATCCTATTTAATATCATTACAGATAGCTAAATGTAAAAAAACTGTATTCCATTTGCAAATAACTCATTAAGCCTTCTTTGATTGCAGCTTGTAATTAAGTATTAGGCCAGTGTGTGGCAAGTAAAATGAAAGACATCCCATTGGCGAATGATACAGTTGAAAGGCAGATATCTCATATGGCAGAAAATACAGAAATGCAACTCATTGAAAAAAATTAAAAAGTAGAAATTGTTTGTATCACAACTGGATGAATCTACAGATATTCAGAACAACAGCATTTTACTTACATATGTACTGTATATTGACCATGATGAAAGTGACATGAAGGAAGGCATTTTAAGTGAATTACCTATGCATACTACAAGCAGTGAAATTTTCAAAGATTTAAATGGTTTAATTGAAGAGAGAGGTCTGGAATGGAAAAACTGTGTTGGAGTTTGTACTGATGGCGCTGCCTGTCTTACAGGTAGAAATTCAGGTGTAGTCACTAAAATATATGGCAGACAATAACTTATTGCCAACTCATTGCTACATTCATAGGCAAAACCTGGCCTCAAAAAAAAAAATGGCACCTGAGCTTAATGAAATCCTGTCTCAAGCTGTTAAAATTATTAGTTATATAAAAAACAGTGATTTAAATACAAGACTGTTAAAAATATTGTGCAATGAAATGGGCTCTGATCATCAAAGTCTTCTTTTCTATGCGGAAGTTCATTGGCTGTCTTGCAGTAAAGTTATCATGAGGTTATATGAACTCCAAAAGGAAGTTGAGCAGTTTCTAACTGATAAGAAAAATGACATATTTTGTTACATAAATGAGTTGAATTTAAAACGTCAAGGTCCAGATACAACAGTATTTATTGCTTGGAACAAGATCAAATCATTCAAAAGTAAACTCAAACTCTGGATTAGTATGATTGCTGAAGAAAACAAAAGTTTCAGTCTTACTCAGATTATATTATGGAAGCAGATGATTTCTGTTCACAGAATTCAGTTTCAGATATTATTTCCACTCACTTGAAGATGTTGTTATAATTTGAAAAGTATTATCCTAAACATGAGGATTCCTGAAGGTAAATTATGTGGATTGTGAACCCTTTTGTTGAACACAAAGAGACAGCCCTTTCCCATTAAGAAACCCTTCAATTTATTAAATTATCTTCAAACAAAGGACTAGAAAGTACTTTTTAATTCTATGAGTAATTCAAAATTCTGGATAAGAATGAAAAATTTACATGAAATAGCAATGAGATTTTGTTTTTCCACCACATATCTTTGTGAAACTGCATTTTCTGCCATGACTGTGCTTAAAACGAAACAGAGGAATTGCCTGCAACTTTCTGTTTCCATTTAGCTATCACTTCAATTCATCCCAGAATTAGTAAATTAACAGAGAGAAAACAGCATTAAAAGTCTCACTAGCCTAACTAAAACCTTCAGACACTCAGTTGTAATAAAATAAACTAAGTTTAACTTTTTCAAGAACTTATAATTGCTGTGTTAAAGTGCTGTGTATTTACATTCAAAATATTAGTTAGTGTTGGAACTAGTGTTTAGAATTGAGAGATGCATACATTTTTCTTTATTAAATTACATACTTTGCATATATAAAAACTTGAAATACTTTTACATGTATGTGATAATGTGTGTTTCGCCAACAAGTTCACATTCTCCTGCTTTGGAAAGGCATTTACGAGTAAATTTACTGGACCGTGGTCTCACAAAGGTTGAGAACCACTGTTCTGTGGGTCTTATGAGTCCTCTCTCCAGGTTACAGATGTGGAAGATGCAGTGGTTAATAAAAAAAGACACATGGACCCAGCATTTCCATCCTCTTAAGCATCACATTTCAGTTTGGGGCTTTCTAAAAACACAACTGCAGTGGAATAGGCAACAAATTCAGCTGAACCTTGGTCTCCCTTTCTTTCCTCTGATCTCTAACCAATCTGTCAATGCAGACACTTCAAATTTTGCTTGGGGCGCACTTTCCATGGGAGTAAAGGTACAAATCCTGACCAAAGCACATCAGTATAATGAAGGTGTTTGCTGTGATCCATGTCTTAAAATCTTTTTATCACCAGGACCTCCACAAGTGATTACAGACGATACCACGGTCATGCGCTACATAAACAAGCAGAGAGGTACAAGGATATACCCCTTATACAGTCTGGCAATGATGGCTTGAGGGGTAGCTGCACAGCACTTCATAACCCTCCAAGCAGCTTACATTCCGTCAGAGAAGAGAGAGTTTGATACAGGCCAGTCTCAATCAACTTCAACTGACTGCCTGGATGATTCATTTCTAATACTCTCAATCAACTTCAACTGATTGCCTGGATGATTCAGTTCTAGTAACTTTCAGGCACTTATTTCATGAAGATGTACAGCATATACTAAAGGAGGCAAGATCATTATTAGTAAAAAAATACGAGCACTCATAAAATCAACTAAGGCCAATTTTGAGAGAAAAATTGCCATGGATTCAAAGGACAATCATAAGGCCTTTTTCAGCTATGTTAGGAACCTGGGTGGAAACTCCCAGATATGCTCAGAATTAGTCCAAAATGATACAAAAATCACTGAACCCACAGACATTGCCAACATACTGGCAGACAGGTTCAGTGCAAACTTCACCCCTCTCCCCTAAAGGAGAGATAACTATCCCAGCCGAGTGTAGCCTCCCGGACATCTCAAATGCGCAGGTGAAAGCTGCTCTCTCTAAAGCTAAAAACACAGCATCAATGGGACCGGATGGTGTCCCCGGCTGTGTGCTACGAAGCTAAATGAGGAATGAAACCCGCACATAAGGCAGCTGTTTAATCTCAGCCTTACCACAGGATACGTGCCCAAGGAGTGGCGTGCGGCAACTGATGTCCCACTCCACAAAGGCGGCGCCTCACGGACCCTAGTAATTACCGCCCCATAAGCTTAACAAGTCTAGTCTGCAAAGCTATGGAGAGGATCATAATGGAGCTCATAAACAAAGATATAGGGGACTTACAGACATTGGACCCGACCCAGTTTGGCTTTGTCAAGGGAAGATCATGCCTTTTGAACTTGGTCGACTTCTTCGAAACAGTCACCAAGGCCATTGATGAGGGAAAGGCAGTCCATACAGCCTACCTTGACCTTGCAAAGGCTTTCAACACAATACCCCACTCGGGTATTGTAGAAAAACTTACCAGCTTAAATGTAAACCCATATGTCACAAGATGGGTTGCAAACTGGCTTAAGGACAGAACCCACAGGGTTAGAGTTGCTGGCGCTGTGTCAGACTCCAAGCCGGTCACAAGTGGTGTCCCACAGGGCTCGGTCCTTGGCCCCCTATTGTTTGGCATTTACTTCTCAGAAGTACAGGCCAACATAGGAGGACTTTGGCTGACAAAGTTTGCAGACAACTGCAAACTGGGCGCCATAGTGGAAAGTGCATCGGACACGGATATCCTTCAGAAGGGACTCACAGAAACAGATAGCTGGTGCCAGAGCCATGGCCTGAAGTTAAACGCCAAAAAATGTATAGTCATACCCTTCGGGAAAAACAAGGTAACCCCAAGCTACCATATAGGTGGCAATCCACTAAGCACAGAAGAGGTTATCAGGGACCTGGGGACCCAGGTTGACAGTGGCCTTTCTTTTGACACTCACATTGCTAAAGTGGTTAGAAAGACCTTCTACATTGCCCACCTGATCATGAAGGGATTCACATCCAGATCTAGTGAGGTCTTTGTTCCCCTGTACTCTTCACTTATCAGACCAGTGATCGAGTACAATGCCCCATTCGGGATGTATCTCACCCGACATCTGCAGCAATTGGAGAGACCCCAAAAGTTCCTCACCAAAAGGATAAAGGGACTCCAAAATCTGTCATATGCTGCCAGATTGAAGAAACTCCAGCTCTATTCAGTCGCATACCGTCTGCTCAGAGGTGACATGTGCCTGACATACAAGGCCATGTCCAACCAGGAATTAATGGACATGCTCCACCTCAAAAAATCCAAATCCACCAAAACCACTAGAGCAAGTGACTTAAACCTTAGCACGGATATAAATAGGACGTGCTGGAGGGATAGATTTATCACTCAGAGACTCCCTATGCTGTGGAATAAAATCCCGGTCCATGTGAGGCAGAGCACCTCGCTGACTCTGTTCAAGAGAAATCTAGACCTGTGGATGGGAGATCATAGGTTTACCCCGGGAATCATCTCTGTGTCACTGCTGGACAGAGGCACAACAAACTAATGGGCACAGTATTTTTTCATATAAGGGGTGGCGTAAGCCACAAAAATTTGGGCTAGGCTTATAAATGCCTTAGGGCAGATAGCCTAGTATGAACCTATGAACCTAAAACCTGTTACTAGAAAATATACTGGTAAAGTGAAATGATTTTCTAGATGGCAGCTAGCCAAAAAAACAGGGGCCATCAAGATTTTGTACCACTGGTGCTCAAATATTTGTGTGAGTTACTTTCCTCTGGCCTGTCTTATTCCTCCATAAAGGTTCGTCTTGCATTCATTTCAGCATGTCTACCCATGGATCCTCCTCTTTCTTCTCTGTTTGTGGTTAAACAGCTTCTGAAAGGAGCTTTACAGCTGTAACCTCCTTTAAGCAGGTTGCTCCTTATTGCTCTGACATCTGCAATAAGAATATCTGATTTGCAAGCTCTCATAGTGGATGAACTTTAACTCATACTCCACAGAAATAGGGTCACATTAAGAACAAACCCCTCTTTTTTTCCCATATTGGTTTCAGAGTTTACTTTGAATCAAGCCATTAGTCTCACATTTTTTTACCCAGAACCTAAATTCTTGGGAGAAAGAATTCTCCATACTTTAGATGTGCATAGGTAGTTTAGGTACTATATTGACAGAACTAAGTCCTTTAGAAAAGCTGATCAGCTATTTATTTCTTATCAAGCAAAAAAAAAAAAAGGGGGGGGGGCAGCCTGTGTCTAAACTGACAATTTCCAGGTGGTTGTCCTTAGCTATTACTTTTTGTTATTCTCACATTCCCACTAAAGCAAATTATTTCCAGGTGGTTGTCCTCAGCTATTGCTTTTTGTTATTCTCACATTCCCACTAAAGCAAATTATTTCCAGGTGGTTGTCCTCAGCTATTGCTTTTTGTTATTCCCACTAAAGCAAATCCATTCCAGGCAGTATCATGGCACATTCTATTACAGCCTTTTTTTCTTTGCTGGCACACAGGAAAGAGGTGGGCTGTAAACACTTTCTAAGGGCAGCTTCATGGTCCTCCATGCACCCGTTTACTAAGCATCACAAACTGGATTCTTTTCAAGATCCAGAGCTTTGCTAGAACCATTCCCCAGAGCTTCTGGATCATTATCTTTCCTCTTCCTAGGTTGAAGACATCTTCATTCTGACTGTTGATTTCTCTACTTGGGACTAGACAATCAGCAGTCAGAGTGAATGTGTGGGGGAGAGCTAGAGCTTTGTAAAACTGACCAGTTGTTTCCCGGGCAGAAAAACAACACATATAGCCTAAAGTTATTGCAGCAGTGAGGAATTTGAACATGTGTTGTTATGGGTAAGTGCAGCTTACACATCTGTTTTTTAGTGTGGACACCTCCACATTGGGGGAGGGACATATCGAAGGGAGGATGGTTCAAGGAACTTGGATCAGTTTGGATGCCCATCTTCATATCAATGCTCTGGAGATGAGGGTGGTCTGTCCTTCTAGTGTTCTAGGCACTTCAGGACTTCCTTCCACCATGTGTGATTTCCATCCAGAGATGCAACCCATCAGTGGTCTGGTACATCAACAAGCAAAGGAGAACCCAATTTTACCTGCTAAGTCAGGAAGACACGAGAGTCTGACAATGGGTAGTATCTTCTCAAAACTTTCTAACAGCAATGTACATATCAGGTTGAACCAATATTTTAGTGGACAGGCTGAGATGATGCATCCTCATGCCTTACCAGTGGTCTCTCAACAGGACTGTAGCAACAGAAATGTTCATTTGCTGTGGCCAGCCTTGCTGTGACTTCTTTGTATCTTTTGCCAATGTAAAATGTAGCAGTTACTTTGCCCTAATCCCTCAAAAGAGGCAGTGACTGAGGGATTCTGTAGTCCATACTTTGTCACCTGATCTGCTAATAACAAAGTTCTTACAGAAAGTCTCCATGTGCAAGGGAACAGTGATTCTCATTGCATCCTTCTGCCTCCAAAAAAATTGGTTCCCGTACCTGTGGCCTCATGTTCTATGACCTCCATTGGTCCTGGATCCCAAACTGGATCTCCTTTCTCACCCATGTGGCAGGCGTCCTCCAGACATCAAGTCCCTCAGACTAACCACATGTTTTCTCCAGTTTCTTTGTTGGCTATTTATTCCTCTTTACATTCTAGAGTATTTTAGATTTTATCTGCTTTGTAAAAGCCTTCCACTCAAAAAATCTACATCAGTAAATGGAAAAAGTTTTCTATTTGGGCTATTGAAAATGAACCAGATACTTCTTCAGCTCCTCGCACATGTCTCATTACATTCGATTGATGCCTCCAGGTGCATCTGCAGTTAACACCTACTGACGCCTCCACTCATCAAATATTGCTGTTCATGTTCGCATCAATAATTTCAAAACCATGCTATGTACAATATTTTAAAAGATTTCATCTTAAAGCTTACACAATATCAAACTCAACTGCATTAATACTTGACATCTGTCTAGTGCAAGTAAATAGATATTAACAGTTTTTATGATATTAGTTTATATAGGTATAATTTTCACATTTTTTCTCAATACCTCAGCAACCAAGTAATGCAGACAGAACTCCTTAACCTCATATAAAAGCTCTCAACTAGATTAATAGAATGTTGCTGACAGTATGTGTGTAACTTAAGTGGTTGCTGTGATATTGCAAGTTATTTACAAAATATTGCAAATTTTATTTATTTATTTATTTATTGACATTTGTTAACTGGGTTAGTCCAGCTGAGCCAGGGGCCAATTTTCAGTGGAGACCTGAGGAGAAAAGCTCCAGAGAATTAACAATTATTACAAAAGTTGCCAAAATATAATCAACAGATAACATAAGTCTACTAACAAGTAATAGCATGACATCAACATGTCTACTAACAGATAACAGATCTATAAATATTGAACAATATTAAAAGAAAACAGAGTATGATTTCAATGGAATACCATACATGAGGTCATTCCAATGTACAAAGAGTCAATAATAATACAAGAACCTATTATGTTTTTTTTTTTTGTGCATTTAAGAATAGGAAAAGAGGGAAAAGTAACAGAAGGTGCAGGATATACGAGGAAAAAGAAATGATGTAGATAAGAAGGGAGAATAAGTCAAATCGGGGTTTGACAAGGGCAGAACCACATCTTTTGTAGATAAAGTTTAAGTTCTTGTTTGAACATGTATTTTTGAGGAGTGCTTCTTATATTGAGAGGGGATAAGTTCCAAGCATGGGCTATGGAGTATTGATAAAGGAATTTTCCAATGTTTTTATTGGGTTTGTATATATCAAGGAGGTATTTGCTGGTAGTATGGAGGTGGCATTGGGGGTTATAGTAGGACAGTAGATTAGAGATGGAGGGGGCAGGAAGAGGGATCATTTAGTGGGGTTATAGTAGGACAGTAGATTAGAGATGGAGGGGCAGGAAGAGGGATCATTTAGGACAGAGTGTGCAAGGCGGCCTAATGGTTAAGGTGTTTGCCTTACAAACACAAGGTGCAGGGTTTGAATCTCACAAGGGATAATTGGCTAGGCTTAAAATGGCTCGCAAGGGCAGGTAGCTTAGTACTAATCTATGAACCTATGAACCTATATGTAGTTGAGAAAGAAGTAGTTGATTAGGGAATTCAGGCCATTGGCGTGATGGGATTTGTATGGAAGATTGGAGGCAAATCTGGCTTTTGTGTTAATATGTTTGCTGTAGTTTGGAGAGGAGAGATGTCTGAACATTGGTAAGGATGGGGGCAGCGTAAAGAAGACAGGGTAGAAGAAGTGACTGAGCTAGGGAGGGTTTGGCGGAGGATGTAAGAAATTTTTGGTTGCGATAGAAACGACCAAGTTTCTGGTACTTTTTTATACATTGTTGGATATGTATATCAAATTTTAGTTCATCATCAATGATTACTCCAAGTAGTTTGGTGTAGGGTTCAAGTTTGATAGTGGTTTTGTTGAAGGAGGTGATAGAGAAGGAGGATTTGTGCAGAGTAAAATGTTTTGGGAAGGAAGAGAAGGAGTTTAGTATTTTTGGGTTTAGTATGATTTGATTGTCAAAAAGCCAGGTTTCGACAGAGGAAGAAGGTGTGCTGAGTGAGAGCTAGAAGTTCAGGAAGGCTGTGAGCAGAGGTGATGAGAGTGGAATCATTGGCATATTGTAGAAGTGTTGAGAGGTTAGTAGCAGAGTGAAGCTTGTTAATGAAAATATTGAACAGGAGGGGGCAAGGATAGATCCTTGAGGAACACCAGTGTTTACTGGGAGGAAAGGGGAGAGGACAGTTTGCTAGCGAATGGATTGCTGCTTGACAGAAAGGTAGCTAGAAAACTAGTTAACAGGGGAGGTAGAGAGATGAAGGTCAGAGAGCTTAGTTAGAAGTTTGGAATGGGAGACAGTATCAAAGGCCTTAGACAGATCAAGGAATAAGTAAGAGATGAGCAAGTTATTGTTGTGGGCATTGGATACTGTTTGGGTGAAAGAGAATAGTGCAGTGGTGGGGTCTAAAGCCATGTTGGGTGAGAGTTAGGAGGGTGTTGTCAAGAATGTATTTGAGTAACTGAGTATGGATGCACAAGATTTTGGATAGTGAGGACAGGATAGGAATGGGTCAGAAGTTGGAAAGATCAGCAGAGTTCCCACCCTTGTGGAGAGGGATTGTATAAAAGGATTTCAATATGTCTGGGACATGGGCTTCAGAAATGGAACGATTGTTAAGTATAGAGACAGGGTATACAATAGACTGTGCAGTGAATTTAAGAAAGTAAGAGGGTAGTTGGTCGGCAGAGGGGGAGTAAGGCTTAAGTTTATTTAGGACAGATTTAATAATGGAAGTGGGAACTGGCTGGAAAGTGAAAGTGATGGGGAGGATTTTCTTATGGGGTGATGGAGGGGTTGAGTTAGAAGTACTATTTCGTGTAAGTATTTGGATTGTTTCTATGAAATAGCTGTTAAGGAGAGTGGCAATTTCAGTAGCAGTGTTGTGTGGGAAGGGATTGGAAGTCAATGGGTTGCCAGGGTGAAGCAGGTTATTGATGCTAGTCCAGAATTCCTTTGGATTTTTATGTGGGCTACATTGGCTACAGCAGAAGAAAGCTTTCTTATCTTTGTTGACTAGTTTTTTGGGCATGTTTCTGAGCTCTTTGTATCTTTGAAGAAGGAGAGAGGATTTGTTTTTAAGCCAGGCTTTCCAGACACCATCTCTTTTGTGCATAATGGAGTGGGTTTGCTTTGTGAGCCAAGGGACAAAGTTAGATTTAATTGTGATTTTTTTAGAAGGGGAACTTGAGTCGAGTGTGTCTAGAAAAAGTTTATTGAATGATTCTACTGCCTCATTGAGAGGGAGGTGATATAGGAAGGCCCATTTAATGCTAGAAAGTTTGGAGTTAAATGTATCTGGGTCAAAGTGGGTAAGGTTTTGACTTACTCTGTATGTATGATCTTTGGGTGAATCTATGAATATAGGTAGGGGAGTGGTCACTTAAAGAGTCAGGCAGTACACCAGAGTTGTGATAATTGGTAGGATGTGAGTTAAGGATCCAGTCAAGAGTAGGTCCAGAAAAGGAGTTTTTTTTATTTCGAGTAGGGGTATATATGTGTTGGTGAAAACCATGAAAATTAAGACGTGAGTAGGGGATGAGTTAGACAGTTTAGACCAGTCTGTGTTAACATCTCTAAGTATAATGGTTTCATAAGGGACATAGAGAGTGAGCCAGGAGAAAAAGTTCTCTAGGATAGAAATATTATCACCAGGGGATATTTATACAGAGACTAAGGCAGATTTTTTGTGAGGGTTAAGGTGACAGTTTATGATAAGAATTTCTGCAGGTGTAAAGTTAGGAACAGAGATAGAGAGTGGGGAAAGGTTAAGTTGATCGGAGTAGAAGATAACAACCCCCCCAACCCCTCTTGTTGGTTCTATCTGAGCGAAATATGTTGTAGCCAGGAGGTAAGATTTCTGTATTAAGGATGTGAGGTTTAAACCAGGTTTCAGATAGGGTAAGGATGTGGAGAGTAGTGTTAGAAATCCAAGAGTGAATTTCTCTTATCTTATTAACCATGCTTTGAATATTAACAGATAAGAGTTTTAGGGATTTTGGTGAGGGAGTGTTGGTATGAAGGGGTAGGTGAGGGGGAGATTTTGTGAAAGATAGAGGCAGGTGGTCTTGAATTGGGGTGGATGTCCCCGTCCAAGAAAAGTGTGTCAATGAAAGTGAAAAGATATGTGAGTAGTTTCAGAGTGGTAGGATGTCTTTATTTTAGAGTAGTGGAGAGAGATGAATTTGGAAAAATAGTAATTCTGAAGAGGTTGGAGGATGAGATGAGAAAGAGAGATGGAGAGATAAGATGTAGGTGAGAGGTAGTGTGGGTGCTGAAACAAAAGGGGAGAATAGGTATAGATGATTGATAGCAGAGTGTTGTATGGTAAGAGGTTGTCAGTGAAAGGAAGAAAAGAAAGCTGGCAGAAAGATAGCAAGGCCACATATTGCGAGATGAGTAGAAGAAGAAAAAATTAGTGGGAAGTGCAGAGGTGAAAGGTATTGTGCACCAATAGGGAGTATGGAGAAGAAGGTGGGGTTACTTTAAAGATAACAGAATAAGATTATGGCAAGGGAGGATGTTAAGGGCAGGGGCAGAGGTAGGTAGTGTGATAGAAGGGGGGAAGAGTGTGATGGGGGAGGTGACAGAAGGGAGCAGGTGTTGATTGGTTAGGCAGATTGGGTAGAGAAAAGAACAGGGTGTGGTGTGGATTGTATAAATGTAATGAATGTGGGGGTGGTGGGAATGGGGGTAGAGTAAGGGAGCAGAGTGAGCCCGAGCAAAGCGAAGGGCGAATGGAGCAGGTAGGACTAGGTCGATTAGAGGGCTAGACAGAACAAGAAAAAAATCAGGCAAGCAGCAAAGGAGATTTTAAAGAAGAGAAGAATGAAAACATTCAGAGCACTTTAAAAAAGTAGTAACAAGGACAAGTCAGTGGTCTACAGAGTTTCCAGTGGATAAGAGGAGTAAAAAAGAATAGTGTGCTAAGTGCCACTAAAGGGGAAAGAAAGAAGTTAAACTATTAGAGTACTGGGTGGTAGGGGAAAGTTTGTTGCAGAGAGGGATGTGAAAAAAAAGGATGTAGAATGGTGTGGTGATGTAAAGCAGCCATTACAGAGTTAAGCAGGGCAGGACAACAGTTAAAGGAAAAACGGTTTGTGCAAACATAGACTGGTTTGTACAAACATAGACTTTTAGGAATGTACTTTGTCTTTTCAGTAAGGTATGCACATACATTCACTATCTTTCTTGGCTTTTTCTTGGTAGAAGTTCAGGACCCCACCAACTGCGGTTTTACTGTATTGCAGGCAAATTCAGTCCTTGTAACTTTGTCAATGCAGAGGTAAGGGAAAGGTCCAGTAGTGGGGAATGTATGACATTCACTCTCTTTCTTGGCTTTTTCTTGGTAGAAGTTCAGGACTCCCGCAACCACGGTTTTACTGTATAGCAGGCAAATTTACTTCTTGCAACTATGTCAATGCAGAGATAAGGGAAAGGGCCAGTAGTGGGGAATGTTGTTACTTTGTTTACTGTGACTTATAAAGTCTGGTTTAAGATCTAGAACATAAGAATATTACCACTGTAAAAAGAGTTTGTGCTGAAGAGTTTGACATTTACACTCCTTTAGTAACCCCTCTAATCCCAGAGATACGAACATTTGTTTGAAATGTGAGGACATAATTTGATTCTGTCAAAAGGCTCAGGCTCCGTCTATTGGAAGTTACAATGCAAACTTCCTGAGATCCATTGGAGTGAGTAAGATATATACTGAATATTTTGGCAGATCTTTTTGCCTCAGGTGCAAGTTACTCTACCATCAAGGTACAACTGGCAGTCATTTCTAATTATCACACTAGTTCATCTTCCATAGCATCACTAAAGATCTCAAAAGCCTTTCTCAAAAGCACCTTCCTTTTTAGATGACTAATTAAGGATCCCATTTATCCTTGGGACTTATTTTTATTTTGCAAACCCTTACACAACTACCTTTTGAACCTGCTTCTCCTGACAAATTTAAAAATTCTTTCTTGGAATACCTTATTTTTGGTTGCAGTCACTTCAGCCGGTAGAATTTCTGAACTACAAGCTTTGTCCTTCAAGTAGCCTTAGTTGATCTTTCACAAAGACGGGGTATTTTTTTAAAGTGAGCATTACCTCTGTGCCTAAAGTAGCTTCAGAGTCAGCCTTGAACCAGTCCATACACTTACCTGTCATTCTAATCAAGGAAACAACATTTTGCACAGGACTCGAGATGCATTGTCAGATTAAGGTTTAACATTACAAACCGGATCTCATTTCTAGTTCCAGAGTAGCCCTCAATTCCACCATACCCAGGCTTATCTTACCATGATGCCACCCAAAAATTGTGGTAGCTGGGGAATCTGTCCCAAACAGTTGTGATAGATGGAGGGAATAACATTGGGTACGAAAGCTATGACTTTAACATAACAATAGATTCTGGTTATTTAGTCCATCTGATCTGACCTGTGGGACTTCTAGATGCTTGTCAGATCCAGCTTGGCAGCATTAGTGGCCCAACCTTGATCTCCTTTAAGGTTTTCCCTTCCATAGTGCTTTAGTGC
Source organism: Protopterus annectens (assembly GCF_019279795.1). NCBI lineage: Eukaryota > Metazoa > Chordata > Ceratodontiformes > Protopteridae > Protopterus > Protopterus annectens. The sequence continues at coordinate 489,475,311 of NC_056739.1, forward strand.
CCTGAGTTACCTCAGATCTCATTTGCCATCGTGTTCAGACATGACTCTCCTCTTACTCGGTAAAAACCTAAGTACACCACATAGATTTCATTGGATCAGCTCCACCCCAAGACACCTACTCATTCTTCTTCTAAATTTGTCTTTTCTGCTTTATTTAGACTTATAGTAGTTGTGCCTTATTACTGCTGTGGCACTTTGGAGTGTACTTTAAATTTAGCCCCTTTTCTATCCTCCGGCTTCCCGTTGGTGTTTCCTGACATTGGGCTTTATTACCTGGAATAAATAAATAAATAAATATATATATATATACATATATATATATATATATATATATATATATATACTAACTTTTATAGTAGTAAAGGCTTATTTACAGTTAGTGTGTGTGTTTGTTGTAAGTGGCTTCCTTTCCTTTGTAGGTTTCTCATATTGGAAAAAGGAGGAGAAAAATGTTTTAAAAAATGTACATAGTGCAGGCACAGAATTCCACCACAGACATAATCTGTGTTTTGTGTGCTTGGAGTTGGCCCTTTTATTTGAGACTTTTGCAGTTTGCTCTTTCTTTTGGCTCTAGAGCCTTGTCAGACAGGAGAAATAAGTTAATCCTGAAGGGGCTGCTGTCCCTAGATCCAGGCTTTGCTAAAGGCTAAAATCCTGAAAACCTAAAACAAATCTTGAAGTCTAAAGATATGGAGCCGAGAAAAAGGCATTCAAATAGCATGAGACCCTCTTTTGCACTGAAGATGCTGTGGTTAGATGTCTTGATGGCAGGATACTCACCTGTGTCCCAACTCAGGATCTGGAGCTCTAGACTCGATAGTTATCCAAGATATTTCCCAAAGGGGATTGCATAGCTGGCTTTATCTGAGAGAGATCTTCACTGGATCCCTTCCTAGCCTTCTTCAGCTATGGTGTTGACATTCTTCAGGTCCTGGACTGAGGTGACTCATCAGAGGCAGACCTGGATCACTTGATGAGGACTTTGCTAAATACACTACTAGAGATGGGAGGCATTTATCTTCCTGCTCCTTTGGCTTCAAAGGAAGTTGGTGCTGTTCCTCTACCTTCTGTTTGGCCCCTCCCAAATGTGCATTTCCATGCTGGTGATTTCAGAGCTGGTCCTGTCAGGGCTGAACTTGTCTCAGGACCAAGGATTGGCTGTTAAGGCTTCGGGACCATCTTCAGAGCTATCTCATTCAATTCCATTGGTTTAATTGAAGAAATCAGTGTTTAAGACCTCCATTCTGATCCCCTATTTCAGGCAGTCTACCTTCTCTGCTTCGGGCACCATCTCCTGCTACAGTTTTTCCCATCTGGGGGAACAGATCCAGTGGATGAGGTGGCATCTTCAGATCCTGCAGAGGTTAGAATGGCCTTCAGGGTTATGGGAATGATGATTTCTTCTCCACTGAGAAGCTAAGACACAAACTTCAATGGGATCAGTTCCACCCTGAGACTTCTACTCATTCTGACTTCTTTCCCATGAAGCATCTCTGGGTTAGACTTATAGTATAGGCCTCATGTCTACATAACGCAGAGTCCTCTGTGGAGTCAGGACATACTCCATCTGACATACCTAGGAAAACTATGTGTAAGATGAGACACATATGTTCCCCAACAGAGTCTGACACATCAGATACTGACTCAGAGGATAGAGAGAGTCCCTCCCAGTCTTCTTCCAGAGACATCTCCTTAGGTGAGATATTGGAACTTATGGGCCAGAAGATATCCTGACCCAGTGACCCCCTGTCAAGATGAGAAGGCTGTCTTTTGAGACTTATGGTTAGGCTCCATCCACTTCTTGGGTGGTCCCCAGTACATAAGTTTATAGACCTCACAGTCTGGAGGTCATGGCAGCCTACCAAAATTCTTAGCCCTCCAAAGCAAAGACAGCACTGACAAAATCTCCTATGGGAGATTCCATTATCATGGCATCAGCAACTAAGAAAGAACTAATCAATGATTCAGTCTCTATTTACCCCCAAACAAGGAGTCCAGGGTAATGAACAGATTAGGGAAGTGGGCATGTGGTTCGAGCACCTTTTCCTAAGGGACTCTGAACAACATCACCCATATAAATTGTTTTCAGAGAGATTTGGCTCAACAAGCCCTAACCACTCTAAAATTCCCCCAATGTCTGATTCCAGGAAAGAACTGGAGGTGACCCTATACATCAGGTCAAAATCTTCAACCTCTTCATGCATCTCATGCACAATGCAGCAGATGGGGTGATGAGGGCAGCTGGAGCTGGTGTGCCTATGAAGTGCCAAGCCTGATTGCTCCTATGTGACATTGTTGATCACTTTAAGACATCCCTCACCAATGCCTCTTTCTGACACATTATCACTCTTTGGTTCAGTAGTGAAAGATAAGATGCAAAAATGCAAACAAGGCAGCAAGTTGCTTTCTGCTGTTTGAGTAAAGTTCAAGACCCCAAGGAAATCATATAGCAAGATCCAAGAGGGGCCTTCCCCTCTGTGGTTCAGGAAGTCCAGTTGTGGCTATTCCAAGGTTTATGGACTGCCAAAAAAAACAATACTCACATTAATGTCCTGGAGATGATGCAGTCCTCCTTGTGTTACAAGAACTTCAGGATTGCCTTCCTCTAGGAGTGCTTTCTATACAAACAGAAACATGACAATAGTCTGGCCCATCATCAAGCAGGGAGGACCCTGGCCCTATTCTTTGTGTCAAGAAGCAATAGCCCTGCACAGCATTCTCATAGCAACATACATTCATAGTTGCCTTGTGGACAGGTTAAGTAGATCCCTTCTGATGCCTCATGAGTGGTCTTTCAATCCAGCAATAATGGATCATATCTTTCTTTGCTGGGGATTTCCCTGCTGTGTCCTTTTTGCCTTCCCAAAGAATGCCAAATCCAGTTGTTACTTCATCATGATCCCTCTCCAGGGGCACTCACTGATGGGTGTTCTAACCCAGCAATAGCCTCCTGGTCTCCTATGCACTTACCCACCCCATATCCCTGATCCCCATGGTCTTACTAAAAGCAACTAAGTGCAAGACCTTTGTCATCCTCATAACCCCCTTCTGGCCCAAACAGATTTGGTTTCCCTTGCTCAGGCCTTATTTTGAGGAACATCCCTGGATATTAGATTCAGTGCAGAATCTTCTTTTGCAACCCTCCTGGAAACCTCACCTGCATCTCCACAACCTGAAGTTAACCACTTGATTTCTACAGTTACAGTTATGGTTAAAGTTGCATCCCTGTCTACTGAGGTGATCAGGTTTTTAACTGCTTCTCTGAAAGAATCCACATGAAAACTTTACAAAAGGAAGTTGAAACATTTTGTCTTATGGGCCTCCTCTCAAAAAATTTGAAGTTAAGTATGAGGTATTTTGGGATAAAGTGAAAGTTTGAACAAGGCAAAAGAAGTTTATGAATGAGGAAGTTAAAGTGTACCACAAAAAATTATATAAAAAATAAATACAGAAGAATTAGAAAAAAGTAGGCAAGAATGGCATCATATGGTGATGTGTAGTTTTTATTATAGTAATTATTGGGAAGGCTTAGGAAATAAGGTAGCTGAGGCTGTAAGGGAAAGGGGGTCAAGGTCTGGATGTGTTAAGACATGATTATTTTTTAATAGAGACTAACGATTGACAAATTAACTGTAAAAAGGTGTATGTAATATAAGAGAATGTGCGATAGGGTGCATATATATTGTGATCAAATAGAAAAAATAGAACATTTTTTTTAGGATGTGAAAAGAGAATATTCCTTTAAGCATAATAATAGCAGAGAATGTGAACATGAATATGATTTTGTATGGATATTATGGGAAAGAATGTGTTGGTATGAGGGAAAGAACTTATAAAAGAATGTTTTGGGTGATATGGAAAACTTGGAATGAAGGGTTAAGAGAAATGTTGTTTAATAAAAAGATGGACTGTTTCATACAGTTTGAAAATAATAATATATATATATTTTTTTTTGGTTTGTAAACTTTGGACTCTTTTGATGCTAAAATGACTGTGAAACGATCAATGAGGTAAAGTGTGTCTTGTATGGACAAAAATGTATGGTTTGGCTGTTGCTGTGTAAGAGTCTATGGCTTAGTGGTAAATCCAGGTAATGCAGTCTATTTTTTGTGTTATTTTTTTTCTCTCTTTTTTTTTTTTTCCTTTGCAGGCTTGTTTTGTAACTTACTGTGTTTTATTTAGTGAGTAAATAAGTGAATAAATAAGTATCTTTTAACTGTGATCAGTTTGGGGAAAAGGGAAAAGAAAAAAAAATATATATATATATATATATATATATATAGCGTAATTAGCAAACAGTAGTAGTAGTTGTGTAATATAGGTGATGTCTCACTGTAATGATCCGTAAAAATTAAATGCAATATTGTAGGAATGTTTTGAAGATAAATAGCTGACCTAAATAATGGCTTGTTTTAAACAAATGTATAATAACTGTGTGCTTATTAGGTGAACTGTTAGTTAAAAGGTTTTGGAACAAGTAATTATAATGCTAACATATTATTGCTGAATTTAAAGTTTGTTAAAAGTGAATTATTTGACATGTCAGGTACAATTAGTTTACATGAATATTAGGAAAATGTTCAGAGCTGTAGTTACTTGAGTGCGGTGTTTAGTAGGGAATGTCTGGGTTAGACTTCGTAGACGTAGATATAGTTGGTGTAGGTTTTTTGCATGCTATTTTATTGTTAGTTAATAGAATTAGTAGATTAGCTACTTGGGGAATGTTATCCAATGTGAAAAACCTATGTTCATCCTGGTCCGGAGGAATAGTGGATAGGCACTGGGTAGGGATGGGATGGCTGTTTTGCTTCCAAAAAATTCACGTAATACCAACACTTGTCAATTTAAGGTGGAAAACAAAAAATAGATACCATTATTCATCAATTCATAGTTTAGAATGTGGATAATGGATTCCTGGAATGTTAAAGGACTCCAGAACATGAAAAAAAGAAAGCTGTTTCTGCATCTGTTTTTTAAATCAAAAGCAGGTTTTATTCTATTACAAGAAACACATTTGACTAATGACCAGTGGGAAACAATGAAGGACAAGAAATGGATTAGGAAGGTTGTAAAGGCAGAAGGGACTACGAATAGTGCTGGGGTGGCAATTATAATCAAGAATCAGTTTCAAGGAGAAATTTTGGAGGACAAAATAGATAAAGAAGGCAGATGGTGTTTGGTGGTTCTCAAAACTGAAAGTTTGGATAAGCCGATAGTACTTTTATGTGTTTATGCCCCAAATGTGAACCAACATCATTATATAGCTTCAATTTACTCTATTCTACAGTCATATAACAACTGTTACATAGTGATGGGGGGGATTGGAATGCTTACCAAGATTCTAAAACTGATAAGTTGGGAGCTTCGACTGCTTTTAATAAGCAGGCAATGGTAGCGTTGAAAGAACTGAGAACGGATTTCAAACTGTATGACCCATTTAAACACAAACACATACAAGCAAAGGCAGAAAACTTTACTTTCTATTCTAGCTGCCATAAAATGTGGTCAAGAATTGATTTTTTTTTAATTCCAGAAGTGTTCATTTCACTTGACTCTAGGGTTTCTAACCAAGCTAGACAGCTCTCAGACCATTCTAAAATAACTTTAACTTTAAAGACCGATATTTTGAATACTAAAAATCATGGTGGATATAATTGGTCCTTAAACCCATACCTATTAACCAAAGAAGATATAGTACAGGAAGTTAAGGAGATACTTAAACAATTAGTATACAATATACCCCGTAATGAACATCCATTAGATATAGAATGGGCTACAACCAAAACTTTGTTAAGAGGATTATTTATTCAGAAAGCCACTTATTATAAAAAAACTCCAAAATAAAGAACAACTGGATCTGGAAACCAAAGTACAATTATTGGACCAGGAGCTGATGAGTAACTACACTGAGCAAACAGAAACTGAGTTGTTAAGATGTCAGAAAGAGCTGTTTCTTATGCATAACAGAAAATTGACACTGTATGAACAAAGAAGTTTAGTTAAATATGCAAATCACATTCAAACTCCCTCGAAAGCATTAGCCCGTATTATTAATCAGACGAAATCGACACGATTAATTACCGAAATAAATCATAACAATACGTTCTATACTGATAAGTCAGATGTCATGAAGATTTTTGAATCAATTTTTAATCAGATATATGGTGAGCAACAAACTCATGGGCATGATGAAGAGAGAAAAGAGTTCTTACAGAAAATTAATTTTCCCAAGATTGACAAGGATTCTCATGGAGAATTGACTGCATTGATTACAGTTGATGAAGTTCTAGAGGCAATTAAGAAATTAAAGCCACATAAAGCCCCAGGACCAGATGGTATGACCTCTGAATTTTATAAATCTTTTAGTGGGATTCTGAGCACCGTACTTTCACAGACCTTTAATTATATCATTTCGAATGGCAGCAATGATCTTCATTTTAATGCCTCAAGAACAATTCTGATATTGAAAGAGAATAGTGATCCCAAAAATTCAGACAATTATAGGCCCATATCATTGTTGAATATTGATATGAAAATCATGACATCTATTCTAGCTAGTGGATTAAAAAAAATAATAAACTTGATAATATCAGAAGAACAGGCGGGGTTTATAGATGGGAGACAGACTACAGACAATACATTAACTCTTCATACTTTAATATCTTATGCAAAGTATAAAAATATGAACATATATGCTTTAATAATTGATGCTCAAAAAGCATTCGATAGAGTTAATTTGGCTTATTTATTTGAAACATTATCATATTTCAATATACCTCAGCTTTTATTTCTATGTTAAGAAATTTATACAAGAATGCATACACTAGTTTATATATAAATCATGAATGTTCCAAAAGGATTCAAATTAAAAATGGAACTCGACAGGGGTGCCCATTGTCTCCCATACTGTTTAATCTGTATTTGGAACCTTTATTTCTTCATATGAAACAAAATGTTTTTTATAATTCTCCTGTACTTCTTGGGATAAAGGTTAGGATGGCTGCTTTTGCAGATGATCTAAATATATACAGTACCACACCGGTGTCAGATACTGAAAAAATACTAACAGCAATACAAACCTTTGAGAAAATTGCTAATTACAAACTAAATTTAAAAAAAATCAAAATATTCCCTCTAAAGACACCTACACCTTTTTCAATGCTACCATTGATAGGACGAGTAACGACAGAAGAAAGAATAAAATATTTGGGGATTGACTTCTCAACTGAAAATAGAGAATTTTTTATCAACAATATTAAGGCAACTGGAGACCGAATAACAATGGATTTGAAAAGATGGAGTAAGTTGAAGCTACCGATGATGGCAAGAGCAGCGATAATAAAAATGAACGTTCTCCCCAGAATGCTATATATTTTTAGAGCAGCACAACTTAAAATCACGAAATCCTTTTTTAAGCAATTTCAGATAGGATTGGGGAAATTTCTGTGGGAACCCAGAAAAATGAGAATATCCTATGAGAAACTGATGGCTCCTAAAACGAGGGGGGGTTGGATTTACCGGATTTTGAGATGTATTATACAGTGATTCAGGCCAATAGGATTTTAAGGGTGTCTTACTTGGATAGTGAAAATAGAAAATGGATACCCAAATGGGTACTGCTAAATTATAAACACATAAAAGGGAAGGAAATTAATGTTAAAGCTGTACCATTTTTGAATATAAAAACATTGAGTAAATATGAGTTAATGGAGCACATCAAGGTATGGGCAATGGCGACTCAAACTCTGTTTGCCTCCTTGAACCTTTTAAAATATATGATGATGTTTCAACCGTTTGATGGGAATCCTAATATAACTATTGGTAATCAACTGATAGACTTAAAGAAATATCCATTTATTAAGGAATTAACTGTAAGGGATTTATACCCCTTTCTAGGAGTAGCGGTACATGATATCTTAAAAGAAATGAATCTTCCCATTTCTTATTTAATTATAATGAGGCAGTTAAAAGATTTGGCCATAAATTATTTTACCAGTTCAGAAATTAAAAAAGAGGAACTAGTTATTTCAGGTCATCTGTGGGAAGCATTGCAACAAGATAGAAAATATATATCCTCAGCGTATAAAATGGCAAAAGAGAGAAAATATAATAATCATATTCTGTTATCGAAATACTGGAGAGAGAAATTGCCATCCCTAGACGACAGTAAAATAGTAGAGGCATTTAACTTAACATTAAAATCCGTATCACTTCAAAAACTGGTCTTTACTCAATTGATGATATTTAACAATGCATATTATACCCATCTAACACTTCATAAATTTGATTCACTAAAGTCACCTAAATGTCCACAGTGTGTAGATCAGACAGCAGACCTGTTACACATGTTCTGGAGTTGCAAGTGCATTTATAAATTATGGAATTCTTTAAAGTTACAACTACAAAAATGGGTTACCAAAACTCAACACTCTCCTGGGAATTTCTGATTCTACATATTCCACCGGAGAATTTGGACAAAACAAAAAAGATTGTAATTATGAATATTATTTTACTAATGAAATTATATATAGCCACAAATTGGTTGAACCCAGCACAGGTGTCGTGGCAAAATTTCAGGCTGTTAGCGATTAAGCATATATTAGCGCACAAATTGTTAATTAGAAATAATAAGAAAAATATAAACAGCATAAAAATTTGGGAACAAATCTTTAATATTATTTTGGCGTAGCGGTTCCTATCCACTTTCCGTCAGGACATTCTGTATGTGTACCAACACATTCTTAGATTAGATAGAAAATGTAGAAATAATACAAATTATTGGCTTGAGTTGGTTTATAATTGTCTATTGTAGATGCTTTTATGTTTAATTTTTTGTGATTTTATTTTCCTGTACTTGGTTAAAATGATATTTATTCTTAATGTATTATAGGGAAATTCAAAATGGAACTAAAACATTGGAAGCAATATTGTACATAATGTAAATAGTGTGTGAAATGTATAATGGTTTTGCAAAACAATAAAAATGATTATTGAAAAAAATAATTTTATACTTCTTAATGTAATGGATGTTGATAACAACTGTTCTATTAACTTTTGTCGTGAATTAAAGTAATATTTAAAATGTGAAAAAAAAAGAAAAGAAAATAATAATATTTTGGTTGTGGAAAAGGATAATGATTAATTAAATTAAGTTTTGTGTTTTAGTTGATTGAAAAGGAGCTATATCACTGTATATGTGTATTGTATATATATTCAATTTTTTTATAAATATTGTACATATTTTAAATACTGTAAATGTCATGTGCAGATATTTAAATTTTTGTAAAATAGTGTAAAGTTATGTAAATAGCATATGTGGGTTTTTTAAGTTAAAAAATATTCCTTTTGATATGTGCCACAGGATCATTTCTATCTACCAACTCAAGCAGATGGGACCTTGGTTTAACATCTCACCTGACGGATGAACCAGCTGATAAAAACTACTCTAGAGGACATGTTATGTTGGATCTCAATAAACATGAAGCATGACACAGTAGTAGTAAGTGACACAAACATAGACTGGCAGCTGACACACCTAACATTAACTTGTGTGGCTTTACCCAGTTAATACATGAACCTACAAGATAAAGCAAAACTACTTAGAAACAAAACATTATTGACTGGATATTAACAATCAACACCACAAAAACTCTTTCTTCAGGAATATTACCTAACACACCAGTAGACCATCCTCTACCATTCTGCTCTGGAGACATCAAAGAATTATTAAACAGAAAATAAATCCCAGTGGATACACTTAAAAAATCAGTATTCATACCTTTAATTATATATTGCAAAACTGCAAATGACTTCCACTTAAGGTCATGTCTCGAGATGAAACACCTTTCTAACCGTCCTAAACTCTCTACCACATCCCGTTATAAAAATAGATACTTAAATGTCTTTTACCAATAAAGACCTTATGATACAGAGAGGCAAGGCTTGGAAACAGTGAAACATATCTCTTAATGCCCCAGTCTAGACAAATATATAACAGATTACAGAACAAAGTTATGCAAGCCACAACAAAAGCCAAAAAAATCCTACTTCCATAAATTACCTATCAGTAATACATGTAACTCAAAGTAATTCTGATAATCTATTAGTAAAGTTTAAAGTTGATTAAGAAAAAACACCTAGTCCATTTCTTGGTCAACCAGACATAAATATTTCCAGTATCTTTAGCAAATAGTTCATAGAAACAGATAACTGTTCCTCGACATATCTTCATACCTCTACCACACTATTTACAACCAGTTCCATCATTGGCTCTTTCAACTAATAGTTGGTTAACATTACACAAATAAAACAAACATTACCAATTCTCAAGCCCACACCCCTTGCTCCAGATCTTTTATCTCCTGAATACTTACAACTCACCTATGATTCTATAGCCTGTCTAGTTGCCATATTTGTCAGTAGGTGTATATCTGAACAATATGTTCTAGTTTTTTGAAAAATCATACATTATACCCTTACACAGAGGTAGTTCCCATGACTGTATTTCCAGTTTCAGACCCATTGCCATCTTGTCCCCACTTTCCACAATTTTGGAGACGTGTATAAAAACAACTTCTGCATTACCTTTTTCACAAACAACTTACTGTGCACCACACATCATGGCTTTTAGACAGGCCATAGTACTGAAACTGTGCATTCATTCTTCCTTACCATCATCAATCAAAGCAAAAATAAAGGGTATTATACTGCATGCATCTTTCTCAGTCTTTCTGAAAGCATTCAACACCATATCTCATATTCGACTTCCAAGATGGCTGCACATTAACAGCTTAACTCTAGCTCTCCCACTGTGAAAACAGACACTCAACAGAGAAGGCCAGTAGGCTTTTGTGTTTATGGGTAAATTTCAGTAATTGGCTAGTAAGTGTACTGCCTGAATGCCAGAAAAAAAGAAATACTGAACACATGGAAAAAATCAGCTACAAAAAGTGAGGAAGAAACACTAACTGGGGAAAGTTCTGCAGCTGTTCAGCAAAAAACAATGCAACCTCCAGACATGACTTCCAGTAACTTACAGGAAGATATAAGACAACTGCACACAGACCTGGTTAAAATAAATGAAACACTGATGGAGTATATCAACACAAACAACAAACGGCTGGAAAAATGGAAGAAGCTTTAGACAGATATTCAGATGAGATGATAAAGCTGCAAAAATCGGAGGTTGAAATGAACACCATATCACATACTGTTCTAGTTCAAAGACTAGCTGCAATGGATCTTAGCTCCATTACCTTAAAATTGTTCTAAAACTATAATTGAGGTCATTCACAAGCAGTAAAATAATTTCAGTTATATTCCACCTTGTCCCCATCTTTTTCAACATATTTGGCAATGACATGCACACTATTCTTCCCAAGTCAAGTCTAGCACAATATATTTATGACTTTATCCTTCTCTATACTGATATGTTTCTCCACCAGCTTCAACAGAAGAGCACTTTAACCCGTTAGAATATTGGCTCATCAATTCTCACCTTGATCTAAATGCCATAAAACAGAAATAATCCTCTTCATCCCAGGAATCATAGCCATGACATCCATAAAAACATCAAAATTGAAAAGGTCACACAATCAAATCTATTTAGTGTTATCATCGACCATAAATTACATTTTGATAAACACATTGATTATGTTACATCAAAAACACACAATAACTAGGTATGCTTTACAAATCGAGTCATTGTCTTACTGAAGCTGACAGATTTAAAACTGCTCAAATATTGCTTCTCCCAGCCTTCTTGTACTCAACCTCAGTCCTAGATAATATCTCCAAATCATCATTACTCAGACTAGAACAAACCTATACTAAAACTGCTAAGTATGCTGTAAATCTCCATAACAGAACTCACCACTATATAGCATTACAAAAAATCCACTAGGTAGAATTAAATAACCTTCTCACTTTTGGCCAGTTAAAGACCACCCATAACATACTTTTCAAGTCAACCAAGTGCCATAATATATCAGATATAATCTAGAAATACCTACCAGCCTAAGATTTGAAATGAAACTCTACTAGCATCTCAATCCAACAATCACTATGGGGACTCATTATACTCTGTCTGTATATCCAAAATCTGGAACCCAATACTTCTAGACCTTAGAAATTAAATTAACTATACACAATTTCATAACAGGCTAAAACTTATCTAACCTCAGGGTGGCTCTGTCTTTGTACTACATCTACCCCTACTTCATCACACAAACTCAACATAAACAAATTCTTTTATTCACAGGGGACTAATTCACATTTTCCTAACACATTTATTTTTCCTTCCTTAACAGTATACCTCTTCTACCCTGTCTGCATGGTTTCCTCAGTGTATACTTTTTATCTTATACTACTCTATCTCTATTGTAACCCTTTATTTTGTACCCATATGTTTACAACGGTTTACCTTTACATGTGTGTATTGCACAGGGGCGAACAGCAATTTTCCGAAAGGCAGTTTGCAAAGTTTGCAAACACAGAACGAAAAAAGGTTCAAATGTGCAATGAGCAAATGCACAGTGAGATTCACTCATTGCACATTCGACATTCTGGGTAGATTGCACTATAGTGGGGATTGGGAAATGGTTTATTTCCCCACTGTAGTGCGATCTCGGAGTTAGAATAATAAAATAGGGGGGTGTGGAGGGGCATTACACTTTATCTAATTTTTTTTCGACATTAATGTGTGAAACTCAGTGAATCGGCTTTTTGATTTGCTGATTTTCGAACATTTACAACTGTCGCTGCTTTACGTTTCGTGGTTACAATTTGCTCATATGAGCAATCGCACCACTGTGTTTCGCTGTTATGAAGTTAAACCGTTTACAACATCTCATCCACCTTTATCATTTATTAGGTTCACACTATGCAATCAGTTGGCAGACTGTCACATGCTTAGCCAATAACCAGTCAGTGACCAAGGATGATAATCAAACCCTGTATCTTGTATTTGTGAGGTAAACGCATCTTAACCATTATATCAGCCCCCAACATCTTCATTAATTCTGACTTCCTCATTGTTCTACATTAGAGTGAATTCTGCGCAATGTTCTTTTCTTCTCTAGGTTAAATTTATCATTACCATGTTATTCTATTTTATAGTATTTTATTTTTATATACCTTCTATCTTTTCTTCCAAGGCCTGTGCTGAAAATAGACTCTTGGTTCAGTCAGCCCATCCCAGTTAACAAATGGAAATAAATAAATAAATAATAAATACATAAAATAAACTTGCATGCAAATTTTATAGTATGATACTGGATACACAGTCTAGACCCATAGAGCTACTAACTTTAATCCTACAGATTGTATTTTCCAGTGTTGTTAATACTCCGTAAGGGTCATCTACTACTATGTTACTCAAATCAAAGTGTTCATCCAAATTATGATCACATGACGCTTAATTAAAAAAAGTTGAATTTTTCAGCAATTTCTAAGGGTTTGGTAAGTAATACATTCTCAACTCTAAGAGAATTCAGCATTTTTTATTTGGTTTGGAGTAGGCATATATATATATATATATATATATATATATATATATATATATATATATATTATTTTAATTGTTTGTAGATCAGTCTCAAGTATATTTTTTAATTTAATTCTATTATTTCATACTTGAGATATACTGTTTGCCTTAGATTTGTTCCTTTTAGAAAGTTTTTTTTCTTGTATGTATTCTAGAATCTTTTTTTTTCTAGGTATTAAGTGTGTAAGCTATAGACCCTCCCATGAGGTAGTTTCTTTTTATTATGAAGTTTGAAGTTAAGGAATGTTTCACAGAAGTTCTGTCTAACTGCCGTACCCTTTTTTTGCATTTGAATTATTTTTACAAGTTCAGAGTAGTACGTTTTATGTATTTTTCAGTGTTTTGCATTGCTTTTGTGTCTTTAGGTTTAGATTTTTATCTGTTGCAGTTCTTCACTAATTCCATTTTTTTTCTTTTTTTTTTTTATTCCATTTGTTGCTGACCTCAGGCCGCTTTCTTGGCCCCTCTGCAATTCCCATTGCATGGCAGTCTCCCCAGTGTGAGTCACACTGTGAAGGTCTCCCTTCTGAGAGAGCTCCTGCACACAGACGACATTTACAGGCTCATAGGGGATGGACCTGCTGACACTGCAGAGCAGTACTGGCCAGGTGAACCATCATCGCACTGCAACTTATAAGGAAATTTCTTTAGCCTTACTACCATTTCTGTTGTACTGATGACATGCATGCCTTGTAAGTCTGGGCTGGTTGTGAGGCATTACTTGAGAATGTGCCCAGCCTGTGCTCATTGAGTGACCATGCCTCCTCAGTCCTCCAGTATATCACAGAGTGGTGATCTTTACTGAGCCTCAGCCTCCACCAAGACTCCATGAGAGATCCAACCACCATGCCCCCCATAAGATAGAGACACCCATCCTCCATTACCTACATCATCAGGTGAACAAACCAATAATTGAAATTGGGTCACCTAGCCCATAATCAAAGATTCATCCCACTACTCCACCTGCTACAGCATTCTTTCTACTATATCAAAGAGATACATTCTTAATGCTCTTAATTTTAGCAGGAAACAAAAACTGTACCCTGACATTTTTACTTTTGCTTTGGTTTTATTAGTGATTAGCATTTGCTTAAGATCCCTGCATTAAAATTGTTGTCTTAGTGAATTGTTTTATTTCATCATTGTTCTATTAATAACAAAGAATCTGTACCAAGGTAAAAACACTTAAATTAGGAACAGAACCTTGGAATTTGTACCAGAAAACCACCAGGAAAAATGGAGAAGCTTGTAATAAACTGTAAAATACAGACAAAACCTAAAAACAAAACCAATACAGGCAACAAGTCTATATATTTAGCGCTTCTTTACAAGTTTTATTTAATTGGAACTTCTTCAAAATGAATAATGGTCAATACAATCAACCTTCAATATACATATGAATTTGGTGGGCTTTTGTGTATTTAAGATTGATTGTATTGACTATTATTCATTCTGAAGAAGTTCCGATTAAATATAACTTGGGATGAAAGTGCTAAGTATATAGTCTTATCGCCTGTATTGGTTTTGTTTTTAGCTTTTGCCCATGTTTTACAGTTTATTACAAGCTTCTCTGTTTTTCCTGGTGGTTTTGTGTATGATTCCCAAGATTCTGTTCATTGTTCTGTTAATGTTGTCAAATGTTTGCCTCCCCTCCACAAAACCTCATTGATACTGATCTATTAATTTTAGCATCACCATTGCCATTTGTTTAGCTATTATTGACATAGATACTTCATAATCATGGTTTAGAATTGAAATGGACCTCTTTAGGTATTACAGCCCCACTGCTTTCTTCCAGGATGTTGGTGCTTCTTCTTCTCTTAACATACTGTTAAACAAAACTTTCCAGACCTTTATCATTTTTTCCTCCTAGCTTCCAAACTTCCACTGGAATGCCATCTATTCCTGAGGACTTTCCTATAATTTGGTTATACATCACCATTTTTATCTCATCTCCTGCTATCCTGTTAGTAATTGAGCTTCATCTACCTCTAACCCTGGCATATTTCATTCTTCCTTAAACATTTCCATTTGTACCTTTTCTTGATTTCCATATTTCTCTGCTTTATTCAGATTTTCATAACATTTCTGAAATATTTCGGATATCTCTACAGGATCTTATGTTTTCTTCCTTGTTATAAGCTTCCTAAACTTGGCAACAACCCTTTCTACTTTCTTTTGTCTGATTCATTGGGCTAAAGGTTTTTGTGTCCTGGAGTTATTATTAAAAAACAGTTGCTTAACAGCAGTCTTTCTAAACTCATGCATATTATTGTGGTAATCCCTTATTTCTATTTAGCATTTCTGCTATTGCTTCACTTTTTGTTCTGTGGGATTCCCCCTATTCTGCAAAACTTTAACCTTTGTCAGTTCCTCTAAATAATTCTTGTTTCTGCTTAACCTTATCTTTCTTTCTTTTATTCCACTCTGTTTTTAAACTCTCATATTCAGCCAGCATTTTCTTCATTTCAACCTCTGATTTTTGCAGTTTTATTACCTCATCTGAATATCTTTTTAAAGCTTGTTCCATTTTTCCAGCATTTTATTTGAGTTGATATACTCCTTAAGTGTTTTGTTTATTTTAATCAACTCTGAGTTCGTTTGACTTAATTTTTCCTTTAGGTCTCTGGAAGTCATGTTTTGCACTAAATCTAGACCTTGCACTGCTTTTTGCTGAACAGTTGTAGAATTCTTCCCAGTCAGTGTTTTCTCCTCACATTTTTTGATTGATTTATTTTATGCTAGCATCCAGGCAGTGCACTTACTAGCCAGTTACTGAAATTTAACCAGAAAGACAAGTTCACTGGCTCTCTTTTCTGAGTTTCTGTTTTCACACTGGGAGAGCTGAAATTAAACTGCTACTCAGTGTACAGCCATCTTGGAAGACCCAACAAATTCAGCTGTTAATCCCCAAAGCATTGCAGTGCTTGTCAGGTAGGGCACTGTATCTTCTGAGCTAGAAATTTAGACGGATAAGGGTAGTAAGCTATGGTTAATATTGTGGATGCCAATAACTTGCTGAGATTACTGAAATATTTAGTAAATGTTTTATGAGTACAAAATATGCCATGGAGAACTCTGAGGCAAACTTAAATAAATGGAAAATAAACAAACTAACAGGAGCTATCTCAAATAAAAAAATAGTGTGATACTTGCTCAGGAAAAGCAAAGATGGAAGCAATGCAGTTTGAAAAGCAAATTAGAATTTTGCAAAATACAAGAAATAACTTACCACAGAAACTTAATTTAAGCAAATCATTGCCTAAATTATACAAAATGTTGAATGTGGACATTTGCAAGTATATATAAACATGACATTAACATATAATCACTCTCAGTATAGATAATGTACTTTGTAGGATTGGCCTAGCAGTAAAACATGCACATAATCCTGCAGGAATGTGTCCATAATCCTAGAGGAATTACCCACCCTAGTACATCTGAATTTTTAGTTCCACTGTATCTGTTATTCACTAAGTCATTTAAGTGTGAAGAGATTCCTCATGATTGGAGAAATGCATTTGGTAAATCTGTCTTTAAAGGAAAGGGAAGTATGACTAACTAAGAGTCATACAGACATATAGGTTTACTTTCTTGCGTAAAATAATGAAGAAGATCATCTTGGATAAACATTTATCAGAACTGGCAAGGTTGGGACTTGAAACTGTCTATCAAAATGCAAATGTTGAAAATAAGTCTATAACTACCTGTATCATGATGGTCTATAATATTATAACAACAGCTATAGATGAAAAAATATGATGTAGTGTAAATGATTAACCTTTGAGAGGGTCATATAGCACAGACCATGAGATCAACAAATTAGAAAATTAGAAAAACTAAGTATTAATCTAATCAGCTGATGGGTTACAAATAGGATGTGGCAAATATATAGTAATTGGAGATGTGATACTCTAGGTTACGGTCTGCAGGGCTCTGTCATGCGCCCATACATTTATAGCTTGTATATTTCTGATTTATCTTTTCAGCTGAGGATTTTTGTAGTCTGTGTGCAGATGACTTGAAAATGGGAAGCATATCACATCTGACAGTTAGGCCATGTCTGCCAAAGATTAAATTGACCAGTTAGACACAAAAAATAAGTTTGCTAATAAATTCATTAGAAACTAAGCTTATGAAATGTGGGTGATGTGGAATGAAGGGTGAATATTTAATATAGCACATAGTGATTGAAACTGTGGATTCATTTAAAGGAGAATGCTGTGCAGTTGTCAGGGCTTTTTCTTTCTAAAAAGGGATCTTCCTTCCCTATAATCCAACACTAAATATGACAGTTATAGAAAATACAACATTCAATAATTATTGCATTTGTTTTATGGCTGAACTTATTTCTGTTTGCTTTTCTTTCCTATGTTTGTCTCTTCATTTGTTGCAACATGAAGGCTAGGCATGGCAGAGTAATTACGAAAACAGTAACTCTTAAACAGTGGCATTTAAATATGTATTATCAGTCACAGATTGTCAACATCATATCTGAGATAAATAGTGTAGCCTGGAGCTATAATTAGGAGCATGAACAGAAGTAAGGCTTTCAAGCTTAGTTTTCTGATGCTAATGAACAAGAAAACTCCACTCAGACATCTGGTAAATTTCTTTTTATTACAAATTACTTGTCTTAAAAATCTCGAATTGCCAAAGAGAAAGAAAATATTTTCATCTTATAGGTTCATAGGTAAGTACTACGCTAGCTGGTCTAGTGGGGCTTTTTAAGTCTAGCCAGTGTGATGATGTGAGGTATTGCCAGCTATGCCAGGAGAAGTAGGGCAGTGGATGTGTAACATATGCCAGCATAGCTAGCTGGAGTGTTTTGAAGAATTATATGTCATTTGTATCTCAAACTGATTTGTACAGATGTTTCTTTGAAAAATGTATTTGTAAAGCTGTTTGTGTTAAAAATGTACAAACAGTATGTCCTGCTGGACAGAAAAGAAATATACATGCATGTCAGACTGCACTATTGTAACTGATTAAATGTCTATAATATAACAGAGGATAGTAGAAGAGAAGAGGTTAAGCTCAGCCCCAGCTAACTTTTAGAAAAATATCCTGAAACTAAATTACTTAATTTAGGCCATAAAGATTGCATCTTATAGTTCTGATTGCAGCCAGAGACAAAATGTCTGTAAAAAAAGGACTAGGAATCCTGCTGTATTGCCCTTAGCAGTGAACTAATTGCTACCCTGGAAGAGTGGAAGTGCTGAATTGGTTTTATGGCTTCTATGCTATAACACATCTTAGCAAAGCTCTGTGTGAATGGTAACACATATGTGCAAAATTCTAGTTCATTTTCTAGTAAAGGGGGGTAGTATGGGATCTAGAAGTCAGATGACCAGATGTACGTGATGTCATTCTGTATATTTTAATACTAGATGAGACAAGTCTCAGAGAAGTCTATTTTTGAAACCTGACAAAGAAGGAAGACCACTCACCCACTTCATCTTGCCTTGCTTTAGTAAGTAACCAGGGAATAATAATTCTATAGATCAGTCAGGAAAATATAGTGAGATTAGTTAAGTACTTTTTTTTTTATCTGTGTGAATCTATCCGTCTGTGTTATTTTTAATATTTCCTGTGATTGAAACTTTGGTGTTTATTGTAAATAGATATTTATTATTTTCATGTCTTTTATTATTTATTATAAAATATAGTTAAACTTTTCATTGTGGCTGATCTTTTAGATAATATTTTAACCTTTGAGTGTACTTATATTTATTTTGTGACACTGTGGCCAGTTCTGGAAGCCTTACTGCACTGGTCAAACACTACCATTTGTATTAGTATTAATTTTACTCAGTATAATTGGGTACCCTTGTAAGAGCCTTTGAGTAGCTGTCTTTGGAATGTCCTGGTGGCAGTATCTACCTTGTAGTCTGGGCAGAGGGGCATAGCTTGTAAATTTGTGCCAGCCTTTCCCAGGTGTGCGTGTGTGTGTGTGTGTGTGTGTGTGTGTGAAAATCAAACCTCAAAGAGTGTGTGTGTCAATTACTTGGAGCAGGGACAAAGAGCACTGGTTTCACAGAGAGATAGAGAGTGATGGAGGACTTGGCCTGGGACACTCCGCTGAGGACTCAACTCTATATCTGTGCCAGTGGGGAGTCTTACTGGGGCCTGGATAGAGAGGGAGAGATAGAGAGAGAGAGAGAGAGAGAGAGAGAGAGAGAGGGAAACCCAGACCCTGGACTGAGTGTGTTCCCTGTGTGCTCTTAAAGAACACTGTTTTGGTGCAGAGAGCTGCATCTGGAAATATTGTATGTACCTACCTTTGTTCCAAGTGAACGCCCCTCAGCAGTGTCATTGGTGAGGATTCAGGCTCCTTGATTACTGACCAAGAGGAGGGGCGTCACAGCCATTAACCTTTTTGTACTTGAATTAATTTAGCCCATTTCATGTTAGATTGGCATTATGCATCCCATGGCTGACAATTATATATTACCCCTAGTGAGAATAACTGAAATCATACCATAGGTAATTTGAGGGGACCTGTGTATGGGATAAATCATTTAGGAGATTACTCTGTTCATTAGTTGCACAGGAGGCATTCATGGAGTAAATGTTCTATGTTTCATCCTTAGATCTAAGTTGTGCTTGAGTATGGACAGGGATGAACATTGTTTTACATGAATGGGGAGTCTGTTCCAGAGCAACAGTATCCTCTGAGAGATAAAAGTGTCCCTCCAAACCATTCTTTTGATATTGCAGAAGAAGTTCAGATCTCTAGACCAAGTATATTTTCATCATATTGATCACTGCTGAAATGGTCTTAGCTATATGAGTTATATCCTGCCAAGGATAGAACAACTGGCCAACTTCCAAAGGTTCATCATGAGAAGAATGAGAATCAGGGTTCCCTTTTGTTTGCTGACTCACATTTTGTTGGATAGACCTTTTACTTTCCACAGTAGCCTGTTCTGCATCAAACAAGGTCTGTGATCCTCCAGAAAAAAAATAAGCTGAAGACAACTGATTGAAGCAGCTTGAATCTCACACTTGTATGTCAACATTCCCTGATTACTAGAATAAATTTGCTCCAGCCCTGTGTCCAGTGAATAACCATTTTCCACAAACACTCTTCTTTCTTCAGTTTTTATTACTTTTTCTTTACTGCCAAATTTTTGTTAGTATCAACTCTTTCTGCTGTTATGATTGCATCTTTGCTAATACAGATCTTGGGTGATTTCTGATATTCAGGTTTGGAGCATACAGTCTCTGTGCCTTTCAATTAATAAATCGTTTTGTGGAATACCAGTCTGGTTGCTTAGTGCTCTATCTTCTGGCTGTACTATTTTTAAACAGCTCTTCTTGAGAAGCCTCATACTCAGCCAGCCATTTTTTTTACATTTTACATTGTAAGATACTACTCCTACCGACTATTAAACTAACAGCCGACTATTAAGATCAATACTTTCAAATGTTTACATATAGATTATTGTCTAAGAACTGTTTTATATTATACATATCTATTCCCCTGTCAACTGTTATTATGCTCTTCAATAATAACAAATGGTCTACTTATACTTATAGTAGTATCTTACAACGTAATGATAAGTTATAAAAGTTAAAAAAGTTATAAAGTTAGGCAATAGAAGTATCGATGGTTGTTCTACTGCATTCTGACTGGTCCAAACATCTGAGAGGGTTATATAGTGAATGACCCTACTTTTATTGTTCATATCATTTTTTGAAGTTGTTTTATTTGAACAGCGGCATAATATGAACACAAGGCATGTAGATTTTTATTTTTAGCTTTGCTGCACTATTTTTTACAAGACATTGTATGTACAATATTTGTTGTGTTTTAAAAATGTTATTTTTACACTGACGATGGAGATTATAAGGTGATATGGTTTGTTGCAGTATGACAATATGTTGTGGTTTTTTACTAATGACCTGACTGCTTAATATTTATGATATTTTAACAGATCAGCTGATCATTGATCATGTGATTTTTTTATTTAAATCTGTAAGGAGTTTGTTTTATGTAATCTGATGAAGTTGCTGTACGAAAAGCGCTTCATTAAAACAGTTTTTTTTGTACTTTGCAATTCTGTTGGGACCTTTGTTTTGGACTAGGCATAGATGTCAAGCTGCAGTTTGTAGGGGATGAAATACAGGGATAGGGCTTTTAGATAGTCCTCTTAGGACTTGTTTACTCCCAGTTTTCTTTTTATCAGGAACTTCTGTGGTCTCAAAAACTTGTTTCAAATGCTTGGTCAGGTACATACTGAAGGGTCTATATTAGTTCGCTGAAATGACATTCTGGCGAACACCTATTTATCAACCCATAACCAGCAAAACTCACGTCAGTGATTCACTGAATTTACTAAGGGCAATGAAATAGTTTCCTGAAGCACAGTGAATAGTAGTAATAGTGTATTTAAATTGAGCCCACCAAAGTCAGGGCCTAACACCTCCCACCCCCCTAACTATATATACCAAATCTGAGATCGCACTACAGTAGAGAAAGTATTATCGATGTGGTAATTTCCAGGAGTGGTTCTCTTTCCAAAGGGTGCTATTATACATTTTTTTGTACTAAATTTTAGTCCATGATACTGGCAACAGTTTTTTGTTCACATTAGGCCCTCTTGAACAGTATCCATGTCTTTAGGGAGTTAAGTGACTACACTTAGTTTGCATTTATCTGCAAACTTGGACAGCTGGAGGTTTTAAAAAAACAAGAAAAAAGAAAATAAATCTTGTATCCTAACTACCGAAAATAATTTGTGAGCTACCATAATATAATGTGTAGTTTTCCTGTTATTAAGAAAAGTCAGGTAGACAAAGTGCAGTTGGCACTTTCAGGATTCTAAAAACATTGGTATAATAACTACAGTTCATTTAAAATGTAGTTATAAATCCTACAAGTGTAACTAGTTTAGTCACTTCTGGATACGTAAGTGGGGAATGAAACTATAAGTTAAATATCTTTAGCCTGGACACTAATATAACACTTACTGTATAAAAAAATAGTAGTATTATGGTTACTAGCAGTGTAATAGTAATTACCACATTGATGGTAGCCCACTGAACACTGAAGGTGCTATAAGAGATCTGGGGACACAAGCTGACACCCTTTCCTTAGACCACCACATTGCCACTGTGGTCAGGAAGTCCTTCTATGTGGCACATCTTATTACCAAGGGTTTTGCATCCAGGAAGAAATAGGTCATCATTTCTCCCTTCTCTTCCCTCATTAGACCAGTCATAGAGTATAATACCCCATTTGGCATGTACCTCACTAGACACCTGCAACAGTTGGAGAGGCCACAAAGGTACCTCACAAAGAGGATCCTAGGCCTTAAACACATGTCCTGCATGGGCAGACTCAAAAAACTCCAGCTATGCTCTGTCTCATATCATCTACTAAGAGGCGATCTCTGCTTGACTTACAAAGCCATGTCTGACCCAGCTTTGTTAGAAATGCTACATCTAAAGAAATCCCAGTCCCTCTGCACAACACGTTCCAGAGACCTCAACCTCATTACCACAATCAACAGAACATGCTGGATGGACAGATTCATAACCCAGAGACTACCCATGCTCTGAAATAGACTTACCATACATGTCAAGCAGAGCACCTCACTAGCCCTCTTCAAGCAAAATCTTGATGAATGGATGGGTAAGAGAAAGTTCACCCCGGGTATCACTCCAGTGGCTCTACTTGATATAGGCACTGGTAACTAACGACCAGCGGCATAATGCCAGGGCACTTCTATGGGTTAGGCTTATAAAGGCCCCAGGGCCATTAGCCTAGTACACACCTATGAACCTATGTATTATCATAGTAACAGCTTGACTCATGTAACAAAAAGAATTTATGAACTTATGTTACTTATATAACAGTAAACGAGCAGTGTAAAACTAAATAATTTAGGGGACCATGTTTCTTGTTTCCAGTCATCCCATTATCTTGCAATTGTACAAAGTTCCTATGACTGCAGGATTCTTAATAGGGTACAAATTGTGTTAATATGTTGTGAAATTTCCTGTTTGCTACATACATTTGTTCACACAATTTTGGGCCCTAGGAAGCTATAATAGAGTGAAACAGGAAAGCAGTATTTTACCGTGTAAAAATAGCTGCCTTGTACTTTTACCTGAGCAAGTAATTATGATGCAGCTTTACACATTGTTTCCATGTTTTCATTCAAGACAGGAATTTGTGAGCAGCCACTGTAGTACAGGGGCACATAGGCAAATGTCTGTGTAAACTCAGTTGTAATAAGAGCTTAAAGATGGTTTTGTAACTGAGTTATGAGTGAATATCTGACTGCTTAAAACAGTATCTACAAAGCAAAAAATCCCACCAAGCCACCCCCCCACGCAGGGAAGTCTGATCTTTATACACCTCCCCATTGATATAATTTAATTTGAAGTCATCCCTGCAACAATGTTGTCACTTAGTCTTTGGAACTCGTACTTGTATGACTTAAGCTTTGCTTTAATCATACACTGTACAGATGGTCTCATAGGGGTCAATAAAGGGTTATTAAAATATTTTCTTTCAGTGGCTTAGTTATTAAATATTTCAAAAGGAACATCTTATTCTAGCTAGTTCTCCTTTGCTGGTGGAATGGTACCCAGATCCCCTTGCATACTTTACCACAGAGGGGAAACTCACATTCATTAATTCACTTGTTCGTCTTCAGTATCTTCTTTGTCCAGTGCCGGTTCATGGGGAGTTGTGGGAAGCCAGAGCATTTTCTGGCAAATGGCAGGTGTAACACAGAAACCAGTCCTGAATAAGATGCCAGTCCATTGCAGGGACACACACACATTCATATGCACACCTAGGGGCAGTTTTGAACATAGCCAATTTGCTTCCCAACTTGTCTTTGTGATGTTGGGGAAAACTGAAACTTCCAGTCAAAACATACATAGATACAGTCTTTACACAGAAGGCACCCCATCTGGGAACTGAACCAGAAAACCAAATGTTGTGAGGCAGCAGTGCTAACTACTGCATCACTGTGCTACCCCCACAGGAAAAACAGTGCATGGGTAAATCATTACACTGGGTACTTCTCAGTTCTTGCTACCAAGCTGTCTTACACTATTGCTATACTCTGTCTCAGTGTCACTCCTTTATAGGTTCATAGGTTCATACTAGGCTATTTGCCCTAGGGCATTTATAAGCCTAGCCAGAGTGTGTTTGGCTTTCGCCACCCATTTTAAATTAATTTTGCTATGCCCTTTTTCGAGGTTAGTATACTGTGCCTCTGTCTAACAGCGACACAGAAGTGATACCTGGGGTAAACCTATGATCTCCCATCCACTCATCAAGATTCCTCTTGAAGAGAGTCAATGAGGGACTCTGCCTAACCTGGACTGGGATTTTATTCCAGAGTGAAGGGAGCCTCTGGGTTATGAATCTGTCCCTCCAGCATGTCCTATTTATTTCAGTGCTGAGGTTCAAGTCTCTTGAGCGCATAGCTCGATGGTATTTAGATTTTCTGAGGTGCAGCATGTCCATTAATTCCGGGTTGGACACGGCTTTATATGTCAGGCACAGATCGCCTCTGAGGAGGCAGTATGCCACTGAGTAGAGCTGGAGTTTCTTTAACCGGGCAGCATATGGCATCTGTTTGAGCCCTTTGATCCTCTTGGTGAGGTATTTTTGGGGTCTTTCCAGTTGCTGCAGGTGTCTGGTAAGGTACATCCCAAAAGGGGCATTGTACTCAATTATGGGCCTGATGAGGGATGAGTAAAGAGGCACGATGACCTCCCCTGATCTAGATGTGAATCCCTTCATGATTAGGTGGGCTATATAAAATGTTTTTCTAATCACTTTGGCCACGTGGTTGTCAAATGAGAGATTGCTATCAACTTGGGTCCACAGGTCCCTAATTACTTCTTCTGTACTTAATGGATTACCACCTATGTGGTAATTTGTGGGCACTTTGTTTTTGCCAAAGGGGATGACTATATACTTTTTGGTATTTAGCTTGAGGCCATGGCTCTGGCACCAGTTGTCTGTTTCTATGAGGCCCTTTTGGAGGATGCTTGTGTCGGCTGGAGAGTTGATTATGGCGCCCAGTTTGCAGTCATCTGTGAACTTGGTCAGCCACAGTCCTTCCATGTTGGCCTGTACCTCCGAGAAATATATACCGAACAAGAGAGGTCCCAGGACTGAGCCTTGTGGGACGCCACTTGTAACTGGTTTGGAGTCTGACATGGCTCCAGCAATTCTAACCATGTGGGTTCTGTCCTTGAGCCAGTTTGCAACCCATCTAGTGACATAGGGGTTTATATTTAAGCTGGTGAGCTTATCTGTAATGCTCGAGTGGGGTATTGTATCGAAGGCTTTTGCGAGGTCCAGGTAGGCTGTGTGGACCACCTTCCCCTCGTCAATGGACTTGGTGACTGTTTCAAAGAAATCAACCAGGTTTAAGAGGCAGGATCTGCCCTTAACAAAGCCGAACTGGGTAGGATCCAGTGTCTGTAGGTCCCCAATATCTTTATTTATGAGGTCCATGATGATCCTTTCCATAGCTTTGCAGACCAAGCTAGTCAGGCTTGTGGGGCGATAGTTTCCAGGATCCGTTGAGGCACCACCTTTGTGGAGAGGGACCACTGTTGCTGTATGCCTCTCTTTGGGTACATATCCTGTAGTAAGGCTGAGACTGAACAGTAGTTTTATGTTTGGGTTTAGCTCTTCTTAGAGTTCTTGTAGGACGCAGCCCGGGACACCGTCTGGTCCCATTGATGCTGTGTTTTTTTATTTGGAGAGGGCAGCTCTTACCTGAGCATCTGAGATGTCAGGGGGGCAGCATTCTGCTGGGATAGATATTTGCCCTTTTGGTGGGGAGGGGGGAGGTTTGCGCTGAACCTGTCAGCTAGGATGTTGGCAATGTCTGTGGGTTCGGTGTATTCTTATGGTGATAAGAAATGTAATACAGACCCCCCATGAACTTCTATAGTCAATCACAAGGGTTTAAAGACTGCATCATGCAGTGTCTGCAGCATGAAGGGCAAAGCTGTCCTGGTTTTCCTTGCATATCAGTTCCTTGGAAATATCTTGCTGTCTTAATGTTAAAGTGAAAACAGCGATCGCTCAAGATTGCTGTGTACTGTTTTGAGGAGTTTCTTCTTTTCCCACAGTTGTGTAATTTTAGAGTTGGTATTTTCTATCTTCAATGATGTGAAAGATGCAGTTGTTTTGAATCTGTACCATTAGAATGAATGGTTCTGGTGTTTCCATTGGTTGTTATCACCACAGTAATTTCCATGTGATCACATTTCAGTCTTCTACAGTGGAAGCACAAAACACAGTTCACCTGAGGCCTAGATACAATTTACCCCTCCATATATGAAGTTCATGATAAAGTCCTACTTAAAGTTGATGATCATAGACCTTGCAGTGCAGAAAATTGCTACTAAATATTTTCAGAGCCAAAGACCAGACTAAGGATGGGAGGTGAAGTACTTCCTGGTACATGTTGGTTAACCTGTTGCTTATTATCAGTCTCTCATAACCCAAGGGACCTGACCCAAGCTAGTTAGCATGTGCTTACATGATTTAAGAACACCAAAAGCTGAACATTGTCACTGTATTTGTTCTTTCACCCACAACCTTAGAAGTGATGTAACACCTTCGCAACCACTCATCCCACAATTATTTTGGGGGATTTTCCATTCAGTCCTGAACAGCAGGACACTAACTGCTATCTAACACAGATGGGAAATAGTCATAACAGACTTAATATTTTATACAGTCATAGATTTATAGGTTCATGGGCAAGTACTAGGCTAGCTGCTCTTGCAGGCCTTTTTAAGCCTAGCCAATTTCCCTTTTTGTGCTCAAAATAACGTATCCCATTTTTGTTTTAGATTGGCCTTCCCATGGTCAATAATTATGTATTACCCCAATGAGAATAACTGGAATCATACCATAGATAATTTGAGGGGACCCATGCCTGAGATAAAACATTTAGGAGCTGACTCTGTCCATTGGCAGTACAGGGGGCAGTCCTTGGTAAAATTTTCTGTTTCTCATCCACAGATCTAAGTTGCACTTGAAAAAGGACAGGGGTGAACTTTGTTTTATATGGATGGGTAGTCTGTTCCATAGCGATGGTATCCTCTGTGAAATATACCTGTCCCTCCAAGCTATTCTGCTGATGTTGTAGAAGAGGTTTAGATCTCTAGATGGATTTGATGCCATTTGACTTGCTGATGTGCAGTAATTTCATCAGTAATGGGTCGGAGGATGCCTTGTATGCTAGACACAGTTCATCTCTTAGCAGTCTGTAGGATGCCAAGTATAGTGACAGAGCGTTGCGCCAGTCCATGTTGGACATGTTGTTTAGGCCTTGTATCCTTATTCTAAGGTATCTCTGTGGGTGTTCCAGTTGTTGCAAGTGTCTGGACATGGCAAAGGGGGCATTATATGCAATGACTGGCCTAATGATGGCTGGCTACAGGGGGTTAATGACATCCCAAGATCCTTTTGTTTATAAGCTGTGTAATATAGAAGGGATTTCTTATAACAATAGACACATGTTGGTCAAATGTTAGGTCACTATTAAAATAAATAAGTAAAGAAATAATTCCAGGAGTTCATTAAAGGTCCTAAGGCCATTCCAGCATGATGTGCCTATTTTAAATTCAGAAACATTATATCTGTGATTTTGTAAGACCTCATTTTTGGCTAATTCATTTTTTTCTGAATTGCAGTTACTACTGCACCCTACAGATCATGGCTGATCTGCACATTCCGGTAGTAACTTGCTGCTTGTGTAGGCAGTGGAATCCTTCCTCCAGTCACTCTCTCACACACACACACACACACACACACACACACACACACACACACACACACACACACACACACGCACACAAATACAAACAAAAACAGAGAAAGAGAGAGAGCAATACACACACACACACACACACACACACACACACACACACACACACACACACACACACACACACACACACCACAGTCCCTGTACCTGTTCCTATCCTACTGTGGTCCCCCTCACCACTTAACACTTTAGTGACATTATGACACATATGTATTAGGCCCTGGTGTTCTAGTGTATCCCCCACCCCCGAACACCATTATGGCACTTTAAAGACTCATCCAGTTTGGTCTTGTGGTTCCCCTATCCCCCATTTTATCCTTTGTGTCCAGAGTGTGTCCAGTGTTTTTCCCCATCCCCATTATACTGTGTTGTACCTTATGGCACTTTATGTAGTATTTTCTGATGCCCCCCAAGATCCCCATTGTAACATTGGTACCATCAAAGCACATAAAGTAAGCCCTGGGGGTCTTGTTCAACCCCCCTCCCCAGCAGTTCCTGTAGTAACATTGATGCCAGTAAGGCACTTTATCGATATATCCGGGGCATACCTCTCATCCTCTTAGAACAAGAAAGCTGGACAAAGCCATTAATAAAAGTGAGACAATGGCCCAAAAATAGGTACAATTTTTAAATATTGCTCTTAGAAAGTTAGAAAGTTGATAGAATAACAGGTTTTGCATTAGCATGAATTTTCTGAAGGATATGAAGTCTGAAACTCAAATGCCTGTCATTATTTCCTAAATTCAGTCTTTAATGATTTCCCAATAATTTGCCAGAAAACCACAATTTTATGAAAGCCGCACCGAACATATGAGGCAAAAATTTGGACATTCTGCGAAAATCTATACAGTTGAGAGGTATGATCCTGGGTAGTCCAGTGTATCCCCCAGATTCCCATTTTGCTGTTCGTGCCATTATGGAACTTTATAAAAAGCCCTGATATCTAGTTGTTCTCACTCACCACACCTGTGTTCAGCATTTGGCTGTGTTTACTGCTTTAGTGTGGTGGGGATAGCCATGCCGATCTACATGGCCAAGCACTTTCTTGAATTGCTCAGCCATGTAGATGCCTTCCTGAAGGCAATTCTGGGGAGAGACTACATAGGTTCATAGATTTGTGCTAGGCTATCAACCATCATGGTCTTTACAAGCCTAGCCATGCAACCTAACCCAGTTTTGTCCTCTGGTACAATGGACACCTATATGACAGGGGTATGTTAGTAATGAGGTAGTTAAGGGTTGCATGTATGTGGGGAGGTATGTTAGTTTGGGATTAGTTAACTTACTGTCAGCCTGTGTTCATCAGAGACATGTGGATCAGATGGGGGGGGGGGGGGGGTTGAACTTATGATTTCCCATCCAATAATCAAGTTTTCACTTGAAAAGGGTCAGGAATGAACTCCACTTCACATGGCTAGGGAGCCTGTTCTGTAGTGTGGGGATCCTATAAGATACATTTTGGTCTCTTCAGTGTGTTTTATTTATGTTGCAGGCAAAGTTCAGGTCCTTGGTTCTAGTGTTCCTGGTGCTGTTTGTTTTGTGGATGTGCAAGAGGTC
The DNA here is from genome assembly GCF_019279795.1 of Protopterus annectens. Classification (NCBI taxonomy): domain Eukaryota; kingdom Metazoa; phylum Chordata; order Ceratodontiformes; family Protopteridae; genus Protopterus; species Protopterus annectens. The sequence continues at coordinate 489,505,242 of NC_056739.1, forward strand.
CATCAGAGCTGGCTCTGAGGATGTGTTATATGCCAGGCGAAGATCATCTCTCAGTAACCTGAAGAAGAATGAGTAAAGAGACAGGGCCTTAAGGCAATCTGTGTAGGACAGGGTATTCATACCTGGATTCTCCTTTTGAGAAACATTTGAGGGCATTTCAACTGTTGCAGGTGTCTGGTTAGGTACATGCCAAAAAGGCCATTGCATCTGATGGTGGTTCTGATAAAGGCTGAGTAGAGTGGTACTATAACTTCCTTGGACCTGGATGCCATATTCTTGCTTATGAGTTGAGTGATATAGAATGATTTTCTTACTATCTTGGCTACATGTTGCTTGAAGGCCAAATTACTATCAACATATGTTCCCAAATCCCTAACTACCGGGTCAACTCTTAGGGCTGTTTCATCACTGGAGTAATTAGCTTGGGTGGACAAATTCCCAAAGGGCAATATAATACATTTCTTCCCACTGAGTTTTAATCTGTGGCTCAGGAACCAATCATTTGTTTATGTCAGATCCTCTTGTAGGATGTTTGTGTCATGGGAAAATCTATGTTTTCTCCCAATTTACAATCATCTGTGAACTTGGTGAGCCAGAGGCCTTTGACTTAGCCTTGACTTCTAAGAAATATATGTATTATGTCAGACAGGAGTGGGGCAATATAGAGATCTGTGGTACTCCACTGTTGACTGGTCTCCTGGTGGAAGCAGCCTCACCAATCCTGACTTCTTGGGTCCATTTGTGAGCCAGCTAGCAATCCAGTGATTTTTGTATGGATTTATGCCTGGTTCCAAGATTTTGTTAATAATACTTGAGTAGGGTATTGTATGGAATACCTTGGCCAGGTTGAAGTAGATGGTGTGCACCGTTTTTCCCTCATCCATAGCCTTGTCTACCCTCTTGAAGAAGTCTACCAGGGTGAGTAGGCAAAACCTTCCCTTGACAAAGCCAAACTGGGATGGGTCCAGTGACTGTAGGTTGCCAATGTCCTTGTTTTGTGTGTGTGTGTGTGTGTGTGTGTGTGTGTGTGTGTGTGTGTGTGTGTGTGTGTGTGTGTGTGTGTGTGTGAGATTTAGTCATCTTTATTGAATTTTCACTTATGATACAGGCAATCTTACATTTATAAAAATACATAAACCATATTGGCATATTCTCAGTTAGAAACATTATATGTCACATATAATCTTCTGTACAGTCATTGTCAGACCAGTTTTACAGCACTCACTCAATTCCTGCCTTCCCTTAAACCTCATTCCACCTCCAAAACAGTATTCTGCATATATTGATTCCACAATTCCAATTTTCTATGTAATTTGCTCCTTCCCCTTTCTAAAGATCCCATTACCAGTTCTTTTTATCTATGTTACTATATTCACTACTTCAAAAGTGGTTGGTTTATACTTTGAGATCCATTTTCTAGTAATTGCTGTTTCTTGGCAGCCACCAAAATTAAACTTAGCAAGACCTTACTATATCTTTGCAATTCAAATCCTGTATGCTAGCTCAAAAATCATTTCCTTAGCTGCACCAACTTGCTCACCCAGTATTTCTGGCAGAGTAATGTGGGGAGTTTTTAAAGCCTGCCAGCTTATTACACTCCTAGAAATAGGTTCCCAGTTACCTCTTTCTTCCCCATCACACTTCCAATATTTGCAATCTAACTGAGGAAATATTATTTGGAATCTGCTTGGGGTATACAAATACCTATGCAAACACTTCCAAGCAAAAATCCTAAATCTGCTAGATTTTGTTGCATATTTGGGATCCAGGCATACATCTTCCCATTGTTTCTTTCTGAATTGCTTATACAGTCTCTCTTCCCAATCTTTCTAACCTCTTCTGATTGATTCCAATAGTTATCATGCAATGTTTTATATGCCATACTAATTAACCCTTTTTGAACATAAACTTCTGTTCTAGATTCAACTAAAACTGTACCAGTGCTGGTCTTTCTCTTAAGATTCTCCTATCACTTTCTATTTTTCTATACTCTGATATCAATCATTGATAAGGAACGTGGCCTCTAGCCTGCAGAACAAATGTATTCTTGGCCTCTTTCCATTCTTTTACTTTTCTCTCCCTCTAATTATTTCCTTGCAATACCTTGGTTCCCTTACCAGTTTTTCCAGTAAGTTCATGTCCCAGCTTGCCTATTCTCTGCACTCCTAATTGCAGACATTCCTATTGGCAGAATCTTCTTTTTCCATTCTGGTGTTGGCTTTGTTCTTAGAATATTTTCTGCTACTTTATTAATATAATATTCTATATGGCTATTGTTATTCTCCATAGGGATCTACAGCCAAAATTCCACTCTCTTCTTATTTATTGAGCTTCCCCCTGTTTCACATCATGATTCCTTTCCACTTTGAATTATAGCTTTCTGCTTATGCTATGTATAGGAGCCTTAACTGTGTAGTTCTAAAATATTCCTTCAGATCAGTTAATCCCAATCCACCTTGTTCTATTGAAAGAATCATCTTATCCCTCTTATCTCTTTCTCCCCACCCCCAGATAAAATCCTTCAACTTTTTTATTAATTGCTATCTACATCTTCTCCTCTGGTTGATAAAAATATGCCCAACCTGTGTATAAAACTAAAGGGACTAAAACATTTCACTGCTTGTATCTTACTATCTACATCCAATTCCTCAGTTTTTGTATTATCGTTTGTTTTGTCTCTTCACATATACCATTAGCTGCCATAACAGAATCCTTTTTAACTCATACTTCTAAGTACTTCATTTTATCATGTCCCCATAAATATGGGTATTGCTAAACTAATTTGGGTACATAGTTTTCAGCTATAGCCTTTGTTTTATCTTCATTAATTTTATTATAATCTGAAAATAACTTTTCAGAATGTTTCACAACACTGAGATGTCCTTTTCTGGTTTTACCAAGTACAATATAATAACATTTGCAAATAAAGAAAACCTTTCTTGATTACCATACCAATTATATAATTGAATTTCTGAGCCCCTTATTTACTTTGCCAATGGTTCTAATTATAATGCAAATAGCAAAGGGGAAAAAGGATACCCTGTTTGGTTCCTCTGTTCAAACAGAACATATCAGAGAGGAGCCCCCATACTTCAGTGTTTGCCTCCTATCCCTCATATACACTCTTAATTATCCTTATTATTGTATCAAGGAATGCAAATGCTTCCATTGCCCTACACATAAAATCCCAGCTTACTCTGTTGAATGCTTTCTCTGCATCAAGACCTATCAACAACAATGGCATTTTCTTACATTTTGCTTCTCTCTCTGGATCATCATTGCTCTATTAATGGTGTCATACAGATTTTCATAACATTTCAAAAATATTTCTAATACCTCTACAAGGATCTCTGGTTATTTTCCTTGTCATAGGCTCCCTAAACTTGTCAACACTTCCCTCTACTTTCTGTTGCATGAGTTGTTGTGCTAAAAGTTTTTCTGCTTTGGAGTTATTATCAAAAGACAGTTGCTTATCAACCATCTTTCTAAACTCATGCATATTCTTGAGGTAACCTCTTATTTTCTGTTTAGCACTCTACAATTGTGCCTCTTCCTTTTTTCTTGCCCCTTATTCTTAACTTTAACCTTTGTCGGTCTCTCTAAATAATTTGTTACTTCTTAATCATATGTATTTTTCTTTTATTTCTGCTTTATTTTTAAACTCCAATTTCATTTTATCCTACTCCCTAGGTATATCTTCTGAAGAAATTTCTATCTTCCCTAATAACCCCTAAATAATTTCTTCTAACCATTCCTTGAATTCCTCCCTTTTTAACAGATATGTGGGGAAGCACCACTGTTTCATTTTACTTTGTTACTATGCATTTTTATTTTAGTTATTATTGGCTTGTGATCTGAAATAGTTATTGGACATGTATCATATCTTTCATTTAAATGCACATGTTCCTATGAAATATAATTTCTGTCTAGTCCAGCCTAGCTGCTGCACCTTGAGAAATAATATGTAAATTCTCCTGGAGTTCTTGGAGTTCCTACTACTGAATTCACATCTTTCATACCAAATACTTTCATAAATTTCTTCAAAAATATACCCTCCTTTGTTATATTTTCCCTTCTAGACCCACCAGATACATCTTCACTGGTGCAAATTAAATTCCAGTCTCCACCTATAAGTATTACTTGCTGAAAGCTGATTATTTCTCCCAAAATTTCTTAAGTTCCATTGTAACAGTATTATGTGGAATATAAATACATGCCAGCGTAATCCTCCTCTCTTGCCACCAGCCCCTTAATACCACAAATATACCATTATTATGTTTCCCCCTCTTCTATCACTATTGGAGTTCCTCTAGAAATTAATACAAGTACTCCCATTTTATTTTGTCCCAGATATTCCACTCAATAACCATCCTGAAATCCTTTTATCAAATTCATATTCTCATCTCTTTCCAAATGTGTCTCCTGTAGCATAGCTATTTACACTCTGCATTTCTTTATATAGTTCACTAATCTTTCTTTTTTGTATATACCTGTGATTCCAAGATAATATAGAAAGTGTTACCATTGTGATAATAATTTATTGCCTCCATCTGTTATGTATAACAGTTTTTTAAATGTATATTTACAGCTTTTGTGCTATGTGCATGGACTAATGTTTGGCAGGTTGATATTTTATACAGTTGTGAATTGTCATGTCCGTTTGAATCTATGTTAGATCTTACAAGACTTTTTGTTTTAATGAAAATCCTCAAACAAAAAACAAACATACCCCGAGAATACCCTTACAACCTATTAACTTAATGCGGACACACCAAAACTATATACATCTTCAAATAATGAAGTTTAACACTCCTAATAGGAACAATTGTCGCAGATTGACAGCTACACTCACAGGCTTTAATTGATCTATAGTTAAGGATCCAGTGTTGTGTATTTTCATCTGATTCAACATATGGGATGTTGGATCTGATCGGATCTGACCTCGGCACTGAATTAGAAGCTTTCACAGTTCCAGGGCTCTGACTCCTCCCCTATCCATAATTCCCTGTACTGTACTTCAATACACAATAACAAGAAAGAAGTCCACTGTGGTAAACTGTGTTCGATAGTAATCCAATAAGCAACTCAATAACCGAACAAAAAGAAATGTTCTGCAGTTTTATTTAAACAAATATTACTTATCAAAGCAAGCAAAACTTTCGTTACCCCTTCTTCAGTGCTTTCAAAGACAATTAAAAAGCCCATTTTAAATAGTAAAACACATACATCACATGACACAGCCAAACAATAACAAGAATAATATAAAGTCAATGTAAAATTAATGCAACATTGAATCCTATTTATGTAAAACAAGTTTCAAACTCACTACATTATTTAATCCAGGACGTACATCTACTTTTAGTCTCAAAATCCAAGAATATTCTGTGTTTTCTAAAATGTTATGAGGATATAAATAGTATTTTAGAAAACATAGAATATTCTTGGATTTTGATTTTGAGCATTCAGTGTTGCTCCAATACCTCAGATCTCATTTGCCAGCTAAAGTTTCTAGATGTGTTCTCAAAGGCTCATATCCTTTAGTGAAACATTTCTTCAATAACAAGTTGTATAGTGATTCTATTGGATAGGCTTATAGTTATACTTTTAAATAACTTTATAAGTTACTCCTCCTTTACCGGGAGACTTGTCTCCCTATAGCTTTAGTGTTAGTTTTTCATCACAGCTTAGCATGAAAGCAAAAAAATAGGAGAAAAAACAAACCCAGGACTGTGAATATGGTTCTGATAAAGTCTCTTTTTACCTGAGATGAGAGTGCTTAATAAATTATATTCACAGTCCTGGGTTTGTTTTTTCCTCCTATTTTTTGCTTTCCTGGTTTTGAACATTTACGTAGTTTGTTATCATAGCTTAGTAGTATATTAGTATAGTTTAGAGTTATTCCTAACTTAATGTTTTCTTCTTCTGAATACTGTTGGCTTTAAAGTTTTTCAGTCATTTCTGTTTATATAGTGTAGAAATGTTATTATAGTGTACTTTTCATAATATATAGTTGCTTTTTTAGGCTATGTGTCTTCATGGCTGAGTTGCAAGCCTTTAAGAAATGTATAGATTGTGGGCACTAATTGCACCCTCAGGATCCTCATACTTTCTGTGTTTATTGTCTGGGTGCTGCCTATTTGGACACACACTGCACTTTGTGTACATCCTTTAGTGCCTGAGCTTTAGAAGCTCATTGACACAAATTGGTGATGAAGTTCTCCCTCCACAGACAGGGACTACATCTTCTTCCTTCCCTGTTAAGAAGAAAGACAGGGAATGATCCTCGGATAAGGCTTCAGATAAGGAGAAGGACAAGGACAAAGAAAAGAGTAAACTTAAAGAAAAAGGCAAAGACAAGTCTTCTCCTATTCCTAAAAGGTCTTTGGATCTATCAGTTCTAGTTGGACCTGCACCTAAGGTCAGCTAGGGAATTAGAACTAACAGATTGCCAGTCCTGACCATCCTCCCCTTGGCCCCAGATTTCACCAGAACAGGTGAACCTCAGACTGCATGCTCCAATCTTACAAGAACAAAGATACTCAAGACTTTCTTCAGTGGCTTCATTTACCTCATCATCTTGGAGCTTGTCAGACTACAACATCAGCAATATGGTGAGGAAGTTTTTGATGATGCAGATTCAACTTGGGTTTTGTTGGAACTGTCCCAAGGAATGTAGAAAAAAACTTATGGTCATCCTATCCCTGTACTTGCTAGGATTAGTTGTTTAGGATTAATTAGGTTTGTTTATTTTCATCACGGGTCTTTACTGTTTCTCTGGGCATTCCTGCCTTTTGTTTGTTTAAAAAAAACAGACTTAGTTTAGTGGTATGTCTGTTACTCCAATTTTTTCTCTGCTTAGGACATTATATAGCTAGGTAATTAAGTAGATAGGTGATTGTACTGTGTTTTGTGCTGTGTAATTTGTCTTCTTGCCTTACATAGCTGTTGTCATTAAGGACAAGGAGAAACAGATTTATAAGGGTTTAAAAAAAATGTGTGGCCTCTGGAAGAAAATGATTGGTGTGCCTATTGCCTCGGCATGTTGCACCTCAATGTCAACTGCACCATTTGAGTCAGATTTGGAGCTTGGGTGCTTAACAAGTGCAGGGCAAAATTCTGTTGAGTGGTGTGTTGCCTATGGCAGCTGCTTTTGCTTCTTCCCCCTCTCCATCACCTCTGAAGAAGCCTGACAAGAATGATAGGGTTTGGGACAGAGAAAGGGAAAAATGACCTGATATTCTAGGGAAAGGACAGAGGAGACTGAAGCAAGCAGCCTCTGGTCATTCTGATCAACCACAAATGAAAGTTTGTTGATCTTCAGCTCCTCTGGCAGTTTCAGTATCAGGGTTGGCTCCTCCCTCCTGCAGCAGGTCCCCTGTGGTGCAATCGGGGAAATTGGTTTCCTGGGCTCTGAGTATCTCCATACCATTTTTAACCAAAAGTGGGGCTGGTTCAGGTAGACTGCACTCCCCCTTCTCTTCAGTTACTCCCATTGAATTCTTGCATGAGTCTTCCCCTTCTCCCCTTAGATCTGAACTTCTCCTGTTCAGATATGATCATCTAATCCCAGCTCTGTAATAAGGGTATCAAAGCTCTCTTTGGTGCCCTCATCTGCTCTTTCGGCTTGCTCAGGTGAGAGTTTCATGTCTTCTGACCTGGAGCAATTGATGCAGTCCTTCTTGATGTCCCAGATTCAGCTAGGTGTCCATCCTGCTGTCTCTGCTCTAGGGCCAGAGGGTTTAGCTCCATCCTTCACTTTTCCTCCCTGGGCCCGTTCACTCCAGGGTTTTTGGATCCAGTCACTTTGCCATGACCCAGGTCAACACCATCACTTCAGGTACTGATTCCTTTCATGGCCTTCTCGACTGTAGTGGTGTCAGAGCCAGGGGTGCCTTGAAGCCAAGAGTTACCTTCCCAGTTTCAGAGTCAACTCTTCCCTTTGGTGCCTCAGCACTCCACATTTTGGTTCTGGTCTCAGCATAAGTGCAAGTTGGTTCAGCCATGGAGACTGGAATCTCACTTGAGTCTTAGGGTCCAGGGAGTGTCAGCTGTGGGCGTCCAGCCTCAGCCTCTTCATGCAGTGTGGTAGAGAGGATTTTCTTTAGGTCGGAGATGGAATTGTTGCAACAACTGGTTATCATTCCCTATTTTTGATATTTGGACCTGTGGATGTGAATTATTTGGCTCATGGACAGTCCATACATCCAGGCCTCCAAGTAACCCTGCTTCCAGGACCTTGCACCTCTTTTACATCCCCTCCAGAGTCTTCAGTCTGGGAGGGACATGGGAGGAGCTGTTGCAAGAGGAAGCATATGGATTTCCCTGAAAAATCTTTCAGCGAGGACACAGACCTCTATGAAGGAAAGGGTTCACTCAAGTCCCTCCATTATGATAATTCTTTTGGCTATCTCTTGGAGTTATTGCACCAGTGCAGGTACTGGACTGTCCAAGACCCCATTCAGGAGGAGTCAGTGTTTTTGGAGGCCTTTAGTATGGGCCCATTCACATCATCGATGTATCCTTCTCCAGACGGGTTTATCAGTCGAGTGTCCCAGAGGTCATGGAGAGAGGCAGATGTGCTGGCACCTATCCCCAAGAAGCTTGATAAAATCTTATCCCCTCCAAAAGACTGGCCACACTGGAGTAAGGGGCCTGCAGTTGATGTAATCACTATGGGGACAGCCACCAAAAAGAACATCTCAAGACAGAGTTCCTCTGTTCATTCCTGAAAAGGGGAATCTAAGGCTTTAGACCATTTAGGAAAGTGTGCCTATGTCTCAGCCATTTTTGCACTGAGAGTTCTAAATTATTTGGCTCATTTGCCAAGACTTCAGTGTGATCTTGTGTCAGAAGTGTCAAGGGTATTGAAGACACCACAGGCCTCACAGATGCAGAAGACTCTTGAGGCTCAGATGTGACCATGCAGTTTATTACCAGTGTGTCTATGTGTCACTCTCCACAGCAGCTGATGGCATGTCTCATGCAGTGTGCATCAGCATTGCTATGCACTGGCATGTCTGGAAGTGGATATGTAACTTTGTGGACTGCTTTAAACATATCTTGTCAACTCCCCATATGGAGTTTCTTCTCTTTTTGGAATAAAGATCAAGGGCACTTTAACTAGGAGTGAGCAGGAAGGAAAGATGCTGTCTGCCATTGGAGTATGCTTTGCCATCCCCCAGTGGACCTTCTTCAGAATCCAGAAGGGTGCAAGCATCTCTTTTTTAGCAAATTGCAGTAGTCTTTTCAGGATGCTTCTGGTGAAGGTTCCCCTCACAGCAGGGGATGGGGTACCCAGAATGGATACTGCCCATGAGACAGAGGTGGTCCACAGAACCAATGCTTCCATGTAGCTTTCTCCAGGAGGCCTTTTCACCATACCTGGCTGTCCTGCTTTGGGGGCAGTTGAGGGTAGCTTGGCTCTTAACCCAAAAGCTTGGGAGGGATTCACCTCTGCTGCATAGGTGTTGAGAGTCATATCCAGAGGTTATACAATTCCATTTTTATCTGCACCAAGAGAAACAAGAAAATCACTCTCAGACATTCCATCCCCCATCAGAGAGGAGTTGCAGCAGTCAACATTCAAAAGCTGCTAGTGAATCAAGCCATCCAAGAAGTTCCACCAGACTAGCAAGTACCTGGGGTCTATTCCAGATTTTTTTTGGTGCTAAAAAAGAACAAGGACCTAAGACCAGTTTTGAATCTGAGCAAGTTGAACCATTATATCAAGCAGACCAAGCTCTGGATGGTCACGGTGCAGTCCATTCTGCCTCTTTGAAGAAGGATAACTGGATGTGCTCAAAATTGCAAGGATGCCTACCATCATATAAAGATGGAGAGGCACTCCAGGAGATTTCTGCACTTTTGACTGGAAGCTGATCAATATTTGTTCTGATTGCTGAGTGCTGCTTTTTAGTCTTACAATATTCCCCCCAGGTGTTCACCAAGTGCATGACAGTCATGGCAAACTGGGTCAGGCTGCAGGCACTCCCAAGTTTTTCCATACCTGGATGAATGGTTCCTCACCGCCTCCATGACAGTGTCATTAATCAAAGCTTGGGAAGCCTTACTCCAGTTGTGTCTGTGAACTACAAGAAGTCTAGTTTACAGCCTGTTCAACTATTGGAGCTCATAGACTATTATTTGGATATGGTTTCTCATACAGCAAAACTTCTAGTTCACAATTTAAACACTCTCTGAATGGAAGCATCTCAGCTGCTTCTTTCTCACAAAATCCCCAGCCTCTCAGACAACAAAACTTCCAGTTCACAAGTTAAGCAATCTTTGAGTGGACACATCAAAGTTGCTTTTTTTCTGACAAAACCATCCAGCCTCCATGATCCTGAGACTCTTGGGACACAAAGTAGCATCAATTTGCCTCATACCTCTGGCCAGGTACCATATGAGGATCCACCAGGGGAGACATTAGAAGCTCAATGGTCGTATTTAGCACATTTCATGAAGTTTCAAGTCACCATAACAAACAGTTGCTGTGTGCAGATGAGATGGTGGTTGCAATCCCTTCTTGTTGTCACCAGGTGGCCCTTCATTCTCATGCCACAGCCACCACAGATGCCTCCCTTGTGGGGTGGGGCTGGCATTTCGAGGGGAAGACAATCAAGGGAATGTGGAAATCCTCCAAATCCAATCTCCACATCAATGTCTTGGAGATGAGAGCAGTCCGACTAGCATTGCAGGCCTTTCAGGACTTTCTTCCCAAGGGAGTGATCTCGGTTCAGATGGACAATATGTCTGTGGTTTGGTACCTGAACATGCAGATTGAAACTTGATCCTATCTTCTTTTTTTGGCAAGCCATGAGGATGTGGCAGTGGGTAATTTTGTCTCAGTGGTTTCTGATCACAATGATCAGCCCAGGAAGGTCCAAAATCTTGGTGGACAGTTTAAGAAGGAACATCCTCCTTCCTCATGAGTGGTCCGTGAATGCAAAAGTAGCAGCTAAGATCTTCCAGTGGTGGGATACCCATTGTTATTATCTATTTTTCAGAGAGTTCAGCTTCATCTTTCACTTTTTATACCCCGGGCCCTTTGGCTCCGGCATTTATAGATCCAGTCACTTCACCATCTCCCAGGTCAGTGCTTACAGCCTTTTTGACTTCAATGGTGCTGGAGTCAGGATTACTCCAGAGCCAAGACTTCACTCTCCAAGTTTCAGAGTAATCTCTTCCCCTTGGCACCTTGGCACTTGATATTTTGGCTCCAGTCCTGGCATCGGAGCAAGTTGAGTTGACCATGCAGACTGGCATCTTGCGTGAGTTTTTGGGTATGAGGAGTATAAGCTCTGGGCATCTGGCATTGGCCCCTGCATCCAATGCTAAAGAGAGGATTTTCTTTAGGTCAGAGATGGAGTGGTCAGCAATAGTTGTTCCATGGAAAACCTTAGTTCTGTGGACCAGCTCTGCCACATGGGTGAGGTACCATACGAGGATCCTGTAGAAGGAACATCAGCAGTTCAATGGTCATACTTAACACATTCCATGAATTTTCCAGTCACTGTAACAAACATTTACTGGGTGATGGTGAGATGATGGTTGGAATCTTCTCTTGTCACCACTAAGTGACCCTTCATTCTTCACCAGCCTCAGGCCTCTGTTGCCATGGACAACTCCCTTCTGGGGTGGGGAAGGCATTTTGAGGGGAAGACAGTCCAGGGAACATGGTTGTCCTCTGAATCCAATCTCCACATCACTGTCTTAGCAGTGACAGCAGTTCTCCTACATTATTAGGCCTCTCAGGACCTTCTTCCCAATGGTATGATCTCAATTCAGATGGACAATATGTTTGTGGTTTGATATCTGAACAACCAAGGGGGGGCAACTCGATCTTAGCCTCTTTGTTGGCAGACTATGAGGGTGTGGCAGTGGGCAATTTCATCTCACTGGTTTCTGATTGCAATGTATCCCAAGGAAGTCCAACATCTTTGGGAATAATTTAAACAGAAATATCCTCCTACCTCACGAGTGGTCCCTGAATTCAGAAATAGCAGCTTAGATCTTCCAATGATAGGGCACTCCTTCTTGTGATCTGTCTGTTACTCCTTCCAACATGAAGTGCAGCAGTTTTTAAACTCTGGTTCCCCCTGAGGGACAATCACAGAGTGAAGCTCTTCTGTATGCTTGGCCCCCACTGCTCCTCTACTCTTACCCACTGACTCAACTCATAATAAAATTACTTCAGAAAGCAGCTCATTATGCAAAATATTCTCTCCTAGACCCTCACTTGGAAGATACATGCTTGGGGACTCTATCCCACAGGTTGAAGCCAGATGGAAAAGACAACATTGGATATAAAAGTTATGCACTTACCATAATGATAGATCCATGTTGAACCATTCCTCCTTTCTATCACCCTCCTTTTTATTTATTTTTTTTCCATGTGAGCAGGTGAATGGGTTTTCTGGGGGGGGGGGGGTTGGGTCCTGTATTAAGCTGCTGGAGTTGTTCTTGCATATTCTTACATATATATGAGGGGTAAACTCGATCTAAGGTAGATGGGGGGAGAAGTGATTTATGGGTAGAATAGGTGGAGCTCTGGCATTGAAGTCTCTGAAAAAAAGACTGGCTTCTGATCCGAATCAAATCCCATAACAAGCCACAGGTTGAACCAGATGGAAACAGCCAGCATAGATCTATCATTATGGAAATTACATAAATTTATGTGTTCTCACCATGGATTCAACATATTCACCTCCTGAGTCTCGCTCTTCAGATGAATTTCTTGAATCCATTTCTAGAACACATTAGAACCTGTTTATGATCAGAGAACTAATCACAGCCCTCTATTATGGTTAAAAAGTATGTTCATATCTCATGTTGGTACATTTAACGGGTCTATATTAGATCACTGAATGCTTAGGTTAGCGAACGGTGATTAATCGACCCCATGTAAGTGAAAGCTTACAAAACCGAACTGTCAGAACAGCGATTTTTTTTTCCAAGGGAAATAAATCGCTGTGCCAACAAAAAAAAAAAAAGAAAACACACACACCCCCTACTTAAATATACCAACTCCGAGACCGCACTACAGTGCCAAAAATGGCAAACTACCGAAGCGGCCAAACAAATTCTTTCCCAGGGAAAGAATTCACTTACATGCCGCTTCGATATTTTGCCATTTCGGTGTTTACAGCTCGACCAAGTTGCATTCGCTAACCTGCGTCTTTGGTCAGCTGACAGGAACCCTATTTAACATATGGAAAAGAAAGTTTTTTTTTTTTACTTTAAGTCATTTTGTAGAACACAGTCTTTTTATTAAAAAAGTGTTTCTCTAGTATTTCTGTGTTTATGCAAAGCATAATAGGTGTAGTGAGTGAACCAAAGTATGCCACTCAACTAGGGCTCTCCACCTGTCTTGCAGACACAGTCTCAAAATAATTAATTTACACATTTTTTTGCTTATTTAATTAATCAGCATATTAAATTATCTTTTATTACACAGAAAATTGCTATCAGTGACCTCCTGTTATAAAGCTTATAGGGTACTAATACTATGGCTTTCATAGTTGCCAGCACTGAGTTTTTTGCCTGTTTTCTTTTCTTACCTTCCACACTGGCACTTTTCCTTGGAATTGATGAAATTTACCTACAAACATGGTTCCTGTTCTTCACAAGTATTTTGTGTCTGACCTAAGCTGCACCTGTGCAAAATAGAACTGAATGAAGTCCATGCCAGAGCAGCAAGTTTTGTGTTGTGTTCTGCTTCTCAAGTTTAGTGGAAAAGTATGTTTTCAGCTGGGTGTGCACACATATATCACACCTCTGCATATATATCAGTGCTTGCATACACTACAGGCTGATTTTTTTTTTTTTTTTTTGTCGGTGAATGCCTGCTTACTTTGTTACATCTTCTTCTTTCTTCTGTCTTTTTTCTTCCAGCTGTCTTCCTTTATTTTTTCTCCTCCTTTCTTCAGTCCTTCGTTCTCAACTTTTTTGTTTCCTCTTCCTGCTGTACTTCGTCCACTCTCTCCCAACATTATGTCTTCCCTCCTTGCTTCTCCATCTTTGCCTCCCTAATTTTAGACTTCATTTGTAAATATTTTATGTATAATACATTCATTATATGCAAGTAGTATTTTGTATTAAGCCTAATAATTAGTAAAAATGCCCCAAATTCAGCACATTTTAAATATTAATACTACTAACTTAAAACTTCTAGAAATAATTTACAGTTTTAGGAAAGATGGAGCAAAAGTCTGAGAAAAAAAATAGGGTCATCCGTCCAAAATCTGGACACCTGAGAGGTAGTCCATGACATAGAAGGAAGGAGCCCCTGAATGCAATCCAGGTTAACCGGGAGTAACTAGTGAACCAATCACTTGAGGAGCCAGTTGTGAGAGGCATTTTACTTCTCATCTGCACTGGGATGCCTCAGTCTCCTCTCAGGCAATAATAGGATTTCGGATTAAGTTGGGTGAGGTCAAGAGTGACTCTCGGCATCTGAGATCAAGGAGAGGCACCAGTGGCAGTGGATGGTCTGCTCCACAGGGGCAAAAAGCATAAGTAGACTGCTATGTTACTTTTTTCTGCATATCTTCATGTTTCCTAACCAGCAGTTACCAGGAATGCATTTTTGAGATTTATTTATTTATTTTATTTATTTATATTTGTTGACTGGGAGTGTCCGACTGGATGTAGGTCAATTTTCAGCGGAGGCCCGGGGAGAAAAGCTCCACAGTTAAAATAAACAGATAGTAGTTACATTGGATTACATAGCGATTAACAATTTACATAGCAATTACTTACAACATATTTACAGATGAAGAACATAGTACATCAGTAGACAACTAGAATCTTTATCTGTGAAGTACATAACATACATTAACAAATGTTAAAATAAGAAGTTCCTGCTGTATAAGTACTAGGCTTATGAGCATCTGAGCTTGCTATAATTAAGGTAGTTAGTGGAGTGGAAAGAAAGGTAGTGGTTGGATGGGGTGGGTGATATTAGAGTGGGAGTTGCAAGGGCAATAGCCAGCATGTTTTTAGGTGTGCTTTTAGTAAAGTTTTGAAGTGGGTGCATGATGGCACAGAGGTAATTGTGGGTGGGAGGGAGTTCCATAATTTGGCTATGGTGCAAGAGAAAAGTGATTCACCAGCAGAGTTATTGGCTTTAGTGATCTGCAAGTGATTTTTGTTGCTGGATCTTAGTGGTCTGGTGGTGCGATAGGGTTGGAGTAGATTCTGGAGGGATGGGACATTTAGTGGATGATTTACTAGTTTGTGGGCGAGTGAGAGTTGATACCATTGAAGGAGGTGAGGGAGTTCAAGCCAGCCCAGTTCAGCAAGTGAGAGACAGTGGTGACTACGGTAGGATGCCCCTGTGGTGAATTTGGCAATTTTGTATTTTATCACCATTCTTGAACATTTCTTGTAAAGTCTGTCAAATCTCTAGTTGTAATCACTGGTTTAGTTTAAAGAAAGTGCCAATGTGACCAGTGTTCTGCCATGGAAAACAATTTTTAATTAAAAAAATGAATGAATAAAAGAGTGATTCAGATCATTGCAGTGGTTAAGAGATTTGCTCACAGTCACAAATAATATAAAAGAAGTTAGAAGACTTAGCTTCTGTTAGTTTCTTGTGCTACAATTACTTATTCATAATACATCAACAATGTTCATCTCATATGAAGCCTTGAAAAGATTATAATAATTCATTATGTGTGTAGATCTATGTAAGCATATGACAGGGTGCCTAGAGAAGAGTTATGGTATTGTATGAGGAAGTCGGGAGTGTCAGAGAAGTATGTAATAGTGGTACAGGATATGTATGAGGGTAGTGTGACAGCGGTGAGGACTGCGGTGGGAGTGACGGATGCATTTAAGGTGCAGGTGGGATTACATCAAGGATCAGCTCTGAGCCCTTTCTTATTTGCAATGGTGATGGACAGGTTGACAGACGAGATCAGACAGGAGTCCCCCGTGGACTATGATGTTTGCAGATGACATTGTGATCTGTAGTGAGAGTAGGGAACAGGTGGAGGAGACCCTGGAGAGATGGAGATATGCTCTAGAGAGAACAGGAATGAAGGTCAGCAGGACTAAGACACAATATATGTGTGTAAATGAGAGGGAGGATAGAGGAATGGTGAGGATGCAGGGCATAGAGGTGGCGAAGGTGGATGAGTTTAAATACTTGGGATCAGTAGTTCAGAGTAATGATGAGTGTGGAAGAGAGGTGAAGAAGAGAGTACAGGCAGGATGACTTGGGTGGAGAAGAGTGCCAGGAGTGATTTGTGACAGACGAGTACCAGTAAGAGTGAAAGGGAAGGTCTACAAGAGGGTAGTGAGACCAGCTATGTTATATGGGTTGGAGACAGTGGCATTGACAAAAAGGCAGGAGTTAGAGCTGGATGTGGCAGAGTTAAAGATGTTAAGATTTGCACTGGGTGTGATGAGGGTGGACAGGATTAGGAATAAGTATATTAGAGGGTCAGCCCAGGTTGGAAGGTTTGGAGACAAAGCCAGAGAGGCAAGATTACATTGATTTGGACATGTGCTGAGGACGGATGCTAAGTATATTGGGAAAAAGATGCTAAGGATGAAGCTACCAGGTAACAAGAAAAGAGGAAGGCCTAAGATAAGGTTTATGGATGTGGTGAGAGAGGACATGGAGGTGGTTGGTGTGACAGAGCAAGATGCAGAGGACAGGAAGAAATGGAAACAGATGATCCGCTGTGGCGACCCCTAACGGGAACAGCCGAAAGAAGATGATGATTATTTGAGTAGCTCTATCTTAAGTCTTTTTTTTTCTAAATACAAATACACTACACTGATAAAGCCAAGGTTATACTGTTGAGTGTTATTTTTAAATGCCTTGTTGCTAAACATAGATACAAAATAGTGATAAAGCCAGGTTAAATGCATATCTGAACACCTTATATTTTGGAAATCCAAACTAACAAGCCCAGACTACAAACTTTTTAGGTCTGTTTAATGCTTTAGTTTTATTCTGCCTTATTTACTGATTTGTTTCTAAATGGAAGGGCTATTTTCATGCGTGATCCTGAGCTTTAGTCTGGCTCAGTGACAGGCTTTAGAGCCACAGAGTATGCAAGCAAAACTTAAAGGTATCAAACCCAAGTCTGTAAGACACAATTTATTAGCTGTTTAGCTGTAACCCTGTGCACTTCACTGCTGAAACAGGCTGTGCCTTAGAAAGGCTCCATTATTAATTGCTGGAGTAGCCTACATCAATCTGTAGGTCTTATAAAGCTATGTAATGAGAAAACAAGTTTAAAAATAGTAAAAGTCATAAAATGCTTCTCGTCTCTCTAGTTGTTTTGGTTGGAATCATGATGGATCCTTTTGTCTCAAGAGATTTCAAGTCTCTTGGGAAATTGCAGTTGACTTCCCTATTGGCTTCAAGGAAATTCTGCAAGTTATATGTAATATGTATTTATAGCTGTTGTCAAGTCTCTGGTGTTGTTAACGCAAGCGTTTACCTTAGTGATCTGTACCCTGATGGCAGTTATACTGGGCATAGTCAAAAAACAAACAGCAGCATAGTCTGACCTTATATATTTATCTGTGTGTATCTGTGTGTGTGTGTGTGTGTGTGTGAGTGTGTGTGAGTGTGTGTGTGTGTGTGTGTGTGTGTGTGTGTGTGTGTGTGTGTGTGTGTGTGTGTGTGTGTGTGTGTGTGTGTATGTATACTTGGAAAACTACAAACACCTGGGCATTCCAGCTTTGTGCACTTCATGGTCTAATGTAATTGATTATTTATAGATCTAGCCAGAAATTTCTGTTTTGCATTCAGCCTTCTGTTGTTGTTCATCCCCCACTCACCTGACATTTAAAACACACTAATCTATCCAAATATTGCTTCCTGTACACTTTAGAAATGTACAATTTATTTTAACTCTTGCATCCTACAATCATAGAAAAAATAGTTTTATATGAGTATTCTTGAATCCTAGCTGTAAGCATGTTATATACAGATATCTAGCAATTAATGGAGTGGATTAAGACTCTGAGCTGTTAACTTGCTGCTTGCTGTAGTCAAGGATACCAGGTTTGAGTCCTTCCATCTCCATTTGCCTACTGTTCTCTGAACAAGTCACTTGACCAGACAGTGCTCCCATGTCATGCCTGAAAAGTGATATTTGTGCTCAGTGGGTTTATCTGGTTAATAAATGTATACAATGAAAAAATGTATTGAGATTAGTTTAGGTACTTCTTGATGTCCTGAACTCTAAAGGTACATTTAGGGTGAAAAAAGTACTCAGCAGAGTCCACAATGAGTACCTTTGAACCTATGGCCCTATAAGTGTTCTTGACTATATCCCTATATTTGTAAGGCAGTGCTAAATCTTCCTTGGCATAACCAGGTCTAGCATTGTCTTTAGAACATAAAATAGAAGTACTGTGAGATATATGCTGACTGCCTTTATGCAGGAGGAGTTGTTGAGCTGAAGGCTTTGGAGAATTGGTGTAGTGGTGGTGGAGTATGATTGTAAACAGGAGACATGTCGCTTCTACACAGAGAGAAAGAAAGAGAGAGAGAGAGGGAGAATGAAAACTAAGGAAGCATTATTTTATGGAAAGAGTGGTGGGGACTTAGACTGTTCTTCTGCCAATGGGTTGGTGCAAAGCAGTTCAGTGAGTCAGACAATGGAAAAGATAAATGGGTGCTAGAGAGAGATTTGTGTGAGTGTGGATGCACACGTTTGTGTTTGTCTTGTGAGGACACAAAAGATAAACTGAAATTAAAATGCAATTTCTGTACTTTTTTCTTTTTGTAATTTAGATTATAACGCATTTGTAAGCTGTATTTAAGCTTTGTAAAATTTGCAGATGAAACTGCAATGTGAAATTGTATTTATAAGATGTTTTAAACATGACATGAGAATTGCATTTGTTCTCTTAGATAATACAGATGGAAATATATTTTAATGCGTTGAACCTTATCATGCAGGAAAATTCATTAAATGTAAAAAATGCATGTAAAAGTGGGGGAAATTGTAAAATAGTTGCCAGACAGTAAACTTGAGCTCTGAATTAAGGTTGTAAAAGAGCCAGCTGCCAGCAGCAACAGTAATATTTGAAATCCTGTTAATCTTCCTGCTCCATTTCCTGTATATGAGAAAATAATGATGCAATTACCTTTAGTTCCTGGGGAAAAGATAATAAGCTAAAATATTTATGTAAAGCTTACAAGTAATGTGTCAGTCCTGCTAGTAGACCTTGTGGGAACATCCACACAAACTGTGGTCCTAGACTGAGTGTAGATTTTTAAAGCCTATACCCAGGTCAGCAGTCCATATTCCCTTTATACTGCTGAAGCCAAATTGTATTTGTTGAAATTGTCAGTGAATCACATTTCTGTGCATCTTTTACAGCTTTACTACTTTAACCTGTTGGGTGCAAGTAATGTGACTTAAGGGACCATCCCTTTGGTGGTCGTAGGACCCATTTGTGAACAGTGGAATAGATCCTGCCCTCAAATTGCTTAACAGTGGTGGGATTCAAACTCCATCTGTCTGGCAACTAAGGCTCTCATCGTAACATTTGGTTGACAGCGAGTGATTCAAATCCCATCAGTGCCAGGCTGGTCACCTAGTGTGTGTGTGCGTGTGTGCGTGTGTGCGTGTGTGCGTGTGTGTGTGTGTGTGTGTGTGTGTGTGTGTGTGTGTGTGTGTGTGTGTGTGTGTGTGTGTGTGTGTGTGTGTGCGTGTGTGTGTGTGTGAGTAAGAGGCAGAACATCTGGAGACAAATTACTATCTGGATATCTATAAGGATCAATCTGATGTAGTTAATCTTCGTTCATTCCTTACTGATGGGTTATTGGTTCCATCCTCAGAACTGAGCCGGCCAATATCAAGCTCGCATCAGCCAAAAACTCTCAAGCCAAGGTTCTACCAGGAATACTCTGCTCCCTGTTACCTCAGATCTCATTTGCCGCATTGCTGGAGCTGTGTCAAGCCACTCTGTCAGCTAAGTGTCTAAATTTTTGAAAGTTTTATACATTGTTCTTACTTTAAATATTCTCAATAGTTTATACTAATATTTTTCTACCCTATCGTATATGTTAGACTCTATCCCTTTAGTTTTTTCCCCTTCATTACCCTCTTTTCTTACCTTGTGGTATTTCTCCATTACCATCGTTGGTATTCCTTCCTTTCTCTTCTTACCCCTTTTGGGTAGCCTTTCTTCTTCTTCCTTTTTGATACTGTTCTTCTCCACACCATTATGTCGGATAAGAAAAGTAGCATTGGTTTCAGTCAGTGTAAGGATTGCGGCCTTACGTTACCACTTTCCAATGGCCATGAATTATGTGTCTACTGTCTAAATGTCTCCCACCTTACTATAGATCCTCTGTGTGGGATATGTAAAAATATTTCTACCAGGACTCTCAACAAGAGGAAGAATAAGTTAATTTTGAAAGGTCTCCTCAAGTCTCCTTTTTCTGAGGCTATTTCTGGGTCAGAGGGCTCACCCCCTCCTGTGAAACCCTGTAAGAGGCATTCTTCCTCTTCTTTATCAAAGTCGCTCCCTTCTTCTCCCTCTGGAGATCATAGGGAGTCAACTCATAAGAAGGTGAAATTGATTACTACTTCGGCGCTGCCACCTGTGACCCTGTCGGCTCCAGGCTCGGCACTGCCCCCAAATGATTCTGGCTCTGGCCATGTCTCCCTTATTGATATCGACACCAGAGTTCCTGGTGCAGACAACTATGGTTCCAACAGTTCTGTTGCAACCCTTATCGACACCGTCCATACAGGTTCAGTCCCCTTCGGCACAGTTGGTAGAATATCCTTCGGCTCCAAGTATGACTCTTCTGTACTCCACGGTGCATACATTTTCAGCACCGACATGTGCGTCAGTGCAGTCCTTCTTGGCACCATTCTTATTAATGGTGCAGACACTTTCCACGATGGCACCATACCCTTCTTGGCAGACTTTTGCCTTTACAGTGCAGACACCTTCAACTACTATAGCACTGATGTCCTTGGCGCAGACTACTTCCACACCATTTTCTTCGGTGCAGACATCCTTAGCTTTGGGCTCTGCACCTATTGAATTAGCAAGGACCAAATATTCTCCTTCACTGGATCCATTTGCTGGCAGTCAATATAGTCCTTTCCTAGAAAGGCCAGAATCGCCATCAGCTTTCTCCATGAGGTCAGCCAAGAGTCTTTCTGAACAGGATGTGTTGCGGCTTGTTGACAAGTTGCTTGTGGCCAGAGGTCTCTCTCAACCATTGAAGTCCACGTTCCCTCATTCAGGTGAATGTATATCTCCTCAAACCCCAACGTACATTCCTCCTTCGACTTCTACACAAGTTTCAAAGCCTATTACTCCGACAGCAGCTTCCATTCCTCCAACTCCAATATTGGATCTCACTTTGGAACCAGAGTCATCCTTGTAGCCCTCAGTGCACTAGGTATCAAGCTCTTCTCAGGCCAGTGGCTGTGCCATGGGAGAGGGCATTCCTGGCTCCATGCCAAATTTTTCTATGGCACCCTCCAGGGATCCTCTCTTTCTTTTACGGTTCACGGTCCTCTTGAGACTCTTGGTCTGGGGGTGGGCTCGTCGGGGTGGGGTGTGACCCTGGTTCTGAGGTTTTCGTGCTCTGTTCAGTGCTCCCATTCCTCCTTGGGCCGGCCAGCCTTCCAGGCTATGGAGAGGATGCTTGCCTCCACTGGCAAATCTCACTTGTCAGAGTCCCCCCCCCCCTCTGTGCTGCAACTGTCACAAGCTTCAACCGCCGGACACCGGGCACAAGAGCCTCAGGTTTCTCATCCTCAGGAGACCCCCTCTTTGCAGTCTTTCCCAGAACCTCCCACTGAGGAAGTACCATGCAAAAAGTCATGTAAGAGGAAGCACATGGACTCCATGGAGGAGTCATTGATTGAAGATACGGATTTTGATGATGGGGAAGGGTCCCCACGGTCACCTTCTGATGAGGTGTCCTTTGGTGACATCCTCGAGATCCTTAGACAGAGGGGTGACTGGAAGTCCTCTAATCCTTCCATTGAGGAATCCATTTTCCTGCAGGCTTTTCATGCCTGGCCCCCTACCTCCTGGGTCAGCCCGCTGGCCAATGAGCTCATCCAGCTTATCTTCCAGCATTCATGGAAGGCTCCTGACACCCTGGAAGCAATACCAAGGGGACTGGATAAAATATTATCACCCTCAGCTGAGCACCCACGTTGGTCACAAGGTCTTCCAGTAGATGCTATGGTGGTGGCAGCTGCAACTAAGAAGGATTTGGCGGAAGAGAGACAAACTGTCCATCTGCCCAAAAAGGAATCCCGGGCAATTGACAGATTAGGGAAGTGTGTGTTTGCTTCATCAACCTTCGCCTTGAGGTCTTTGAATTATTTGGCACATTTTACTAGGCTTCAGGGACATCTTATCAACCAGCTTTCTGAAACCTTGGCAGGAGCTGTTTCTGACGAGATCCGTGACAATGTGGCTTCTCAGATAGCCACCCTAGAGTCCATTTCCAACTCTTCCATATGTCTTATTTCTTACACTACAGAAGGGGCGGCTAGAGAGGCAGGTGCAGGTATAGTCACCAGATGACATGCCTGGATCTGCCTTTGTGACTTTGTGTACTCCTTTAAGGCTTCCTTCATGAATGCCCCCATAGAGGCTGCTTCTTTGTTTGGCCCTAAAGTCAAAGATATCCTGGCAAGGTGCGAACAAGATGGCAAGACCCTGTCTGCCATTGGTGTCAGAGACTCCACTCCTCAGTGATTCTACTCCAGAAATCAGAGGAGTGGGAAGATGTGGCACAAGAAATCACAGGGCTCTTTCTGGGATGCACGTGGTGAGTTTTCCCCTAGAGGCAGAGGGGGAAACTCCAATGGAAGATGCCCCTTTCTGGGTAGATGAGGTCCGCGAAACTGGGGTTCCAGAGATTCCTTCTCTGGCCAACCCTATCAGCGCTCCTGAAGCGCTGCCCAACTGCTCACTTCTGGAAGCAGTCTGGAGTAATTTCTCCTTGTACCCCACTGCCTGGCAAAATATAACCACCGACTCTTGGGTACAACGGATAATATCCAGAGGCTATCACATCCCCTTCCATCTTTGTCCACTCTCATCAAGAGTATTACCTGACATTCCACCCAGTCAAAGGGAAGCAGCAGCACATGAAATCCAAAAGCTGCTACAAAAAAAGAGTCATCCAGATGGTCCCCAGACCAGATAGGATCCGTTTTTTTACTCAAGGTTCTTTTTAGTGCCAAAAAAGACAGGGGACTGGAGACCAATTCTGGATCTCAGTACACTGAACAAATTTGTAAAAACAGAGAAATTCTGGATGGTCACAGTTCAGTCCATCCTTCCTCTTCTGGAAGAAGATGCTTGGATGTGCTCTGTAGATCTTCAAGATGCATATTACAGCATAAAAATGGACAAATGCTCAAGAAGATACCTCCGCTTCTGCATAGAAGCCAGTCACTACCAATTTCGAGCCCTGCCCTTTGGTCTCTCTACAGCCCCCAGAGTGTTCACAAAATGCATGGCAGTGGTTATCGCTCATAGGTTCATAGGTTCATAGGTAGGTACTAGGCTATCTGCCCGAAGGCATTTATAAGCCTAGCCAGAATGTGTTGGCTTTTGCCGCCCTATTAGATTAGTTCCCTGTGCCTCTGTCCAGCAGAGCCACTGAAGTGATCCCCGAGGTAAACTTTCTGTTTCCCATCCACTCGTCAAGATTTCTTTTGAAGAGTGTTCATAGGTTCATAGGTTCATACTAGGCTATCTGCCCAAGGGCATTTATAAGCCTAGCCCAGAATTTTGTGGCTTTCGCCACCCCTTAGTTTGAAGGAAACTATGCCAATTATTTTGCTGTGCCTCTGTCAAGCAGTGACACTGAGGTAATCCGTGGGGTATATCTAGTGAGGAGCTCTGCCTAATGTAGATTGGGATCTTGTTCCAAAGCATGGGAAGTCTCTGGGACATGAATCTATCCCTCCAGCACATCCTATTTATTTTTGTGGTGAGGTTTAGCTCCCTAGAGCATGTGGCTCCCGAGGATAAGGTTTTCTTTAGGTGGAGCATGTCCATCAAATCTGGGTTGAACATGGCCTTATATGTCAGGCAGAGATCACCTCTGAGTAGGCTGTATGCAACCGAGTACAGCTGTAATTTCTTCAGTTGAGCTGCATAGGGCATCTGTTTGAGGCCAGTGATCCTCTTGGTGAGGTACTTCTGTGGTCTTTCCAGCTGTTGCATGTGTCTTGTAAGGTACATCTCAAATGGGGCATTGTACTCTATGATGGGTCTGATGAGTGATGAGTAGAGGGGCACAATAACCTCTTTTGATCTGGATAAAAACCCTTTTGTGATTAGATGGGCCACATAGAAGGATTTTCTAACCACTTTGGCAATGTGATTATCAAAGGTGAGATTACTATCTACTTGGGTCCCCAGATCCCTTATTATGTCTTCTGTATTTAGGGGACTACCACCTATGTGGTAGTTTATGGGTACTTTGTTTTTTCCAAAGGGGATGACTATGCACTTTTTGGCATTTAGCTTGAGGCCATGATTTTGACACCAGGTATCTGTCTCAGTGAGACCCCTTTGGAGGATGTCTGTGTCAGCTGGAGAGTCAATTATAGCCCCTAGTTTGCAGTCATCTGCGAACTTGGTCAGCGATAGTCCTCCTGTGCTTGCCTGTACCTCTGAGACTCACTTGTGACTTCAAGGATTCCAGGCGTTTCCATATCTGGATGACTGGCTCCTCACCTCCCCCACCAAGTGTCTACTGGAAGAAGCCCTGCAGTATACTCTCTTAACAGGTCAAAGCCTAGGAATCACTATAAACTGGGAGAAATCCAACACAACCGCAGCTCAGTCTTTGGAATTTATAGGGGTACTGTTGGACACGAGAAATTGCACAGCATCCCTTCCAGAACACAGGCTTCAGAGAATAAGGCAACAAGTTCAACCGCTGCTCTGTCACCACAGATCTCCCGCTTGACCTATACTCCAGCTATTGGGGTCAATGGCAGCCTCGATTACCATTGTTCCTCTAGCCAGATTCCACATGAGGCTCCTTTAGTGACTACTTCTTACTCAGTAATACCCTCTGCAACTTCCTTTGTTTTTTCAGATAAGTGTAACTCAGAGATGCAAACAAGATTTACTCTGGTGGATGTCTCGAAATCCCCAACAAGGGTTTCGCCCCTTCAACCCACATACTTCCGATAGCCACGGTGACCACGGATGCCTCCCCGATGGGGGGGGGGGGGCTATGTCAGGGAAACTCGGTCCAAGGCACCTGGTCAGAGACAGAGGCCCTTTTGCATATCAATGTCCTGGAACTGAGGGTGGTGCTTCTAGCGTTGCAAGCATTTCATTCCCTCCTTTCATCATGGACTATTGAGATCCAATCAGACAACATGTCAGTGGTCTGGTACATCAGCAAACAAGGGGGCACCAGATCTTACCCGTTCTGCCGAGAGGCCTTGAGAATATGGCAATAGGCAGTAGCTTACAACCGCTTTCTAATTGCAATGCACATTCCCGGGAGCTCCAATGTAATAGCAGACAAATTGAGCAGGTGCATTCTACAACCTCACGAGTGGTCCCTCAATCCTATAATAGCAGCAAAAATCTTCAACCGCTGGGGCCAGCCTTGCTGCAACCTATTTGCCTCCCCAACCAACAAGTGCAGCAATTATTTTGCCCTAATCCCCCCTCGGGGACAGTTACCAAGGGATGCTCTAGTCCATGCTTGGCCCTCAGGTCTATTTTATGCTTATCCTCCTCTTCCCCTCATCTCCCAATTTCTGAAGAGCAGAGTGATCCTCATTGCTCCATATTGTCCTTGACAAGTCTGGTTTCCCTTCCTCTGGCCTCACCTGCTAGATCAACCATAGAGCCTCAAGCCATCCATCCGCAACATTGATCTCCCATCTGCAAGGTCTGATTCACTTCAATCTAACAACCCTGAAACTGACAGCTTGGTTTCTCCACTTCCAATGATTGCCAGGCATGAAAACCTCTCGTCCCCTATGTGCAATATTCTTATTGCATCTCATAAGTCATCCACCAGACTAATTTATCTTAACAAATGGAAACAGTTCTCTCTATGGGCAACAAATAAACAATTAGACCCCTTGTCAGCCCCAGTTTTGGTGGTACTGGATTACTTATCACATCTTTTCCACTCTGGGGTGTCTGCCTCTACTAACCGTGTGCATTTAGCTGCCATCTCAAATTTCCATACTGGTTTTCAAGATTCTTCACTTATGTCACACAGACACTGTAAGACTTTCTTAAAAGGGGTTATCCACCTAAAACCTCCCTTTAGAGAACCGGTATAACCTTGGGATTTGGCATTGGTTCTGCAAGCTCTAACAGCTCCCCCCTTTGAACCTGTGTCTTCATGTGATGTAAAATATCTCTCGGAAAACTTTGTTTTTGATTGCAATCACATCGACCAGATGATTGTCAGAACTTCAGGCCTTATGCATCAAACCTTCCTATCTTATCTTCCATAAGGATTGGGTATCACTGAGAACTAATTCTACCTTTTTACCAAAAGTGGTGTCAGAGTGGTCTATCAACCAATCTATTGGCCTTTCAGTGTTCTTTCCTAACTATTCTAACAAGGGAGAGTATTGCCTGCACTCCTTGGATGTTCATAAGGCGAATACAATTTTATCTGGACAGAACAAAATTTACCCGTAAATCAGACCAATTGTTTTTGGCTTTTTCTGGACCTAGACGGGGTCATCTTGTATCAAAAGTTACATTGGCTTCATGGTTGAGAAATTGTATTACCTTTATCTACAACAAAAACAACCTCACCTTGCCTCATAGAGTCAAAGCTCATTCTACAAAATCTATGGCAACTTCAGCAGCTTTCCATGCTAAGGCTTCCCTCAGTGATATTTGCTCAACTGCAACTTGGGCCAAGCCTCATACCTTTATTTTTCATTACAAATTGGACTTGGCCTCCAGAGGTAGAGCTTCCTTTGGCTCCATGGTTTCAGGAATGTCTTCCATGAGGGCCATTCAAGGATACAGGTAGCTGGGACTCTGTCCCATCAGTAAGGAATGAACGAAGATTAACAACATCAGATAAAGAAGTTATGTCTTACCATAACGTTCCATCTGTGTTGTTGATCTCCATTCATTCATTACTTTCCACCCTCCGTCCCCATTCCAGAGGTTCTTGGTTGATCTCATGTACTCCTTTATTGCAGGTCTGTTATGACCAGAGGTAGCCTCTTCTTTTATCTATCAACTTGAAAACTTGATCTGAGGTAACAGGGAGCAGAGCATTCTGGGTAGGACCTTGGCTCGAGAGTTTTTGGCTGATGTGAGCTTGATATTGGCCGGCTTGGTTCCGAGGATGGCACCGATAACCCATCAGTAATGAATGAACGAAGATCAACAACACAGATGGAACGTTATGGTAAGACATAACTTCTTTTTATTGTCCCTATGAGCAATTTATGCATATGTTTGCAAAACTATGCTATAAGACTTGTATACTTCTTGATACTTTTATGACACTACTCACCCAGTATCTTTTGTGCAGCCCTGGAATACAAGGGATGTAACTAGGGGGTGTCTCTGATAGTGGAATGAATATCTACTGAGGATGCCTAGGAAAGGCAGAAAACAAAGAGGTGTAAGGATTGCTGCATGGAGCTCTTTGCAGCACTCTTAGCAGACATGGTTGACAAAAGGTGGTCTTCCATCTACATATGTGTCTTTTCACGTTATTATGCAACCAACTGAAACTGTAAGCAGACCATCTTGTGATAGTGAACTTATGATACTGTATGTTAGGCACAAATACATCTACATGTATTTATATTACGTGAGGATAGATACTGTGGTGTCTTCACTCAAAATATGTCAGTATAGGGGCGTGGCCAAGGATGAACACAGGATAGCAGCAGATTTCTTCAGCTCCACCAATTTCATTACATTGACAGGAATTAATTACTTAAAAAATTAATTCATGAAGTAATTTTCTTTCTAAATATGTTTGTTTTATATAGTTCTTGAACTATATCTAAAAAAGAAAGGAAATCTTAATAATATTCCTGTCAGAAATTACTTTGGAAATTTTCCTGTCAGTTTATCAGTCTGAAATGAGTTCCAGTAAGACAAATTCTCAAGACTCCAGCATCAAGAAAGAACTTCAGTCTCTGATAATTATAGTCCAGCAACTTACTGCTAAGATGGATAAAATGGATACTAAAATAGACACTTTCATAGAAAAAACTACAAAACAAATAGACTTGTTACATATGGACCTGCAACAACAGAAGATCCAGATGACAGGCATAGAAGAAGCTGTGAATGACATGGAAAATAAAATACAAGAACAGGAAATCAACATTGAGTTTCTGCTGAAACAAAATACACATTTACAAACAAAGCTGGATGACCTGGAAAATAGATCTAGGCTAATAACATTAGGATTTTTGGACTGCCAGAAAATATTGAAGGTAACAATATTACTTCTTTTTTAACAACATGGCTCCCTAAAACTTTAGATTTACCAGAAGCATTCTCTTTTGGTATCGAAGAGCACATAGATCTATAGCTAATACTAACTCTAACAAAAACTATCCTAGATCAGTTATAGTTAGATTTCTATCATCTTTTGATAAAGAGATGGTTCTTAAATCTGCTTGGGCTAAAGCTCCTGTTAAGTTTAATGAGACAACTGTGCGTTTTGACAATGACTATTCTTCCATGGTAATTGCTAAAAGAAAAGTTTTTCTGCCACTAATAAGGGAGCTTAAAAAGCACAGTTTAAAACATACCTTCTGTTTCCTGCCAAGCTTAAAATCTTCCTTCCTGATGGTCCTAAGGTCTTCGATGATTTAGACTCTGCTTTACTGTTTGTCAAAGAAAAAGGATTTTGGATAAAATAGAAGAAATGGAATGGGCTAGTTCTTCATTAAAGAGATTGGCAACTGAAGCTTCCTGGAAGACTTCAGAGAAGAAGAAGAGACTAAAAACAAATGATTTGTTATATGTTTTTTTCTCTCTCATCATTTTAGTTCATTATTAATCTTTTGAATATAGTTCCTGCATTTCCAGAAAGCCACAAATATTTTGGAAAAGATTTAATCAAAGTTATTCTCTATGTGCAAAGAAATGTTTTGTTTCATAACCAGTCAAAATGCCTGAGGATTTAATGGCAGGCTGTGACTCGATTTGTTTTCTTTCTGAAAAAGTAAGGTTAGTAATTTGATACATTTTTTATCTTTACCTTTTTTTCCTTCTTCTTTTATTATTTTCTTTGTTTAAACAATGACATTCTATTTAGATTATGTAGTGGGTAAAGGGTGGGGAGGGCAGGAGAGAACAGTAATGAAAATATCATTAATAGAATAATAACATATTTATTTCTTGTAAAAGTTTATAAGTTCTTCAAATGCTATTTCTAATTATAATTTCTTGATTATACTGCTTATGCTTGTTTGTAAATAATCTGTCATGCTTTAACTAATAATAATCAGAACTAAATAAGAGTAAATAATATGTTTTATTTTAACTCTATTAATATAAACAGTAAGTAACATTCCATTGTATATACTTCTTACAGCTTTCTCTTACATTTTTATTTCTGCCTCACTCCCTTTTATTTTCTACTCTCTTTTCTTTTCTTTATTAATATATAGAAATGCTTTTGACTGTGTGGGCACAGTGAATAATAGGATTTGTATGAAAATTGAGTTGGGAGAAGAATGCTGAGTTTTATTACTTGTTGGTAATTTTGAGTTTAATTTCACTTGCATAGAGGCTGTGATGATCTGTGGAATACATTGTGGAGGTTCTGTCATGTTTAGATGCATTTACACTGCTAAATGAATGTTTGTCACTAGTTTTTAATAAGTTTTCCGCCAAAATGTTGAGAGACAATCTGGGATGTGGGCTGTCTTATGCACAATGTCCTTGAGTTACCTCAGAATCTTCAAATCACAGAATTCTCACAGAGAAACTGAAAGCAGTTAGTATAAACATTGACAAGGTTATCACACTGACACACCACAGATTCAGGAAAAATACTCTGTTCATAAAATATGTCAGTTATAATGAGTTTAAATGATGTAGTTTCTTGTAGTAAGTAAATGTCTTATTTTAGAAGGCATAAAAAATGAAACATTTATTTAAATGTTTTTGAAAATCTACTTAACAGCAGCATAATAATCTGTGTTTAAAATTTGTGTTCCAAACATATACTTTACTATAACTCATTTAATTCATCTGATTGACAAACATAAATAATCTTATAACTCTATTCTGGAAGAAATGTCATGTGATATATTTTAAAGCAGTAGGTTAGCATGATTGTAAAATCTGGTTACCAATATGTGTTTGCTGTGCATTATTTTGTATAAAGCAGACAGATTTATTCTAGGGACAGCAAGTAGGACAGTGCTCTACAAAGGCACAACTCAGTGAGATCAGATATATATATATATGTGTGTGTGTGTGTGTGTGTGTGTGTGTGTGTGTATGTGTGTGTGTGTGTGTGTGTGAGTGTGATGGCTTTTTTTTCTGAGAATCTGCATAACTATCTAATATGATTTATAATAATTTCTATGAATACAATATTTTACTCTATTGACAAAATGAATGTTTGCCACAAGTTTTAATACGTTTCCCGCCAAAATGTTAAGGGAGACAATCTGGGATGTGGGCTGTCTCATGCATAGTGTCCATGAGTTTCCTCAGAAGCTTCACTCACAGAATTTTCACAGAGAAACTGAAAGCAGTTAGTATAAACATTGACAAGGTTATCACACTGACACACCACAGATTCAGGAAAAATACTCTATTCATAAAATATGTCAGTTATGATGAGTTTAGATGATGTAGTTTCTTGTAGCAAGTAAATATCTTATTTTAGAAGGCATAGAAAATGAAACATTTATTTAAATGTTTTTGAAAATCTACTTAACAGTAGCATAATAATCTGTGTTAAAACTTGTGTCCCAAACATATACTTTACTATAACTCATTTAATTCATCTGATTGACAAGCATAAATAATCTTATAACTCTATTCTGGAAGAAATGTCATGTGATATATTTTAAAGCAGTAGGTTAGCATGATTGTAAAATCTGGTTACTAATATGTGTTTGCTGTGCATTATTTTGTATAAAGCAGACAGATTTATTCTAGGGACAGCAAGTAGGATTGTGCTCTACAAAGACACAACTCAGTGAGATCAGATATATATATATATATATATATATATATATATATATATATATATATATATGTGTGTATGTGTGTGTGTGTGTGTGTGTATGTATGTATATATGTGTATGTGTATATGTATGTGTGTGTGTGTGTGTGTGTGTGTGTGTGTGTGTGTGTATATGTGTGTGTGTATATGTATGTGTGTGTGTCTGTGTTTATGTGTGTGATGGCTTTTTTTTTTTTTTTTTTTTTAGGTAATAACGCAGGTGTTTCTGAGAATCTGCATAACTATGCAATATGATTTATAATAATTTTTATGAATACAATATTTTACTCTGTTGACAATAATGAGTTTAAATAAATGCTCATATACAAACAATTCAAGATTTTTTTGGAAGCTGTTGATAGAATTCACATGACAGAAAATAGATGCATCTTAATGCATGTAATGTCTGAATCATATTAGCCAAAGTTTTTGATTTAAATGAATGTTAGAAAATAATTTTCTCTCCTCTTGATTTCTAACATTAAGATTATTTGAATGCTATTAGAATACAAGTGTTATATATTACATAGATCTATATAATAGTATGAACAGTTTTTAAAAAAAAAAAAAAAAAAAAGTTTATTTTAGTTTATATGATGCTGTTTTACCAAATGTGTAGTTTTGTCTTGATAGATAATTGAATTGAAAACTGTTAACCTCAGTTAAATATAACTAGTATTAAATTGATAAGGTGGTAGCTGAGGTACTGCTGCTTAGGGTAGGGGGTTAACTTGAGTAGTAAATACTGCTCTAAGTTGGAGTTTTCAACTTCAGGCGGGATGCAAGGTTTAATCCTTACATTATTTTCACTTGTTCATTGTTATATGTATATAGTTTTGACATCCACAATATATTTTGTACACTCATTGTCACCACAAACAAAATTGAATCCTATACAAAATCCCATAAGAGATTTAATAAATACAGCTATATTTAAAGGTACACCTAAAAGAGGAGATGTAACATTATTTATCTGGTTATTTGTTATTTCGATCATAAGATTCTTGAGTTTTAAAATGCCAAATGACATCTTTAAAAGGAATTTCTTTAAACATTAATGGATTGAATAATCCGTGTAAAAGGGCAAGCCTAATAAGATACATTAATCTACACAAGGCCAATCTAGTCTTCCTGCAAGAAACCCATCTCTTGAAAAAGATATTGATAAACTAGCCACTAATAAGTATACAGTATTGGTTAGTTCAGAGCACACTCAGAAAAAAAGAGGAGTGGCTATTTTATGGAATAAAAGTATGCCCATTTCTAAAATCATTAAGTCTTATCAGGATGACAAAGGAATGTTTTGTATGGTTACAATACAAATTAATGGGAAGACTTACACTTTAATTAATGTATATTGGATACCTGGAATTGGTATTAATACAGTGAAACATCATATTGATAAGATCATATCATTCTCTATAGGGGATATTATTTTAGCTGGTGATTTTAATTGTATACTACGTGAAAGTGATACTACCACTATAAAGAAAAGAAGAATTACATCTAATGCAAAACATTTAAATGATTTTGCTAATTCTTATCATTTGAATGATATTAATAATCAGATAGAGTCAAAATCATTACCATACACCTTTTTTACTAACAGATACAAAACTTATTCAAAAATAGATAGGGTCTTTATTTCTAACCAGATGGTAACAGATTTAATTAATTCCAAAATCATTTCATGTCCTATATCTGATCATAACTCAATTGTTTTTGAATTCATGATAAAAAATACTGATAATGTTCAGATCAAAAGGATACCAGCATACTTAACTCAGCTAAACGACTATAAAGAATATATACTTTCAGAAGTACAACATTTTCTAGACATAAATAATACTCCTGAAGTCTCCATTGTCTATGTTTGGGATGCCTTAAAATCATATCTATATGGACAAAGTATCAGATGGTATAATAACAAAAGGAAATCTTGGGATAAGGAATTGTTAGATATTCAAAGTAAACTGGACTCTTATAAGCATAATAATAAAGAAAATATTATGGGCAAGAAAGTTATTGAAGAAATAAACAAACTAAATGAGAAATACAAAGAAATTTTAACTCATAAAGTTAAAATAACTTTAGAGAAATACAAGTTTTGTCTTATTCAATAAGCCCCAAATACTTACATAGACTTAAAAATAAAACAAAAGATTGAATAAACAAAACCATATCAAAGAAATCTTTTCTCTAAGGAAAAAGAAGAATGTTTCTAGTATACCAGAAATACTGGACGAATTTAGAAATCACTTTCACAAGATTAACCATAACAACATTAACATGGAACCTAAAGATAAAATAAAGGAATTTATAACCACAAACATGAATAAAAAGCTTAATAAACAACATATTAAACTATTGGACAAGAGTATTTCATATACAGAAGTTATTACACAAATAAATAAGCTTAAATCAAACAAAGCACCGGGTAATGATGGTATTATACCAGAGATATATAAAATCCTTTCTAAAACTACATATTCATTAATACATAAGGTTTTTATTCTGGCCCAAACTGAATTAATAACCCCCCATCTTGGCAATATACATTTATTTCACCAATTTTAAAACCTAATAAAGATCCAACTAGATGTTCTTCATATCGACCCATCTCATTACTTAATGTTGATTATAAAATGTTTATGAGTATTTTTGCTGATAGATTGAAGACAATTATCCCCGGCATTATAGACATAGATCAGACGGGCTTCATTGTAAATAGAAATACTTTTGATAATATAAGAAGAACTTTAACATTAATTGATTTTGCAAATAGGAAAAAGAAAGATTTAACACTTATTAGTCTTGATATAGGTTCAGCATTTGATTCAGTAAGTTGGGACTATCTGTTTACCTTACTGAAATGCACAAATTTCTCTGATGCATTTGTAAATTTAATTGAGCATTTATACAAAGGAACGCTGGCTTATATTAAGGTAGGAACATATGTTTCACAAAAAAACCCATTCTTAAAGGTACAAAGCAAGGATGTCCACTTTCTCCACTATTATTCACTTTAGTAATGGAGCCTTGGGCTAATTTGATTAGAAACAGTACTGACATAGAGGGTTTTGAAATAGAAGAAAATACAACATCAAAAATTCAACTTTTGCAGATGATGTTCTAATTACATCAGCAGGATCTAATTCTTCTATGCAGTCTTTATTTGATAAAATGATGAATTTTAAAAGTATTTCTGGTTTAATATTCAATGAAGAAAAACTAAAATACTACCTATATATACACGAAAAATACTCTCATTAGTGATTTTACTAAATATGTACCCAACTCAGGTCAGATAACTTATTTAGGTATAATACTATCTAAAGATATTAAATCTATTATATATAATAACTATAATACCTGTTTTCTTAATATACAAAATCTTTTAATACCTGGAATAATATGTTTTTACTATGGAGGAGAGACTTACAATTATTAAAATGATAATATTCCCCAAGATTTTATACTTAATACAATCAATAATACTTTCACCTACAAAATAACTATCAAGAAACTGAATACACTAATGTTAAAATTTTTATGGGCACCTAATAGACCTAGGATTGCATTAAAGAAACATACTAATAGCTGGTCTCAAGGGGGTATTTCTTTTCCAGACTTTAATTTATATATTATCTCTTCTATTATAAAAGTTATTACTTTATTAATAGATCGGTCATATGTCGCAAAATGGAAAGATTATTGGGAGCTAATTAGTATGCACTTCATGAAAATCTTCTTAACACATAAAAATATGATTATAAATAACTCCATGTTGTGGTTGCTAAAGGAATTTTGTACTTCACCTATTACACCTAAACATATGGTCTGTTACCCATTAAATATTATTATTAGTTATCGTAACTTTATATTCATGCACCCTAAGTATAGGGAATGGAATTTTATTGTATTCCCTATAATTTATACTCAGGGTATGCTTATGTCAGCTACTTCTGAAGGAGCTCATTTAGCTATAGATAATAATCTAAAGTACTGGTATCAGCTGATATCTGATAATAAAGTTAAAAATCTAGATTTCTTAAAACAAGAATTTGATCTAAGAGAAACTTGCTGGTTAGAGGTTCAGATCTTTAGACAACATCTCATTGATAGAATAGATCTAATGTCTATAACAGTTAAAGAATCTATTCCAAAACTGATTGATTACTTGATAATAAATTTACAGCATAAAGTTTCTGATAAAGGTAAACTTTCATATATACATAAAATTATCAGACAAGAAACTTTTTACAATGTAGATTCATACTGGAATTATTTCACCTCTATTAATGGGGACCCACCAACTCAACAAGATAAACAATATATATTGGAATCTGCTTATAGAACTACATCTTCCATTGTCTGGAGACTTTATACATGGAAATTTTTACATAGATCTTTTTATACACCTTTGATGATGAATAAAATTAATAATAAAGATAATCTATGTAAGAGATGTAATGTAGAAATTAATGCTGACTGGGCTCATATGTTTTATGACTGTATGAAGTTGAAAGAATACTGGAAGTCAATTAATGAATTTTTGCAGGCTCTTTTACAGATAATTTCATTATTTCTAAGTCTCTTATATTATTCAACACACCTGTACCTCAATGTGTTAAAAAGATTAAGCTTCCCTTGTTATGGTCTATCCTAGCAGTGGCTAGGAAAATAATAACTAGAAATTGGATTTCAGATACACCTCCTTCGTTCAATGAATTTAAAAATGTTATGAATATAATGTGTCATATGGAAATAAGCACAATTAGAATGAGAACAACTAGAAAAACATCACATTTTATTGTATGGGATAATTTACAAAATTTGTTAAAAAAATTCTAATTTCAATAGCACAGTATTTTAGTTTAATTAATTGATCTGATTGTAGTGGATGTCTTTGTAAATACTTTAGTTGTTTTGTTGAATATTATAATAATACCTATTTTTAATTATTTGTATAAAATTGTTATGATATTTCTCTTATATGTTAAAACAATAAACTTGTTTTGAAAAAAAAAAATATGTCAGTATACATTCCAATAAACCTGCCATTCTGGTGTGCTGCTTGGGCTGTAAGGGTAAAAGCAGTAAGAAAGAAAACATGTTGTTGCATGACAATAAGCTGTCTGTAACTGGCAGATGGGGTATGCCTTTCAAGCTTTCATTTAAATTCACTCCCCTTGTGAATGTCCTGTACTGCTGTTGCATACCACTGTAGTACTTGCCCCAAATAATATCTGTACAAGAACAAGGCTCAGGATAATTTTAGCAGTGCCTTGTTCATTAGTTTGGTCAAGGCCTTTATTTCCATCTTTTATCTGTTTTTCCTAACAGATTGCCCCTTCCATCTTAACTACCTGAAAAATTATTAATTTAGAGTGGTACTGAAAAAGTCTCTCTCTACAATTCATTTCTCTGTCTACAGAGGTTATACATGGTCCTTTATGGCCCTTCATTTCCTCATTTTCATTACCTGTCATTCAGCCAGAGATGAATAATGTTGTATACACTGATTATATGGTTCTGTTCAGAGACACTCATTCTTTCCCTGCTATTTGCACTCTGCAAGCATTTGAGCTTCCAGCTAATCAATCCCTTTGTACCACTTTGAAATGCACACACTATAATTAGATGGACATGGCACCTGAAGTCCCAAGGAAGGGAAGTACCCCTACAGAGTCTCTGTCATGCAGCCTACTTTACTTTCATTAGATGGGAAACATCTCTAGTTCAGAAGTGTGGGGAAATTATCCATATATTACTTCATGTAGGACATCTGTAGCAGTAAAAAACATGGACCTCAGCTATGGTTATTAGTCATTATCTGGCCTGATTTTTCCAGCAGTCAAATCTTCCCCTTCTTTACTAGGTAGTAGCTGTCTCAAGCCTTTCACTGTGATGGTTGGTGCACATCACATATAAATACAGCATTACCCTACACCATCTTCACTTGTTCTCTCTGCTTTGGATCAGTTTGTTGTTGCACAATCTTTTCCATTTTATGACTAGTTCATTGGTCATTTGGTAAGTACAACTGTTTGCATGTCTTTGTATTTTCGGAGAGAACAGTGATAATTTTTATAAGAGTATGTGTTAAGCAATTTTGTCTAATGACAGGCACCAGTGTATTAAAAAGCCCTCTGGGGATGATGACACTTTTGCCATTACGGGTTTCCATTCCTACTGTTTTTTACTCATATTGCATGATACAGAAACCTAAGAACACTGCAGACTTTAACCAGCACAAAAACAATGTATTCAAAAACTACAGAATCACTTGAAAACAAAGAGGCTAAAAAAGAAAAATCTTATCTAAGTTAATCCAAAGAAACTACAGAGAACACTTAAGTTACTTTCAGAAAAGATAAAGAAAATGTAAAGACAAGAAAAAAAGTTGAAAAGAACTTTGCAGGGAAAAGCCAAGTCCAGGAGACACCTTTGAGATTCATCTGTTAATGAAGTACCATCCCAGATGGCTTCCAGAATAAACATTTAGGCCTAATTCTACAGTTGTGTCTGAGGCTTTACCTTCATTTTCAACTTTATGAATGTGCTTATACACAAAGCGCAGTTCATTTCAGTAACAGTAAATAAAAAAGTAATATAAGATCAGTAGTTATATAAATAGGTTAAGAAAACATGAAATAAGTAAGGTGATATATTAGAAAACATAGTAATAGTAAAATATAACAAGCTTGTTGGCTGTTGGTGAAGCACCCACCAAGAGGAGAAAACGCTGAGAGAAGAAAGGAGCCACTTTTGAGACTTTAAGTATTTTTCCTCTGTTTATTTGCTATGTTTTTCTACATAGCCGCCTATTTTTAGCATTTTCTGGGTTGTTAAATGTGATTTCTGCATTAGTAACTGTATTTAGAGCACAACCTAGAGCTGTTTACTGAATTTCCGGTTTGCACTTATTTTTAAAATCGTTTTTTTCTCAAAACTTGCATTTTATCTGTCTTTGGCCTAGCACTCTTGTGTGGGGTCATTTACTGCACTGTTATAACTTGCTGATACTTGTTAACCTCTGCTATCTCTGAAAAAACAAAAAAAACAAAAAAAATCTTGCTTTTTTCCCCCACTTTTCTGAGATTTAAAAAAGTTCAGTTACAGGTTTGCTGTTCTTGAACTGTTTGTAAGTTTCTGTGAGGCCATTTTTTGCTTGGGCTAAAGGAAAGTCTCTCTGTTGATCAGTGGCAGTGAAAAACATTGAGCAGCCTACCTGCCCCTGTGGGAGTGGTTACTGACTTGAAACTGTAGTTTTATTGGCCATTCTGGGTCAATTCCAAAACTCCTTCATCTTCCTCTCTTAAAACCTTATTGCCTCGTGGTTTTGGCATCTTTTCAGGCTTGTTGGCTGTTGGTGAAGCACCCACCAAGAGGAGAAAATGCTGAGAGAAGAAAGGAGCCACTTTTGAGACTTTAAGTATTTTTCCTCTGTTTATTTGCTATGTTTTTTACATAGCCGCCTATTTTGAGCATTTTCTGGGTTGTTAACTATGATTTCTGCATTAGTAACTGTATTTAGAGCACAACCTAGAGCTGTTTACTGAATTTCCTGTTTGCACTTATTTTTAAAATCGTTTTTTCTCAAAACTTGCATTTTATCTGTCTTTGGCCTAGCACTCTTGTGTGGGGTCATTTACTGCACTGTTATAACTTGCTGATACTTGTTAACCTCTGCTATCTCTGAAAAACAAAAAACAAAAAAATCTTGCTTTTTTCCCACTTTTCTGAGATTTAAAAAGTTCA
Organism: Protopterus annectens; assembly: GCF_019279795.1. NCBI lineage: Eukaryota > Metazoa > Chordata > Ceratodontiformes > Protopteridae > Protopterus > Protopterus annectens. The sequence goes on from NC_056739.1 coordinate 489,544,210, forward strand.
GTTACAGGTTTGCTGTTCTTGAACTGTTTGTAAGTTTCTGTGAGGCCATTTTTGCTTGGGCTAAAGGAAAGTCTCTCTGTTGATCAGTGGCAGTGAAAAACATTGAGCAGCCTACCTGCCCCTGTGGGAGTGGTTACTGACTTGAAACTGTAGTTTTATTGGCCATTCTGGGTCAATTCCAAAACTCCTTCATCTTCCTCTCTTAAAACCTTATTGCCTCGTGGTTTTGGCATCTTTTCAGGCTTGTTGGCTGTTGGTGAAGCACCCACCAAGAGGAGAAAATGCTGACAGAAGAAAGGAGCCACTTTTGAGACTTTAAGTATTTTTCCTCTGTTTATTTGCTAAGTTTTTCTGCATAGCCGCCTATTTTGAGCATTTTCTGGCTTGTTAAATTTGATTTCTGCATTAGTAACTGTATTTAGAGCACAACCTAGAGCTGTTTACTGAATTTCCTGTTTGCACTTATTTTTAAAATCGTTTTTTTCTCAAAACTTGCATTTTATCTGTCTTTGGCCTAGCACTCTTGTGTGGGGTCATTTACTGCACTGTTATAACTTGCTGATACTTGTTAACCTCTGCTATCTCTGAAAAAAAAAAAAAAAAAAATCTTGCTTTTTTCCCACTTTTCTGAGATTTAAAAAAAGTTCAGTTACAGGCTTGTTGTTCTTGAACTGTTTGTAAGTTTCTGTGAGGCCATTTTTTGCTTGGGCTAAAGGAAAGTCTCTCTGTTGATCAGTGGCAGTGAAAAACATTGAGCAGCCTGCCTGCCCCTGTGGGAGTGGTTACTGACTTGAAACTGTAGTTTTATTGGCCATTCTGGGTCAGTTCCAAAACTCCATCTTCCTCTCTTAAAACCTGGTTGCCTCGAGGTTTTGGCATCTTTTCAGGCTTGTTGGCTGTTGGTGAAGCACCCACCAAGAGGAGAAAACGCTGAGAGAAGAAAGGGGCCACTTTTGAGACTTTAAGTATTTTTCCTCTGTTTATTTGCTAAGTTTTTCTGCATAGCCGCCTATTTTGAGCATTTTCTGGCTTGTTAAATTTGATTTCTGCATTAGTAACTGTATTTAGAGCACAACCTGGAGCTGTTTACTGAATTTCCTGTTTGCACTTATTTTTAAAATCGTTTTTTTCTCAAAACTTGCATTTTATCTGTCTTTGGCCTAGCACTCTTGTGTGGGGTCATTTACTGCACTGTTATAACTTGCTGATACTTGTTAACCTCTGCTATCTCTGAAAAAAACAAAAAAAAAAATCTTGCTTTTTCCCACTTTTCTGAGATTTAAAAAAGTTCAGTTACAGGCTTGCTGTTCTTGAACTGTTTGTAAGTTTCTGTGAGGCCATTTTTTGCTTGGGCTAAAGGAAAATCTCTCTGTTGATCAGTGGCAGTGAAAAACATTGAGCAGCCTGCCTGCCCCTGTGGGAGTGGTTACTGACTTGAAACTGTAGTTTTATTGGCCATTTTGGGTCAATTCCAAAACTCCTTCATCTTCCTCTCCTAAAACCCTCTTTTGTGCGGTTTTGCACGTTTTTGTGTATAGAGCAACAGTGGGCAGCGCCGCCTAATTGGGTTTAAACTATTCCTGACTCCACAAAGTCTGCTCTTCACTTTATCCCTTAGAACTGCTCTATCTCTCAATTTAAACACCATATTCTCATTCTAAGGCCCTTCACTGGTCCAATTAAGTAATCCTACAAGTTAGCACTATTAAGCCATAAGCACTACTTACTCTTATACTCTCTACGATTACCCTGTCCTCTATTGGTCCATCTTAAATTCAGTTTCCCTATTACTCTAGCATGTCCAAAGGTCAGTCAATAGTTTCCTCTCCAGTCCAGCTGGTGAATCTGGGAATTTTGAGGCAATGTTACAACTGTCTCATGTACATGGACAACCCTCTCCTCCTCCAAACAGGTTCAAATATATGTGAGAGATGCAACTATTTAGCCAAACTGGAGGCTGAGCTCTCTCATCTCAAAAGTGGTGTAACCAGTCAGGAGGAGAAGGTAACCTCACACAACACAATTCCAGTATCACATAGTCCCACCACATCAGCGAACCAAACACATAAATACACAAAACATACTCGAGGCTCTAAATAAAAATCTACCTAAGCAACAGAGACCTCCAAAGCAGACATCCAAGCAAACGCTATCTCAAAACAAAACACACACAACACATAACCCACAAAGTCAGTGTGCCAAGCAGCCACAGCACTTAAGGCTGAATAACACACCTGATACTCTTGTTATAGGTGACTCTATTGTCAGACACACTGACGTCCCGCTCACCAGGCTGAATAAAGAGAAGGTCACAGTGAGCTGCCTGTCGGGTGCTAGGATCCGACACATAACGCAAGCACTCAGGTCACTCCAAAGCAAATACAAATATGACTCAGTCATTGTACATGCTGGTGTGAATGACCTGAGACGTACCTCCCTGGACTACATGAAAAGAGACATAAAGGAGCTCTCTGATCATGTAGCCCAGGCTGGTATGACCCTGACCTTGAGCAGCATCTTACCCTCACCTAAAATGATGCCACAGTACAAAGACAAAATGATCGATTTTAACAATTGGCTAAAATTTTGGTGTCATTCAAAGGGGATCCAGTGTCTGTCAGCCTGGGATGACATGCTCGACAAGCCACATTGCTTCGCTAGGGACGGCTTGCACCTGTCACCACTGGGCTTTCGGATATTGGCAAAGGCTCTTGCCACCCCCATAGTGCCTTTTTTAGGCAAGTTTAAAAGTCAAACCCACCCCCATAGACAGCACAAGGAACAAGAAACTAAGGGTAATGCTGCTAAATGCCAGAAGTCTTAATCTCAAGATGCACACACTCGAAGCTCTCCTCAGTATGGAGAACATCGATATCTGTGCAGTGACAGAAACCTGGTTCAAGGCTCCAGAGAACACCCCAGCACTACCAGGCTATACCTCATATCATGCTTTTCGGCCCCAAAACCCGGACCGAACCACAAAAAGGAGGGGGAGTTTCCATATTTATCAAGGATATCCACACCTCCAGGTTAGTGGCATTGCACGAAGTATCGGAGACCATCCATGTGCAACTAACAGTGGGCAAGACTGCTTTTCAGTTTATAGCATCCTACAGACCACCCTCTCAAAGTCAGGAATCCAATTCGGCTTTCCTGAAAACATTGGAGAACATGAAGATCTCTTCGAACACCATTATATTGGGCGACTTCACCACCCAAACATTGACTGGAAGCACTACTCAAGCCCCAGCACCTTAGCCCAAAGATTCCTGGAAATTATAAACTCAAATGCTATGGAACAACTAGTCACCACTCCCACAAGAGGGGACAACATACTAGACCTAATCATTACCAACATGGGGACTCTATGCTCCACACCAGAAGTATATCCCTAATCGGTAAGATCAGACCATAAATTAATTTCACTGGATGTCCACATCCCGACCCCACCCCCAGCCCAGAAAACTACGGTGAAAAACTTCTCAAAAGCAAACTTCTCACTTCTCAAAACCAAAGTGGAATCCTTCAAGGCCCCAGGGCCAGTGGAAGCTACAGCCCAAACTGCAGAATCCTATATAAATGCATTCTACGGACATCTCCAGGAATGCATGGATCATGCTATCCCAAACAAAACCAAGACCCAATCATCCAAAGGCAGGCGTCCAGTCTGGTGGACCCCTGCCATAAATAAACTGTACAACAGAAGGAGGAAGCTACTACATGATAGAGCAAAATCCCTAATAGGGAAGGCATTTCTGATCAGTACTAGCAAAAAATTACGATCCCTCATAAAATCCTCCAAGGCCAGCTTCGAGAGAAAAATTGCACAGGACACCAAAGACAATCATAAGGCTTTTTTCAGTTATGTTAGAAACCTGGGATGCAACTCCCAGACTTGTTCTGAGTTGATTCTAAATGACAAATAATACACTGAACCCACAGACATCGCCAATATCCTGGCAGACAGGTTCAGTGCAAACTTCTCTCCCCCCTCCCCCCCAAAAGAGCAAGTATCTATCCTGGCAGAGGGCTGCCTCCCAAACATCTCAGATGCTCAGGTGAAGGCTGCCCTCTCCAAAGCAAAAAACACTGCTTCCATGGGACCAGATGGCATCCCAGGTTGCGTTTTACATGAACTACAAGAGGAACTGATCCCTCAAATAAAACAGCTATACAATCTCAGCCTCACTACAGGATATGTGCCCACAGAATGGCGTACAGCAACAGTGGTCCCACTCCACAAAGGTGTAGCCTCTACGGACCCTGGAAACTATCGCCCCATAAGCCTGACTAGCTTAGTCTGCAAGGCTATGGAGAGGATCATCATGGAGCTCATAAACAAAGACATTGGGGACCTACAGACACTAGATCCTACCCAGTTCGGCTTTGTCAAGGGCAGATCCTGCCTTTTGAAACTAGTTGACTTCTTTGAAACAGTCACCAAAGCCATAGATGAAGGGAAGGTAGTCCACACAGCCTATCTAAACCTTGCAAAGGCATTTGACACAATACCCCACTCGGGCATCATAGATAAGCTATCCAGCTTAAATATAAACCCCTATGTCACAAGATGGGTCACAAACTGGCTCAAAGACAGAACCCACAGAGTGAGAGTTGCTGGAGCCATGTCAGACTCGAAACTGGTCGCAAGTGGCATCCCACAGGGTTCTGTCTTGGGACCACTGTTGTTCGGTATATACTTTTCCGAGGTACAGACAAACATGGGAGGACTATGGCTCACCAAGTTCGCAGACGACTGCAAACTGGGTGCCATAATCAACTCTCCAGCTAACACAAACATCCTTCAAAAAGGTCTCACAGAGACAGATAACTGGTGCCAGCACCATGGTTTAAAGCTAAATGCCAAAAAATGTATAGTCATACCCTTTGGCAAAAACAATGTGCCCACAAATTACCACATAGGCGGAAACCCATTAAGTACAGAGAACATTATTAGGGACCTGGGGACCCAAGTTGATAGCAATCTCTCCTTTGAAAACCACATTGCCAAAGTGGTTAGAAAGACCTTCTACATAGCCCACCTCATCACGAAGGATTTCACATCTAGATCAAGAGAGGTAATCGTGCCCCTTTATTCATCCCTCATCAGGCCCATCATAGAATACAATGCCCCTTTTGGGATGTACCTTACCCGACACCTGCAGCAATTAGAAAGACCCCAAAAGTATCTCACCAAGAGGATCAAGGGTCTCAAACAGATGCCATATGCTGCTCGGTTAAAAAAACTCCAGCTCTACTCAGTTGCATACCGCCTACTTCGAGGCGATCTATGCCTGACATACAAAGCTATGTCAAATCCAGAATTAATGGACATGCTCCACCTCAGTAAATCTAAATCCCTTAGAGCCACACGCTTAAGGGACTTGAACCTCAGCACAGAAATAAATAGAACTTGCTGGAGGGACAGGTTCATAACCCAGAGGCTCCCTTCGCTCTGGAATAGAATTCCAGTTCATGTGAGGCAGAGCACCTCACTGAATCTCTTCAAGAAGAATCTCGATAAGTGGATGGGGGATCGTCGGTTTGTCCCAGGGATTACTCCTGTGTCACTATTAGACAGAGGCACAGTAAACTAAACCTTAAAAAGGGCACAGTATACTAAAATCAAGGGGTGGCGTAAGCCATACAGAATCGGGCTAGGCTTATAATTGCCCCAGGGCAGATAGCCTAGTATGAACCTATGAACCTAAGAAACTGGGTAATGAAGTCAAACAAATGACAAAACTATGAACTGTGGTCGAGCCAAATGGACAAAGCAGGATCCAGACATGCAGTAAATGCCCCCCTTGTCAGCTTTCATTTTCCGCACATTTTTGCCATTAACCAGTTGGCACAGTGCAGTGGTCTTGCCAATGGTAAGGCTACAACACCACTGTTTGTGTCTTAATTTATTTCTAAAATCATTCTCACAGAGTTTTTGAAAAACTTATAAGGTGGCATTTAATGGTGGATTGAAGGTGCTGTTTTTCTGAGGCCCATCTATACAAGTGGTCAGTTCAACAATGTCATCCATGATATATGTAAATTGAGATTTCTCAGATAAAGTTTAAAGTCAATAATCAGTTTTGTTATGCTGACCAATGTGGCAGGTATAAAGGAAAAATTTTGTTTCAGTAGAGAAATGGTTGTGATCAGAGTAACATCACTAAGGTTTAACACATCCAGTTTAAAATCTAGTTATTTTTTTGATTCTTCCGTCTGCCTTTCCCTTTTGTCTGGATGTTGTTGGACCACTTTGGTGTCTGCTTGTTATCTGACTTGTCCAATAAAAAAGGCCCAAAATGTGAGGAAGAAGAGGAGGACGAGATAGTTGGAGGGAAAGATGGATTAATCACATGATTATCACTGATGCTAGACCTGCTGAAAGTGGATGGTTGGTCAATAGTTGTCGGCCTATTATCAGTACCAGTTGTGGACACATAAGTCTTGGTGTGGTTAGCTGTTGGGTCACTTTTCCCAAACTTGTAGATAATGAAAGCTGACAAGGGGACATTTACTTCATGTCTGGATCCTGCTTTGTCCATTTGGCTTGATCACAGTTCATGGTAAAATATAACAAGATAGTAATAAACTAAAGTCAAATAACAGAAAAAGACACAAACTAAAATGTGAATTATCATGAAAAGAAATAAAATGCCACAGATGAGAAACTGTAAGCCATGTTCAGTGTTGTTACAAACAGCGGTAGCAGTGACAGCATAGGCACAAGCCAGTGTTATGTAAGAGTAAACATTAAGTATTTAGGAAAAATTTACATCAAAGTCCATCCAAATGCTATCTGAACACACTAAAATTAACATAAGTACAAATACACAGCACAAGGTTTCTGAATTGGCTAAACAGCACATTGTACGCAATGAAGATATTACTTTTGTTCTTCAAGATCCTCCATATATTCAAAAGAAAACAAAAAACTAACAGAAAGGCAAGGTACTGTACCTTTTCTCTAAACAGACATACCTACAACCAGTCGTTGGATTGAATGATTATTTTTTGTCTGACTCCTACTCGAGGCCAGCCTGCTCTGCTCCCCTACCCTACCCCCATTCCCACACACCCCTATCTCATTTCCTTTATACCTAAGCTAACCACACCTCCTGTACAATTCTCCAGTCAACTTCCCTCCCACCTCAGCTAACCACACCCCTCTAACTTCAAGCTGTTATAAACAACACCCTCCCCACTAACCCCACCTAGACTCAACCTCTCACAATACCATACTACACTCTACTTTCCTATACCTCACTTCCTGATTCCACACCCGCTCTCCAATGAGAATGAAAGGCCAAAACTGCTTACTGTACAAAATAATAATCAGGCATCATCCTCCTTGTTTACTATGCTACCAACCCCCATAACTTCAAACTCACCAAGCACCCATCCCCAACACCCGCATACACCTCACCACACCTCCCATGCAAACCTTATCATTATATCATCACCAAGCCTTACCCTAGATTTAATATTAATCTCTTCCCATCACGACATATACAACACACCAACACTCAGTTGTCCTTCTACAGGTATAACCAACTAATAACCAAACTGAAGCACCTAATTTTGTACTCTCTAACAAAGATACAATTCTAGTCAGATATCCATCCCAATCCTGGACCCATCTGTACCTCCCATGTAACCTACCCATTACCCGCAAGTTCCTGTTTCTCCACATCCACCCAAAATCTCACAGACACTACCTCCTATACATCTTTAGCTATTACCAGTAACTCTGACCTTCCATTACATGCTTTAATCTCAGAAGCCTTGCAAACAAATTACCTGAATTTCCTGCCACCTTTGCCTCCTACTCCCCAGCCATTGCATTCATAACTGAAACCCGGTTAAAGCCCCACATCAAAGACTCTGAAATTACTACAAATGGTTACAATATTATAAGACAGGACAGAATAAACAAATGTGATAGTGATGTAGCAATTATGTTTAAAGAATCACTTAAGCTAGAAAAACTAAACTGTTCCCCACCAGACATCTCTCATGCTGAACTCCTTATCACTTGCCTCCAAATTAATCCTCACAAATCCATTAACATCATAGCCATCTACCTACCACCAGGCAACAACCTGCACAACATAGAATCCCTCCTAGCCTGGTCAATTTTTCTCTATCCCAAGAAACCATCATTCTAGGTGATTTCAACGTAGACTGGTGCTCCTGCTCCTTCGACTTCCCTACCTCATTTATAAACATATACAACTTCACCCAAATTATTAACTATGCCACCTGCATCGACAAGCACTCCAATAAAAAATCACTTCTAGACTGGATTTTAACCAACAAACCAAACCACGGGTACCAGGCAGGCTGTCTACTAGTCACACTAAGTGACCATGCCCCTACATTTCTAGTTCGGAAGAAAACACATATCCAAAAAAGCATCTCATACAAATACAACCATAGCAAAAAATATTTCTCCTCTGACATCTTCAGTTTACTACTACAAAACTGTGATTGGTCCCATTATAAAACTACAACTAGACCAATCTGTAGAATACTTCAATAACAAATTCCTTGAAATATTAAATAATCTTGCCTCCCTCAGAAAAATTTTCCAAAAAAACAAATAGCTACCATGGCTTTCTAAAGAAACAAAACAACTAATGAAACAAAGAGATAAGGCCTGGTCACTATATCATATGACCAAATATATACAATGATCTCACCCTTTACAAACAACTTAAAAACAGCAGCAAAGATAAAAAGAACCTATTTCCTCACCTGCCAATAAATATTCCAGCACAATCCACAAAATTCTGGCAGAATATCAACCACCTCCTTAACCCGGATAAAACCCTTACCCCTGCACCCCTCACTACTAACTCCTCTGTGCCCTTAGCCTTGCAATTAATGTCCCACTTCATCAACAATATTACTTCTCTCCTAGACAACAAAAAATCCCACCACTCACTGTCCCCTCCCCTACCTCTAATGATGCAAACTCCTTCTTCTTTATTCGCATTTCAACTTCCAACATAAAAAAAACTCCTATGTAAATGAAAACCCTGCTGCTTAGCTGCTGACCGACTTTCAAATAAATACTTAAAACTAGCTGCCCCATTCATTGCCTATCCCATATTATTACTAATAAACTGCTCTATCTCCGAACAGTACGTTCCCAAATTATGGAAAATCTCTCATATCATACCACTTCCTAACGGCGGCCCATCTACAGACATAACTAACTACTGACCCATTGTTATTCTATCCACCTTGCCAAAATTCTAGAGAAATGTATCCACCAGCAACTCATGAATCACCTCACTACCAGCAACCTATTCTCCAGCACCCAGCATGGCTTCAGGCCTAAACACAGTACTAACTCAGCCCACATAACCTTTACAGAGACCATTCACCACCTCAAAAATGAAGGAGAACTAGTCTCAGCCATTTTCTTAGATATGTCAAAAGCTTTTGACATAGTGTCCCATCAGCTGCTTCTCAACAAGTTTGCCACTTACAGTTTCAATACCACACCCTTAACATGGTTTTACAGTTATCTATCTGACCGTCAACAGGCCACTAAATGGGCAAACAGCCTCTCCCCACTATTACCAGTCACCACGGGGATACTACAAGGCTCCATACTTGGGCCCCTCCTCTTCATAATATTTACCAGCAACCTATATACTGCCACCCAACATGCCACCATCATCCAATATGCAGATGACTCCTCCCTTATCTGCTCAGCCCACTCCCCACAAGAACTCCAACACAAAATGGAATCATCATTCCAGTACATTGAAAAGTACCTCACCAGCCACCAACTCATCCTAAATCCAAATAAGACCAAGCTCATAATTTTCTCTAGTAAATCTTCCAAACCCAGTACCCAATCCTTTTCCATACTATCTAACAATGGTAGAAAAATCAAACCCACCAATCAGACCAAGCTGCTAGAGTTAACCATAGATGACCCACTAAAATTTGATAACCGCATCTATCTGATCATCAAACAAATCCACTCTAAACTAGGCGCTCTATACAGGGCTAAACCTTACCTTACACAACAAGCTAGACTGGCCACTGCAAGATCCCACTTGCTATCCACCCTCCTATACTACTCTGAGGTCTTTACTAACCTATCAAAAAAAAAACAACCTAAATAAACAGAATAGCTAAGTTTGTCACCAACCCCATAGAACACACCACTGCACTGCTCTCTGACAGCTCAACTGGATAGAACTTCCCAACCTATTATTACTAAAACAACTTTCACTTGCCCATAAAATCATATTCAATCCTACTGACTGCCTAGCTCTATCAAACCTAGTCCAGCCAAACACAAACTGTAGACTCCTCAGGTCATCCAGCAAGCTAATGCTAAAAGTAACAAAGTCTCACAACTATCCTGGAGACTCCCTTTACTCCCATAAAATAGCCAAAGATTGGAACACCCTTCCTCAACAGATAGCTAAAAACCTTAACCAGTCCACATTTAAAACTACCCTGAAAGACTATTTAAATGATAATTGGCTACGCCCCATGACCAATTTTGGTCTTTCAGAAGTGACTCACCTTGTAAAGCTACATGACTTATGTACCTCATATATACTGTAAAAAAAATTGTATTTCTGTATGCCTGAAACATGCATGTTTATATTGTATTCTGTTATTATATTTTGCTATATGTTTGTTAAGCTCATTTACATATTTGTTAACAATGTACTACTTTAAGTTTACTGCTTGTACCTTAATAATCTTCTTTTTGTTGTGGAGCTTTTCTCCCCAAGTCTCTACTGAAAATGGATTTTTTCAACCCAGTCGGACACTATCCGGTTGACAAATGTAAATAAATAAAAATAAATAAATAAATATATATATATATATATATATATATATATATATATATATATATATACAGGTTTACTATCGAAATCTAGAAGTGCCTTCTGTCGAGTGGTCATGTTGCCGAACCAGAATGTCGTAAATAAAAACATCTTTTCATCCCCTTGTCAAATGATGTTAATATTGACGGTTTGACATTCACTGTTATGGAAATTTGGCTGTTGGACTACATGTGCCGTTCGATCTTTGATGATGCCAGTCTGCTACGTTCCCATTCAATGTGTAGCCCTTTTATAGCTGTACTTCGATGTAGCACCATTCGACAGATGGCACTTTTAGATTTCGATAATAAACCTATATATGTATATATATATATATATATATATATATATATATATATATATATATATATATATATATATAAATATATATGTGTTTGTGTTTGTGTGTGTGTGTGTAAATATATATATATATATATATATATATATATATATATATATATATATATCTATATATATATATATATATATATCTATATATATATAGCCGGTAGACCTGGGTTGAGGCACCTCAATAATGTAAAAAATAGCTATCAGAATCAAACAAAATGTAAAGGCAGTCCATAGCTTTAGACATATAGTACCATTGTCAAACAGGAAGCAATCAGAAGCAGGCAGTAAACAAAAGTTCCAAACTATCAGCTTTTTCAAAGTGCCAGACTGTTAACTGACAGCCTTAACAAAAAATGAACTGAAAATCCAGACTGTTTTTAAAATAATGAACCTAAATTCACAAACAGAAGACAGCTTGAAGAGAACATGCAAGAAAGGCAGTCAGAAATAACAAAGAGGACTTTCAAACTAAAAAAAAAACAAATGGTCCAGGATGGTATACACTAACAGTCCCAAAGCTGTCAAACCAAAAATATCCACAGTAGACAACTACAAGTATGGTACTCAAAACAAAACTATGACAAGAAGATGTCAAAGCTGTCAGGTTGAAAAAAAATTGAATCAGGAGTCCAACAAACCAGGAAAGACATCTATGCTACAAAAACTACCATGACCTGGGCATGTCTTTACAAAAGAGACAAACAGTGTAATGGATCAACTGATAACTATTAAAAAGTGATCAATAGCATAATAGTCTCTGTGAAGACGCCTGAAGAAGATCAAGTGGTGAAAAAAGTAAACGTTGATAACTGGCAATTGAAACTGAAGAAATTAACTGTCAAGAATCTATCACATGACAAGTGGACAAGGATAGAAGCCAAAAAGAAAATCCAAAGGATAATGAAGCTGCCAGAGCCATCACATAGAGGAAGACTGAAGTAACAGTCAATGGCATCTTCAAGATGAGTAAATGGTTTATAGGTTAATAGCAGGTTACTAGGCTAATGGCCCTAGGGTCTTTACAAACCTATCCATGTTATACCCGTATTTTCTAACTGGCCTTGGTTAGATGGTCATTATTCACGGAGAGAGTTTACAATCAGCACTGGCTGCCCCTGTCCACAAGGGACATAGGTGCCACCCCCAGGGTGAATTTACAATCTCCTATCCAAACTGCATAGGTTCCACTTGAATAGAGTTATTGAGAAGCTCTGCTTCACGTGAATTGGGAGTTTATTCCAGAGGAGTGCAATTTCTGGGAGATATATCTGCCTCCTCAGCATGTTCTGTTAATGTCACAGGCAAGGTTGAGATCCATGGAGTGAGTTATTTTTGTCCCATCTGATTTGCAGATGTAGGGCATTTCCATTAGGGCAGGGTCAGAGACTGCTCTGTAGGCCAGGCACAAGTCAACTCTCAGCAGTCTGTAGGATACAGAGCAGTCTCTGACCCTGCCCTAATGGAAATGCCCTTTCAGTCTTTCCATGTAGGTTATTATGTATGGTATTGCCTGGAATAGGCTCCCACTAGAAATCAGGATCCTTACACATCTTAAACAATTTAAGACAGCTACCAAAGAGCACTTTAAAAGTCACTGGTCCTGCCACTGCACAATCCCTCCTTAAACATCCCCTACTTCTCATACCTTAATCTACTTTCTGCCCTTAACTCACCCTTCTCACTAGCTCTCTCTAATCTTCCTTGACTACTCTTTCTACTGTCTTCTAAAATCTGTTAAGCAAATTGCCTCAGAGAAACATTCTATTGTAATTCTCTTGACTTCATGCAACTACGTCATGATAAAACTGGGTTTTTGTAACCACTTACCCCAAAAACTATACTCATCTTAATGACATATTTCTTTTTATACATTTTGAAATAGTTATGCTATACTCCTGATTATTGACACTGTATAACATTGTATTGCTACTTAATGCCTTGTAATAATCCTGTAAGATTGCTGTTTAATGCCAATTTATAATGAAAATTGTATATGTTGGAGCTTTTCTCCCAGGGCCTCTGCTGAAAAAGGGCTCTTCAGCTCAGTCGGACAATCCCGGTCAACAAATGTAAAATAAAATAAATGAAATATTGTTTAATTGCTATTTTTTCATTTAAATGAGTTTAATTCCTTTTAGTTTCTTCTTATAGCTATAGCTGTTTCTCTATAGTTCTCTTGTACCCTTTTTTATTATTACATCCTTTTTTCTCTAGTAACAGCCTTTTCTTGTATTCCTTGCATGTGTCTCAATACCATTGATTGTAGTCTTCCTTTCCCCTTCTTGTACTTTTTATAGTACCCCTTAATACCTTTGCTGGAAGTCTTCTCTTTCCTTTTGTAAAAAAAATCCTATCTTTTCTGGATATACCTTCTTGACTGTCATTTATGATTGCTATTATTTTTTCATTACTATTTAGAAATTTCGGACAAACCTATCAGTTTCAAAAATTGTATTTCTTGTGGGCACAAGATTCCAAACTCTGACACACACACAGAATGGGTATGTACTGTTTAATCCCAAAACACTTAGAGGTAGATTGTGACATTTGTGCAGGCTTTAATTCCAGAGCTTTGATTGACAGGAATAATAAGCTTATTCTAAGGGGTCTTCTTTCTTTCAAACACTGTAGTCCAGTTAATTGGGCTTAAACCCCTTAAAAAAGCAAGACAAAAAGGGTGACTGTGTTACAAAGGACAAGGATTCACATAAAAGTTCTCTTGATCATCCTTCCACCTTGACTTCAACTTTGGCTCCTTCATCAGAGTCACCAACAAAACTTTTGAAAAAGTTGGATCTGACCATTTTGGGTCTGAAGTTAAGAAATGAAAGATCCTTTTGGGTCCATACTCTCTCTTTGCTTTCATAGCCTATCCCTTCCAGGTTACCATCTCCGTTCCTTGAACAGTCAGCCAGAAGACATTCTAGGCCCCCTTCAACAGCTTTGTCTTTTTGATCCTCCAGAAGCATAAGTGGATGTGGATAGGATGATGAGTAAATTCCTCAGGATGCAGAATCAAATGGGAGTCCTTTTGGTTCCAATCCCATCGGGTCCTGAGAGCCTTCATTGAGTGACACCACCTTTGATTTCTCCATCTCTGATCCATCCTTTGGTTTTGGAGCTGTTGGATATGAAATCCTAGAGGGATGCCTTCCTCAGATCAGGAGATCATTGTTTCTTCAATTCCAGTGTTTTTTCTGAGTTGACCAACACTATGTATCTCAGAGCCGGAGGACTCTCGGAGCTGAAGATTCAACGCCAGCTCCGGGGTTTTGGTGTCAACTTCAAAGCTGTTTGAGCCATCTCTTCCATTCTGAGCCTCAGCATTAGATAGCTCGGTTCAGACACCTTCTTGGGGTGGGGTGCCTTCAGGATGTCAGGAGTCAATCATCCGAGAGGGTCCAGTGTCAGATCAATAGTTTCTGCTTCCCCTAGTCATACCACTGTCGAGGTAGTGGAGAGACTCTTCTCTATGCCTAGAGAACAGACGACTCTGTCCTCTTTGGATCAGAGTTCTTTATCTCTTGCAGTTTTTCATCCTGAGCCTCAGTCATCCCTTCCACTAGGACAGCCAGACTGAGCTAATCTCCATTTCATCCATCAGGGTATCATAATCTCTTCTGATACCTCCCCAGAGCATCCCACCAAGAAGATCCCTTGGATGAGAATGTGCAGTAGGAGGCACTTAGACTCTCCACAAGAGTCTGTCACTGAAGACATGGATTTTGATGAGAGGGAAGGGTCACCCAGATCACCACATGATGATGTTTCCTTTGGAGACATCTTGGATCTCCTTAAACAAAGAGGTGATTGGTCTCCCGATAACCCTTTCCAAAAGGAATCAGTTTTCAGGAGGCTTTTGGGTCTGGCCCATCTACCTGCTGGGTGACTCCCCTGCTGATGAGCTTCTAGATCTGCTCTCTCAGTGGGCATGGAAGGAACCGTACAATGTTGCACCTATTCCCAAGAGACCAAACAAAATCCTTGCACCTCCAAAAGATTGTCTACACTGTAGTAAAGGAGTACCGGTTGATGACATGGTTGCTGTGGCAGCCATGAGAAAGGAACTAATGGAACAGAGTTCCTCTGCCCATACCCTAACAGGGAGTCTAGGGTGCTGGAAATGTTTGGGAAGCATGTCTATGCATCAGTGACCTTTGCTTTAAGGTAACTGAATTATTTGGCACATTTTACCAGACTTCAAAGAGATTTGATCAAGAAGCTTACCAAATATCTTTCAGGGTCCATGTCCTCCAAGGAAGGGAATACCATTTCCTCATAGCTGTCTACCCTTCAATCAATATCTAATTCATCCATGATGTTAATCTCTCATGCTGTGGAAGGTATCTCACAGGTGGTATTTCCCTTAGGAGACATGCCTGGATGCACTTGTGTGATTGTGAAGAATTATTTATATATTCTTAAATCAATGCACCTTTTTATGTAACCTGTCTCTTTGGTCCCAAGGTAAAAGACACTCTCTTCAGGTGCAAACAAGAAGAAAAGACCCTGTCTGCTGTGGGTGTATGTTTTTCTACTCCTTAAAGGTAAGGTGGTAGAAAGATGTGGTTCAAGACATCCCAAGGCCCCTCTTAAAAATCACATAGATATAGTTACCCTAGGGGCAGAAGAGGGAACTTAAATGGAAGACTATATTCCCATGGCAGAGGTGGTCCACATAACCAGGGATCTAGAGATTCTTTTTAGACAGATCCTATTAGTGCTCTTGAATGGAGGCCCAGATGTTCATCTCTGAAGGCTTTTGGGGGTTGTCTATCCCACCACCAGAGAGCCTGGCTAGGCATCACAAATGACTTATGGGTGCTAAGGATAACATACAGAGGTTATGTTATACTATCTTCCCAATCCCCTCCAGTAGTTTGGAAGAAAATCCCAATGTTCCACCCTGTCAGAAGGAAGCAGCTTCTCTAGAAATAAAAAAAAGCTGTTCGAAAAAAAAAGTCAGCCAAGAGGTCCACCCAGAACAGAGATGGCCTGAAACTTATTCAAAATTCTTTTTGGTGCCAAAAATGACAGGGGACTTGAGACCAGTTTTGGATCTCAGCAAATTAAATCTATCTGTTCAATATACAAAGTTCTGGATGGTCACGGTTCAGTGCATTCTGCTGTTTCTGCCCAAGGATGACTGGATGTGCTCAGTAGTTCTTCAAGATGTATACTATCCCATAAAAATGAACAAGCTCTCCCAAAGACACCTATGCTTTCAGCTGGGAGAGTCATTACCAATTCACAGCACTGCCCTTTGATCTCACCACAGCCCCCAGGGTGTTCACCAAATGCATGGCAGTTGTAGTGGCTCACCTGAGACTGCTGGGATTCCGAGTATTTTCATATCAAGACAACTGGCTCCTGATCACACCAACCAGGCATCAACTGATTCATGCAATGAACTATTTACTCCATATGTGCTCCTGTCTGGGAATAACACTCAGTTACATTAAATCTCAGTTCATACTGATTAAGACTTTGGAATTCATCTGTGCTCACCTGGATACAACAACCCAAATAGCTTCTCTTCCCCTATCTCAAATAGAAATAAACCAATTCCAGGTCAAGAAAATAATTCAAAATTCTTCCCTTCCAACACATCTGATACTTCAAGCCTTGAGATCTATGGCAAGGGCAATCACCCTTGTGCTGCTTGCCAGGTTCCATATGAGAATACTTCAGTGGACACAAAGTGGTCTATTCTCACCCATTATCCGTGCTAGTCAAAATTACTCAAACATGCAAAAATTTCCTTCTGTGGCATTGGACAGTTCAGGTCTGACTCCCTACTTGAGACACTAATTTGGGCAAGGTCAAACCTTAGTAGCTTTGGAGGTTTGGGCTCTGCTGCAGCCAGCCACTGCTTCTCCCAATTTGTCTGCCTTTGAGGTAGTGAAGAAGGCTTTCTCTTGATCAAGAGATTCGACTACTCTCTCATCCTTGGATCCTACACCCCTTCTTCCTTTGGGTTCAAGCTCTGATCCTCTCAGGCCTATTCCACAGGGACATCCAGTACCTTATAGCATCCAGACAGTTCACCATTGAGGAACTTTTCCTATCTTTGATACCACTCCAGACCATCCCACTGAAGAGATTTCCCAAAAGAGAAGAAAAGACACATAGATTCCCCTATGGAATCTCTCATGAAAGATATTTAATTCAGTGAAGGGGAGGGGGTCCGCCAGATCTCCACCAGATGAAGTCTCATTCTGAGACATCCTAGAGATCCTTAAGCAAAAAGCTGGATGGTCTTCGGATACTAAACAAAAATCCAAGAGCTGGAAACATTTGGTGAAGTCAAAGAGCAGGTTGAGTACCAAATACTTTACTCCAATAAAAAATCACAAAGCTTTTGGGAATAACCCTTCAGTGTGTAAAAAAAATTCAAAGCACTCACTTAAATACCTAACACAAATCAAATGACACAGTCATAAGAAATTAAATAATTAACAATAAAATATCCTACATATAATGCCCTATATAAAAAGTCTAATACTCTGTATAGAAGAAAATAAATATTATGCATGGCTTTTTATATAGGTAAATGTGTCAGGAAATTAAAAGACAGGATTATTGAACATAAATCGGAGATACATAGGCAAATGAGTAGTAATGCTTTAGGTAGACATATGAGAGAAACGGGAGACAATCACACGTTTAGCTTTAGGGTTATAGATATAAAGTATAAGGGTAAGAGAGGTGGTGATTTGAATAATGATTTAGAAATATGTGAATATTCATGGATAACTCTCCTGGAAGCAGACCACCCACCAAGCTTGAACGTAGTGGTTAGTGTGAAACCTATTTTAAAGAAGAAACAGATGTTTTTAAAGTAAGATTTATTATTTTTTTTAGATAAATAAATATTTATTTTCTTCCATATAGAGAATTAAACATTTTATATAGGGCATTATATGTAGGATATTTTATTGTTAAATATTTTATTGCTTATGACTGTGTCATGTGTTTTGTGTTAGATATTTGAGTGCTTTGAATTCTGTTTTACATACTGAAGAAGGGTTATTCCCGAAAGATTTGTGATTTTTTTATTGGAATAAAGTATTTGGTACTCAACATGCTCTTTGACTTCACCATACATTTCCAGCTCTTGGATTTTTGTTTTGTTTCTGCAATTTTTGTTATCCAAATCTGGTTTACCTGAGTGGTGGTCTTTGTGACTCATGTTCTCATGGTCTTCAGATACTTCTTCCCCAGAGGAGTCAGTTTTTCTGGAAGCTTTGGGTCCTGCCCATCTACATCTTAGGTGACTCCCCCAGCAGATGACCTTATTGATTTAATCTCTTGCAAGGCATGGAAGGAACTGGATTCTGTTGAACTTATTCCCTGCTGCCCAGATTAAATTTTGGCATTGCTGAAGGATAGATTGTATTGGTACAAAGGAGTCCCTGTTGATGCTCTGGTCATGGCAGTAGCCACTAAAAAGGAGCTCCTCAGTCAAGCTGCCTAATAGATATTCCAGGGCATTGAACATGTTTGGCAAGAAATTTTTTCTTCAGTGACCTTTGCCTTGAGGTCCCCTGAAATACTTAGCACACTTCACAAGACTACAACAGGATTTGGCCAAGAAACTCTCCAAATCCCTCTCATAGAGTCCATGTCTGTGGAGGACTACAAGAGGTTCTCTTCACAGCTGGCCACTCTATTATCCATTTCCAATGCATCCATGAGGTTAATGTCCCATGGTTTGGAGGGTACCTCACAGGCTGCCAGTTTATGCATAGCCATTAGGAGACATGCCTGATGCATTTATTCAACTTTGTGGAGCCTTTCAAGTCTTCTTTCATCAATGCTCCTTTTGATGAAATGTCTTTGTTTGACCATACTGTGAAAGAAACACTTTCCCAGAGTGAACAAGATGGAAAAATCCTGTCTGTTGTAGGGATGCACTTTTCTACCCTCAGTGATCCTTTTCCTGGAATCAAAGAGAATGCAAAAAACTGGGGTTCCATAATTCCCAGGGATCTTTTCAGGAGCAGAGGAGAGAGTTCAAATGGAAGACACCATCCTTGCAACAGAGGACATCCTCAAAACCAGGGCTTCCAAGATTCTTTTTCAGATAAGCCCTTCCAGTACTCCTGAAGGATTATCTGACTGCCCACCTCTGGAGACAGTCAGGGGGCATTTGCCTTTGCACCCTGATACCTGAACTTTTATAACAAAAGAATCTTGGGTGCAAAAATAATATCTATAGATTATTTCATACCAGTTTTCCAGATTCCACCACCCAACAGAAGAAGACTTCCTGACATCTTACTCAGTCAGAGGGAAGCTGCGGCTCAAGAGATTGAAAAGATGCTAGACAAAAGAATCAACCAGTAGGTCCCACCAGATCAAAGAGGATTCAGAACTTACTTAAAGTTCTTTTTAGTGCCCAAGAAAACTGGGGACCTGAGACCAATTCTGGATCTGAGCAAACTTAACCAATTTGTGAAGAAGTCAAAATTCTGAATGTTTATGCTACAGTCCATTCTGCCTTTTTTATGCAAGAATGATTGGATATGCTCAATCTTTAGGATACATACTGTCACATAAAAATGAACAGACAATCCCAAACATTTCTGTGTTTTTGGCTGAGGACCAGTCAGTATCAGTTCACAGCTCTGCTCTTTGGTCGCACCACAGCCCCCAGGGTGTTTACCAAGTGTATGACAGTGGTAGCAGCGCTCCTGAGATTGCTGGGATTCTGAGTGTTTTCATATCTAAACAACTGTCTCCTCAACACCCTAGCCAAGCATCTCCTAGAACAGCCTATGTACTATTTGCTCCAACTTTGTCAGAGGCTAGGAATTTCAATCAGCATTTCCAAATCTCACCTACAACATGTACAGAGCCTGGAGTTCACTGGTGCTCAGTTGAACACAGTACGTCAGATAGCCTCTCCTCCTTTACATTGTGGAGACACAGTCAAGTTTCAGGTACAGCAAATTTTTGTTCATCCTTCTCTTCCAGCCAGACTTGTCTTTCAGGCTCTAGGTTTGATGGCAGTGACCATAACCTTAGTTCCAATGGTCTGTTTGTATATACATGTTCTCCAGTGGACTCTAGCTGTTCAGTGGTCTATTCTGCATCATCACTTGTCTTTCCAAGTCAAACCCACTTGAGTCTGCAAGGTTCATCTTCATTGGTGGATTCAATCAGACAACGTTTACCTAGGCCATCCTTTTATTCTGTCCCCCTCCAGTAGCCACACTGATCACGGATGCCTCACATTTGTGGTGGGGGTACATTTCTTGGAATGGACAATCTAAGACATGTCGTCCCCCCATAGACCAATATGCATGTTAGTGTCATAGAGATGAGAGTGGTCCTACTTAGTGTTGCAGGCCTTTCAAGATGTTCTTCCTGTGGGGACCATTGCGATACAAACTGACAATATGTCTGTGGTCTGGTACATCAGCAAACAGGGGGAACCCTATCTTATCCCCTTTGTTGAGAGGCAGTGAGAGTATTGCAATGGGTGATCTTCTCCAGCTGCTTCTTATGACAATGCACATACTGTGGAAATCCAAAGTACTAGCTGACAAATTGAGCATGTCTATACTTATGTCTCATGAGTGGTCTCTCAATCAATCTGTGGCAGAAAGGATTTTCTTTGTTGGAGCCAAGCTTTCTGCAATCTCTTTGCATCTCTCTATGACAACAATTGCAGCAGGTTCCTTGCCCTAATCCCCCCTCAGAGGAAATCACAGAGAGATGCTGTAGTCCATGTTTGGCCCTCTGGTCTCCTTTATGCTTATCTCCCATTACCTCAGATTCCAAAATTCTTACAGAAAGCTCTTTAGTTGAACAGCTCGGTTATCCTCATTGTCCCCTTTTGGCCTTGCCAAGTGTGGTTCCCCTTCCTTTGGTCATATATTTGATGTCCTCCATGGATACTGGACCCAAGTCTAAACCTTTTTCTTGCATCCCTATGGGATGAATCATCCTGATATTCCAGGCTTCAAACTGACTGCATGGTTTCTCCAATTCCTTTGATAGCTAGACAGCTCATCCTTTCCTCCCTAATCTGCTGAATAATTCTATCTTCCCAGAAAGCTTCTACAAGGAAGATTTACAGGTGTAAATAGACAAGATTGTCAATTTGGGCTCTTCAGAAGGAAATTGATCCTTTCACTGCTCCTGCATCTGTGGTTCTATAATTTTTAGCATCTATGTTTCAAGAAGGGGTTAGTTTATCTATAATCAAAGCACAACTAACAGTGTGAT
The DNA here is from genome assembly GCF_019279795.1 of Protopterus annectens. Classification (NCBI taxonomy): domain Eukaryota; kingdom Metazoa; phylum Chordata; order Ceratodontiformes; family Protopteridae; genus Protopterus; species Protopterus annectens. Next base: position 489,565,662 of record NC_056739.1, read on the forward strand.
GATGTGAGATAGTGTCAGCTATGTCAGAGAGAGTAGGGCAGTGCATGGGTAACATATGCCAGCATAGCTAGCTGGAGTTTTGTAAATAATTTTATGTCATTTGTATATCAAACTGATTTGTAAAGACACCTGTGTTAAAAATGTATTTTTAAAAGTGATTGTGTTAAAAATGTATCAACAGTGGGTCCTGCAGGATAGAAAAGAAATATACATTTATATCAGACTGTACTGTTGTAACTGAGGAAATAGATATATGTTAACAGAGGATGCTGGAAGGGAAGGGGTTAAGCTCAGCTCAGCTTACCTTAAGAAAAATAGGCAAAATTTATATGACTTGGTTTAGGCCATAAATATTTTATCTCATAGGCCTGAATGCAGACAGAGACCCAATAACTGGGCTAGGTTGCTGCTCTTATTGCCCTTAGTCGTGAGATAATTGCTACCCTGGGGTGCCAGAAAATGGCTGGTTAGTCTCTGCAGAAGGATGAACATATTTGGATTGTTTTACATTCTACAGATGGCTTAGCAAAGCTGTAGGTGTGTATTGTGACACATCTGTGCTAGATCCTGGTTCAGCTTCTAGTCAGGGGGTGGTGTGGGAACCACAGAATTAGGTGACCAGATACGTGTGTTTATTATTGACACGTCTGTGCTAAATCCTGGCAGCCTCTATTAATGGAGGTAGTATGGGAACCAAAATCAGATGACCAGATATGTATGATTTCATTCTGTAATCCAGGACAAAATGATGTTTTAATACCAGATGAGACTGAAGTCTCAGGGCAGTCTGTTTTTTGGAACCTGACATAGAAGGATCTCTCACTCTCACTAACTTCATCTTGCCTTGATCTAGTAAGTGAACTAAGGAATAGTGATTCTTTAGATAAGTCAGGAAAATATAGTGAAATCAGTTAATTACTGTTTTTCTTTATCTGTGCGAATCTATTCATCCATGTTATTTTAATATTCCCTGTGATTAAAACTCTGGTGTTTATTTTAAATAGATATTTAGTATTTTCATGTTCTTTTATCATTTATTATTAAATATATTTAAACATTTCATTGTGGCTGTTCCTTTAGAGAATATATTAAACATTGATAGTACTTATATCTGTTTGGTGATACTGTGGCCACTCCTGAAAGCCTTACTGCATTGGTCAAAACACTACCATTTGTATTAATATTAATTTCACTCAGTATAACTCTGTACCCTTGTAAGAGTCTTAGAGTAGCTGGCTTTGGAATGTCTGTGTCAGTAACTACCTTATATCTGGGCAGAGGAGCATAGCTAGTACATCTGTGCCAGCCCTTTCCAGGTGTGTGTGTGTGTGTGTGTGTGTGTGTGTGTGTGTGTGTGTGTGTGTGTGTGTGTGTGTGTGTGTGCAAATTAAATCTCAAAAAGTGTGTATGTGTCAGCTGCTTACTATAGGGATACAAAGCACTGGTTTCACAGAGAGGGTGGTGGAATACTTGGCTTGGACACTCGGCTGTGGACTCAACTCTACAGATGTGCCAGTGGGGAGTCTTATTGGGGACCTGGAGAGAGATAGGGAAACCAAGACCCTTCACTGAGTGTGTTCACTGTGTGCTCTTAAGGCAAACTGTGCTTAATGCAGAGAACTGCATCTGGAAATACTGTGTGCATCTATTTTTCCTCCAAGTGAACATCCCTCTCTAGTGTCAGTGGTGAGGATTCAGGCTCCTTGATTATTGGCCCAGTAGGGAGACATTACAACATGCTACATCTTTTAGATGTACATAGACAACTACATTTCAATCTCCACAGAACAAAAGATTTCAGGAAGTCAGAACAGTTCTTTGTTTCCTTCTCCCTGAACAGATTAGGATCACCAGTTTCTAAAGTTGCCCTGGCCAAATGGATTACTGATTGCATTTCTTTTGTTTATACCCAGCTCTCTCTCTGTCAGTGCCTTCTAAAGCACACATTACTAGAGCCATGGCAACCCCTTTTGGTTTAGAACTTCCATTGATGACATTTATGCAACAGCTACCTGGTCTAATGCTCATACCTTTATTGGTCATTACAAACTAGATTTGACCTTCCAGAAGCAGAGCTGCTTTTGGTTCTGCAGTTCTCTGGAATATCTCTCCATAAGGGCCACCCAAGATTCACGTAGCTGGGGACTCTGTCTTAATCATTGAGGTATGAATAAAAAAGGAAAATATCAGATATTAAAGTTATGTACTCACCATAAGTAAGCATCTGTGTTGTCCATTTTCATTCTTCCTCATCTTCCTTCTTCCTTTCATCATCTGGAGTGATCTTGTTGATATAGTGGAATCTTTTGTTCCAGGATTGAGCCCTAGCTGTGCTGATCTTTTCTTCTTGCTCTATGTTAGGATCTATAAGACAGCAAACTCGATCTGAGGTATTGCTAGTCAACTGGAGCATTATAGGTAGAAGGAGAAGCTAGTGAGTTGGATCTGAAAGTCAAGTGCTTGCGGCCAAGTCAGAACCCAGGTTGAATCTGACACCCCAGTTGTTGAGGAAGAATGAAAAAGGACAACACAGATGCAATAGTTATGGTGAGTACATAACGTTAATTTAAATGCTTTTATTTTCCACTTTTCTGTCTTAACAGTATAAAGTTCTTGTTTTCTTTTATCAGGATTTCATCCCTTTCTTCCACAAATCTAAAACATTCTCTACATCAGTCAACTTTCCTCTTAAAGGAAGCATTATCATCAGCTTAAGCCAATAGTTTTGTGTGCTATGTCCACTGGTTACAATCCTTTCCATGCTTCCATTTTTCAGATAAACTATTAATAAAACTGTTTCTGTAAACTGCGTATAGAGTATGGATTAATGGGCACCCTTGATTTACCTGGTTTACCATTTACATTAAGACTTACACTCACAATTTTATGTAACCTCTTCATGGATACTATAAATTTAAAATCCATTCCTGACAGCCATTTTTTCTATAAAAAGGCTATGATCCATATTGTTAACAACCTTATTTTATTCTAGCATGCATACATGACCGTCCCACCCCAACTTTCAATTTTCACCGAGGCATCTGGTAATAAAGATAAAGAATCTGTAACACTTCTCCCTATTGGCCATTATGTCTGGCATTTATTGCTTATTCCTGGTAACCCACTCTCCCAGCTAGCATATTTTAACACATTTTGTCAACATTTTCATGTCCATGGTTAATAAAAAATATTCTTTAGGTATACAATATTCTAGCCCATTTTTCTTAAACATATATTGGTATATCTGTATTGCTTTTCTCTAGAACTGTGGAAAATGATCTCAGTCTGGAACTTTCTGTTCCTCGTTTTCTTTGTTTTGTAATCATCAGCATGTGTGGTTTCCTATGTCAACTCCTTGTACTTTCCATTTTTCTTTTACTTTTTCTTTACCACTACCATTTGACTGACTATTCAGTTCAGTTTTGTATTGCTACTTACCCACACCCTGCCACAAAAATATGGCCAGTATACATTCTTGTTTTTCCTTTTTATATATGTTTGTTCCAGATTTTTGTTTATCAAAACCAAACAGGTCTTTCTATTAAACTTTACAAAATATTTATAACCCACAAATTATTTTGTCTGTCTCCTGCTCACTGTACAGTTTAAGTTCCCTGCCAAAGCAGCATTTGTTCTGTAAAATAAATGCAACTCAATTTTCCTCATTCTTTTTTTTTTTATTGAAAGAGGTCCATCTAGATAAGCAATTCTTAAAACTTCCCCTTAGTATTAACAGTCACTCATATATAATCTTGCATTAGTTAGAACCCATTTCTTTTCCAGCTTCCAGTCATGTACTTTAAAATCCAGTATCAGCCCAGTAAAAGTTTTCATCCTGCAATATACTATACAACTGTTCCTTAATGACTCTCTGGTCTTTTAACATTTGCCCCATTCATCCTTGTTTACCTTGTGTGTTGCAGAAAAAAATCAATCTGCTTTTAACTTATCTGGATGCAGCCTTACAATAGTACACCTCTGTTTAAAAGCCTTAAAGGCTTTTAAGTTGCTAGCATTTAAGGTAAACATTTTTCCATTTTTCTCTTTTGCTTTGGTTGCCATATTTTTCTTCCTGTTTTGTAATGTGACAGCTTGGCAAGCAGTTATAGATATCTGCCTGCCAGAGAAGCACTTATAAGTAACTAAAAACAGAAGAATGTGAGCCACCAGTGGCCCTTGTTTAGGAATAGACTCAGGCTGTGGGTTGGATCAACAGGGGGTAGGATCAATTAGCTGAATGCCATTTCTCTTATACCGTGGGGAAGGTTTGGGGAAAACCACTGCTTTTGTAACCTCTGGTGAAGGCCAGAAGCCTTGCAGCTAAACAGTTCTGTAAGGGAGGGGGTGACAGATGTATTGACATCATTACATGTGGCTCTTCCTAGTAGCAAATATCATGACTGGCCTTTGCTATGGAGTAATGGCTCCCTGCACTTCAGTCATGGCTCTATAATGGGTCTTTGCTCCCCATTTCTAGAATTTCTACCATAAGGGCGACTCTCCAAGGCTTCAGGGAGACCACCCAGTGAAGAGGTATGTGTGGGATTGTCCAGTGGTGGGATTGTCCAGTGGTAGGATTGCCAACCATCTGGAATTCTTCTGGACTGTCTGTAATTAAGGGACACTGTCCAGAAAATGGAGACTGCCTTTTCTGGACAGCGTATTGTCCAGAAAAAATAAAAATAATTGTCTGTTGTCTAAGACCTTCCTAAAACTGTACTAGATAATCGCATAATTGAATAAAGAACAGATACTGTGAAAGTTTATTACAAAGTATTATTGTCATGGTTCAGGAATTTCACAGCAGACAACTGTTTTAGATGAGGCCCATATGACTGACTGCAGTGTAACCTATAGGATTCACAAGTAAAGGCACCAAGGATGGTCTGTAAGGGTTGATGCTCTCTGTGGAGTGTGCACTTGAGTTTCCATAATAGTCTTTTCAAACTGAGCTTTTGGTTTTGGTAATAAGTCATATGTCTGTAGGTTTTACAGGACAGCGTTGCTTTCTAGTAATCTCTACTGAAAAAGAAGAAAAAAAATGTAGGAAGAGTTACGAAAGAAGGAAATGACACTTCACTTTAGAAGAGTAATGCCACTTTATTTAATACAGCAAATGCATACCACTATAATTTATTTTTCTGCTCAACAACTTCTGTAAAAGTAAGTGTGCAGTTTAGTTTATGAAATGTAAGAATCCGGTTTCTACTTTTTTTGACAGCAATGACAAGGTCCAAAGCACAACTTCAGCCAGGTGCATTAATTCCATACTTCTGCAGAACGTCCCTAAATTTGCCTCAGATTTTTCCATCCCTTGTAAAATTTCAAATTTTTCTTTTTTTATAAATCACTGAGGATTTCTGACAGTCAGCTAATACCAGTCATTAGACTTTCATTCCTCTTGTTGTTCAGAAAATGCATGTTGATAAAAAACATGTTCTTCTGTTGACGCTTTAAATGAAATAGAGTTATATTTTAACATATTCCTGACTTTCAGTTGTTGCCTTGTCATTACTTTTTTTTCCAAACACCTTTATTGAATTATCACTTGTGACACAGGCAAATTTACATTCATATAAAAGTAATCACATTATAATTAACATAAACATTTCACTTCACATATATTTTTTTTACAAGAAACACATTTATTAAACCATTACTTGCTATATATTCATCATTATTTTAGCTTATTCAAAAATTTTTGATATAAGAAATTGTGAGGTATGAAATCAGCCACATGCCCTCACACATGACATGGCTCCAGTATTTCCAAATTATTCCTATTCATTTAAAACTGCATTTATGGCAATATCCATTAGCATTTAGGTAGTGTACTTAAGCGTTTGCATTTCACATAAAAGCGTTCAGGAATATAAGTAATTAATTATTTAACCTCTTTATAACTGATCAGTTTTTCCAGAAAGCCGTGTCCCAACATTATTAATGTTTTTAATCCTTGTCTGGAAGGGGACTGCATCTTTTCTGTTTTTCTGTCTGGAAGGGGACTGTATCTTTACTGTTAAATTTCTCCAGGTGTTTATTTTTTTTAAATATTGTGATGGCAATGGACCACATTCATATCTAAGAGCACAATATTAGTTCACAAAATCAGTTTTGTTTTTGTCTTTGGAAAGAATGCTGTCACAGCAGCATCCACAATGTGGATAGAAGGTTACCTGTACTCGTAAAATATTTCAACATGCAAAGCCTAAGACAGGGCTACCACCTGTCCCTCTTTACTGCTTATTTGGGCAGTTGTGTCATATGAAAAAAAAAACATGAAACATGGCAAATGTCCTGAGATTTTTAGTATGCAAACTATTCCCCAAGTTTCCTTTACTAATTGTATAAAACAATTATCTTGCATATGAAACACCAGTTACTGGAAATGGCATAAATTACTCAAATTCTACAAAAAGTGAGCATTTTACTGACCAAAAAGTGAAGTGCAATCTTTTGAACTGGTTGAGGGTAAAGAAGCTCAGATTTCCAGAAAAATGTCCCACTTTGGGCATCTGAAAAGGTGGCAACCCTACATGGTTGGGAGGGATAACTCAGATAGGTGTATCTTGCATCATCCTGAGGCAATACACTAGACAAGTCTTTGCATCCTGGACTTTGGGGACATACTTATGTTGACGGAAATAATTTTTGTATGATGTTTCCTTACATTTTCTGTATAGTCGCATACTGATTTAAATATATAGCTATTACAGCAGTTATAGTAACAAGGTAACATTTGTTAAATTATTATACATGAGAAAATGAGTTCAAACCTTACATTTAGCATAATACTGTATAATACAGTAGCATAGATATTGTAAAAATTACTTTATCATAATAATTAATTGATTGTCTCTGCTCAATCTAAAATTTATTAAGCAAAATTTTGCATATTGGGTACCAAAATTACACGCATTTTGCTTTCACGTACATGTCCAAAATTTTTTAAATGAAAAGTTGGCAACTGTATTGACTGGAGTCAAAGAGATACTAGGAGAAAGTAGTCTGGATGTGTGTGGAACATAGCCAGACACCAGTGGCAGATCAAGGGGTTGTAGCAGAAAAAATAGAAAATGATTACTAGTTATGGTGAAAGAAACAAAGTTTGAAGTTGCAGGTGGAGTATAGGCCTGACTGGCTCCCACCTGAACATGCTCCTGGTGGTTCAGTTCTATGGTCGACCTGGAAATACTAAGAGCCTTGCAACTGCCTAGACTGTAATGTGGCAGCATGAGTGGCTGGCTAAAGTGGTTCAAATGTGGCACTTTGAATTGCTAATGCCTAATGAATAATGTATTCATTACAGGTTAGTGTCTGCTAAATATTCTAAAATGACTCCTGGATCAATTCTGAATTGAAACAGTTTGAAATTTTGTCATCTTCTCTTTGTGGCTTAAACTAATGATATATGCAGACAGTCTGTCTCTCCTATAAATTAAAGTTGCTTTCTTAATGGTATGCTTTCTGCAAATTAAAGTTCCATGTTTACTAGTTTACATCTTGTGGGTAATCATTCATTCTAGAGAATACAGTGTATGAATCTGTGCCCTACCACACTATATATATATATATATATATATATATATATATATATATATATATATATATATAGATGTCCATCATATTGATCACTGCTGCAGTAGGCTTAACTGAATTGGATATATCCTGCCAAGGATATAACCGCTGGCCAGCTTCCAAAGTTTCAGGATACCTTCCATGCACCCAAATTGGTAGGCAGCTTGAGCTGAACTGACTAAAAGACAAGGTTGATTGCCAAGCTATTCAGAGCTTTACTGCCACCAAAGAATTCACTACTCTGTGGCTTTCGTGGACTGACGGTTGGTTTGTGCTATTCCTTTGATGGACAGATAAATTCCCTTTGAGAAAAAACACCTACCTTCCATTTAATAATTTTATTTATTATTGATACTTTTCTCTCCAGGAAAATTTATTTTAAAGGTAGGAGTTTGTGTTTTAATAGACTGGCATGAGACTGTATTGTACTTTTAAATGGGAGCACTCTTTTCTCCTGTCAGTTTAAAAGTTGTTTAAAGTAACTGAAAACCATTTTTTCTTGTGGAGAAATTGTATTTAGTTTACATTGTGAGGCTGGTAAAGTGTTTTGAGGTCCTTTTTGCTGTGTTTGTCTGTGAAAAATGTGACTTTTAGAGACTTTTTTTTGTTTTTACCTGGATTTCTGCTTGTTTTACATAGGAAAGAGGCACCATTTTCAGCTTGACTATGGAACAATTAGTTGGTCCTATGACTGGTCCTTTTAAACACAAAAAGAAAAAGTTAAGCAAATAGCCTTTGCTACCACAACAGCCTAGCAATTTGCCTCATCTTTGGTTGCATGACTATGCTGTGGTTAATAGTTGTACCTCAGACCACTTATCTTTTACCTCCATATCCCTCTGGTGTAGCACTTACAGCCACTATGGACCAGAGGTTACCCATCCCTGGGGAGATTTGTTGCTGTTGTTAATAACACTGTTGGTCCCATTTTTTTCCTGTCAAAAAGAAACAGAAAACTAAACATGTATCTACTCATCCTCAAATTTCCTTAGTAGTTTACTGGTTCTGGCTCAAGAGTTTTTAATTCAGGCTGTTGATCCTTCTTATAAAGTAGTTTCTGGTAAAAAAAAAGAAGGATACCTCCTTTCTAGAAGAGATTCAAGATTCTGAATCTGGACAGGAGGATGAAGGGACAGATACTTTTTGCCTTCAAATTTCTGATTCAGACTTAGAGGAGAGCTCAGTTTCTCCATATGGGCAGTTCTGTTTCTCTGAAACTATTTCTAGAATGCACCAGTGTTTTCAGTGGGACAACAGTGAGGTTTCTCAGTCTCTAAGAAAATACTATGAGCTGTTTCAGAAGGAATTTTCAGAACCTACACCAATTCCTCCAGTTCTGTCAGCCTGGATGAATTTGTATGTTACTGCCTGCATTTTTCCTGACAGTCAGCCAGCTGCCCCTAAAAAGGCAGAAAGGATGTATAAAGTTCCTCAGTCTTCTAATTTTTCATACACTCTTCCCAAACCTGATACAGTAGCTATAGCTTTAGCTAATCCTTTTGCTGCTAAACACTTAGCTAATTCCAATCCTACTATTCCTGATAAGGATGGAGAGACTTGATAAGTGGGGAAAGAAGTGTATGTTTCCGTAACTTTGATTTTCAGAATTTTGAGTTATCAGGCTCATATGCTAAGATTTTTCCTAACTAATTGTGAAAGTATGAGGGATGCTTTGCCTACAGTTAGTTTCAGGAGAAATAAAAGTATATAGCATGTGGGACACCAAGGACAGATGCAAGCATATAAATATAATAAAAGATGTTTTCCCCTATCAAGGCACTCAACTCACTGAATCATCTTTGTTACTCGGACCTCTTCAAGTTGTTACAGACAATACCACTATCATGAGGTACATCAGCAAGCAAAGGAGAACCAGGTCATACTCCTCTGCAGACTAGCCACATTAGCTTGAGATATCTTATATTCTGACAGAGCAAAAATGTGTGGCAGACAAGCTGAGCAAGACAAGGGTAGACCCTCACAAATGGAAACTAGATTAGGGGGTCTTCTCGGGTCTATATTAAATCAGCGAACACTTAAAATAGCGAACACTGATTTATTGACCCTTTAAGAGTGAAATCTGACAATCCCAAAAAACACGGAACGGCGATTTTTTTCCCAGAAAAAAAAATCACTGGGCCATTTTCAAGACTTTGTCATTTCTTCCACTGTGGCACAATCTTGGAGTTGGTATATTTAAGTGGGGGGGGGGGGGGGGTGTTTATTTTGTGTTTTGAACTTTTTTTTTGTGGAACAGCAATTTTTTTCCCTAGACCCATCTTCTCAGATTTGAACCTTCTGTGGAGAGTTCCTCAAGTAGACTTATTTGTCTCCTCTCTGAACAATCAGCTGGCAAGATTCTGTTCCAGGACTCCATGAAAAAAGACCAGGAAGACATATTTTCTTTTCCTTCTACAAGAATATTCCTGTATGCTTTTCTACCCTTTCCACAAACATCTGGGGTACTTCTGAAGATTCAGAAGGAATCCTCCAAGATCATTATGGTGACTACCTTCTGGCCCAGGCAACTGTGGTTCTCTCTACTTTTGGAAATGGCCAGGGGCAATTAGCACAAGCTTTCTCACAGACTGGATCTACTCACTGAAGATCAGGGATGTTTAATACACCTCAACACTAATCAACATCAATTGACTGCCTGGATGATAGGGTCTTAATTCCTTTTAAACACCCGTTTACTGAAGACATGCTGCAGACACTAATGGAGGCAAGAAAGCCTGCTACTAGAAAATCATATATTAGCAAATGGAAACAGTTTTCTATTTGGTTCCAACAACATAACTAGCACCTGTTCAGGGTTAGTTGTTCTTTGATTTTACAATGTTTGTGTGAGTTACTATCCAATAGCCTTTCTTACTTCTCTGTCAAGGTTCATTTATTGGCCACTTCAGCATGTCTGCCCATAGATCCTCCTCTTTCAATGCATTCTCATGTCAAAATGTTTGAAAGAGGTTTTTGTATAACAGGCCTCCAAGAAAACAGTTGGCCTCTCCTTGGGATTTTTATGTTGTGTTAGAGAAGCTAGCACTTGCTGCACTCAAACCAGCTAACCTGGCTGACTTGAAGTTTTTAACATGGGAAACTGTTTTACTGATTGCTACGACTTCTGCAAGAAGGGTATCTGAATTGTAAGCTCTTATGGTAAGTCAGTCCCATCTCATTGTCCACAGGAACAGGGTTTCTTTGACAACTAATACTTCTTTATGTCTGAAATAGTATCTGAAAAGCCAAACTAACCATTTTCTCATTTTCTTTCCTGAACCCAAAAACTGAGGGAGAAAGGATACTCCATACCTTGGATGTCCACAGACAACTCAGGTACTATCTTGACAGAACTAAATCTTTCAAATCTTCAAATCGATTGTTTATTTCTTCTGAAGGTAAATAGAAGAGACATCCTGTGTCAAAACAGACTATTCCCAAATGGTTGTCTAAGGCTATTACCTTTTGATCCATTGTTGTCTATTTTCATCTGATTCAACACATGGGCACCAATTCTGAAGCTCCAAAGTTTCAAGGCTTTGAATCCTCCCCCCTACCCTTAATTCCTCCCACTTCACCTTAGTACCCCAGATCTTGTTTGTCATCTGAAGACTTTGGATGCACTCTATGAGGGCTCTATGACCAATGCCTTTGTGTTATAACTACTTTTTCTCCTGCTTCATACCAAGAGACTTGTCTTTTCAGCTTATGTTATTAGGTTTAGTGTGTGCTTATGTTTTCTAGGATAAGTTTTTTTTTTCAGATAAGACTTACATAGTTACAGTAGTAGTACTAGTTGTTAGTATAACATGTCTTTTTTGTGTGCTGTTCATTATTGTAGTCTTGTTATATAGCTTAGCATGTGTTTTTTCTACTAGGAGTTGGTGGTGATTCATTCTAATGTGCTTGTTATAGTCCAGTGTGCCTTTATTCTAATTGGTCTTAGTTATTAAGCTAGATAACTTAGTCATGTTTGATAGTCAGTGATTTAAAAAGTGTACTGACTTGGGACACAAACTTCCTCCTCAGGATCCTCATACATTGTGTGTACTGTTTGGGCTGTGCCCACATTGACACAGAATGCCAACCCTGGCCTACTTTAGTTTTAGGGCACTTCAGACTATGAGAGAGAGGCTCATAGTCAAGGACCTTCTTCCTCCACAGACAAGGTCTTCTATTTCTACTGCTTTTACCTCCTCCACTGCTGCTTCCCCAGCTAGGAAACAGGACAAGAGACGATCCAAAGACAAACCAAAAGAAAAGTAGAAGGAAAGGGAAAAAGACAAGACTGAGTCAGGTAAAACAGACAAAGCAGATTCTGGAAAATCCAGGAAACTTTTTTCTGGATCCAACAGTAATGACTGGGTTGGATCCAAAAACTCCTAGAAGGTTGGAACCGGCAGTCTCTCTGGTCCCTCCCTCTTTTCATTGATTCCATTTCTGTCCGGATCTGGTATGCCTGAGATTACATTCCCCTATACTTGAGGAGTGCAAGTACTCGAGACCACCTTCGGTGGCTTCTTCTACCTGTTCATTTGGAAGCCTAACCAAACAAGACATCAATAGAATTATGCAGAAGTTCCTCAAAATGCAAATCTAGCTTGTAGATCTCTTGGTGCCATCCTCTGGGAACGTACCGAGGCTTGGTCCAGTTACTTCTCCGATAATTTTTCCAGTCCCAGTCTGCCTTTTGGACTAAACTACCCTAGATCTGACCTGCCCCACCACACCTTTGTCTGAGCCAACAGTGCAAGCTGCTTCAACTCTGACAGCATCTCTTTCTCATTCGACTCTGATACATTTGGATCCAGAAGAGACTCAGAGCCATAGCCTTGGTGCCAGGCTTTGAGGGTTTGGGTCAACACTGAAGTTGTTGGGAGCCATCCATCACCCTTAGAACCTCTGCACAGATTCAAGATTGCCTTCAGGCTTGGAGACCCATCAGTGACAAGGCATCAGTTCTGTCTTCAGATAGGAGGAGGCCTTTGCAGCCGATGATGAATTCAGCCTTTGAAGCTTTTGAGAGGGCCCTGTCAATGCCGAAGGAAAAGCAGGTTCCATCCAGCTCCTTTACATCCAAACCCCAAATGAATTCTGCTTCTCCTTCCCATCATTCTGTCAAACATGGACAGTCAGTACCCCAGGCTTCAGAGGCTGCATGCTACATTAACTCTCAGTCTGATATGGAACCTTCTGATCTTCCACCAGAACCAGTTCATAAGAAAAAAATGTGCAAGTTGAAGCACATAGACTCATCTCCAGAGTCTTTCACTGAAGACATGGATTTGGATGAGGTGAAGGCTCCCCTAGATCTCCTTCAGATTATGCCACCTACAGTGAGATGCTTGAGTTGATGATAAGGGGGAAGGGGGGTCCACTGCGAACACTTCACCTGATGTGTCTGTGTTCTTGGAAGCATCGGCTCAGCATTATCCTGTGTAGAACCACCCATTGACCCTTTATTGACTTCATGACTCAGTGGTCATGGAAGGACTCTGACATGGAGGAACCAATTCCTAAAAGATATGACAGGATAATGGTGGTTCCTAAAGAAAGAAAGAAAGCTTTGAAGCAAATGTCCACCAGCATATGCTATGATTTTAACAGCATCCGTTAAAAAGGAACTATTGGAAGAAAATTCCTCAATCATTCAGGGAGTCTAGGGCTATGGACAGGTTTGGGAAATGGACATGCATTTCAGTGACTTTTGAACACAGAGCAATGAATTATTTAACTCATGTTACTGGATTCCAGAGACTTGACCAAAGAACTTTTCAAATCTCTCTCTCTCAGGTAATCTGTCTGAGGACATTCAGAAGACTGTGGACTCCCAGCTTCCTACCGTCCTGTCTATTTCCTTATTAGCTAAGTGACTGCTTTCCAGTGCAGCTAATATCATGGTTAGGTGATGTCAGGCAGTAGCATCACCATGCACTGGCATGGCTCTATGTATCTTTGTGATTTTGCAGAAAGTTTTAAGACATCCTTTATCAATGCCCCTTTTCATGGCTCCACTCTGTTTGATTCAAAAGTAAAAGACACTGTAACCAGGAGTCAGCAAGATGGTAAATGTCTCTCTAAAGTGGAACTCCATTTTTTCACCTGACAGAGAACCTTTTCTAGGAATTAAAAGGCTAGAACAAAGATGTGGTTTGGCAAATCACAGAGTGTTTATAATGCCAGCCCTGAGGATAGACCTTCTTGTGGCAGAGGAGGAGGTAACTATAATGGGCAGCATCCTAGAGGCAGAGGCAGACTGTACTACCAGGGTTTTCATGGTCCCTTCACCAAGAAGTCCTATCAGGCCTACTGAAGGGTTGCCCCACTGTTGCACTCTGGAGGCAGTTGATGGGGGCTCTTATTCATGCACCCTCAAACCTGGCAAAATAGAGCAACAGATTTTGGGGTGCTAATTCCCAGTGGCTATTCAGTTAACTTTTCCCTTCCTCCAAGAAAAACGAAGAAAGTTCTCAGTATTCCATCCAGTCAGTTGGAACTTACAGCAGCAGATGTTTCAAAGCTGCTAGAAAAAAAGAGTCATCCAACCAGTCCCCAAAGACCAGTTAGAGTCTGGAATCTATTAAAGATTCTTTTTAGTATCCAAGAAAACAGGGGACCTCAGACCCATTTTGGATCTGAGTCATCTAAATCAGTTTGTAAAACAGACAATAGTTGGTTGGTCACAATTTATTCCATTTTGTCTCTTCTGAGGAAGGAGGATTGGATGTGCTCCACAGATGTCCAAGATACATACCACCATGTGAAGATAGAGAAGTGATCAAGGAGAGTCTTCTGTTTCCCACTGGGAGCCAGTCACTACCAATTTAGAGTCCTGCCTTTTGGTCTCACCACAGCACCCAGTGTGTTTACCAAGGTAATGGCAGTGGTGGCAGCTCATCTCCACCTGCTAGAGATCCAAGTTTTCCAATATCATTATGATTAGCTCCTTACTACTACTTCCAGAAATTTACCTATTACATCATCAGGACCTTCTGCTCCAACTAATGCAAGATCTAGGATTATAATCAACCTACCCAAAAGCTAACTAACCCCAACAGAGCAGACAGAATTTATTGGATGTCACCTGGATTCAGTACTACAGATCACCAGTCTTTCCCACCCCAGAGTGCTCTCCCTGCACCTCGCAGCTATGCAAGTACTTCATTGCCCTTCTCCTCCAGCAAGATTGATTCTGTGATTTTTAAGTCTAATGGCCTCTACAATATTAATGGTTCCCCTAACCAGATTTTACATGAGACTACTTCAGTGGACTCTAGCTGTGCAGTAGTCTCAAAACATTCATCAAATAACTCAACTGTGCAGACAACACATCTCCTGATGGGTGAAATCTCTTTCAGTGACAGAAGGACACCCATTCCAAATGGATCCAACTGTAGGTGTAGTAACCACAGATGCTTCACTGCTAGGGTTGGGGGAGCACGTTGAAGGAAGGATGATCCAAGGTACTTGGTCACATAAAGAGGTCAATCTTCACATCAATATCTTAGAGATGAGGGAAGTCCTCCTAGCATTGCAGGCATTCTACAATGTCCTCCCCAAGGGTGTGATTTCCATACAGTCAGATAACATGGTGGTAGTCTAGTACATCAACAAACAGATAGGAACATGCTCCTATCCCCTTTGTTGAGAGACTGTGAGAGTTTGGCAATGGGTGATGTCTTCTCATCACTTTCTGATAGTAACACATATACTGGGGACATCCATTGTTCTAGCAGAAAAATTGAACAGAACTATCTTAATGCCTCTTGAGTGGTCTTTCAATCCAGCAGTGGCAACCTCCATTTTCTGTTACTGGGGCCAACCTTGCTGCGATCTCTTTGCATCTTACCTAAACAACAAGTGCAGCAGTTACTTTGCCCTAATCCCACCACAGGGACAGTCACCAAAGGATGCTGTGGCCCACAACTGGCTCCAGGTCTCATTTATAAGTTTCCCTCGTTGCCCTTAATGAACAAATTCATCTAGAAAGTAAGAGAGTGCAAGGCCAGAGTAATCTTTATTCTTTCCTTCTGACCCCCACAAACATGGTTTCCCTTCCTCTGGCTTCTACTAGTATATGAACCATGGATGTTGGACCAGTATCCAAACCTATTAACACACTCATCCACATTGCCTTCCTTGGACCAGAGCTCCATGAAATTAACCACTTGGTTCTTTCAGAGATACCAGGCTTCCAACTTTGGTAGTTCAGATCATATCAGACTCTCGAAAGTAATCCACATCAAAAGGCTTGGACCCTTTTCCTGCTCCTATTCCTTCCATATTAGAATTATTGTATGAATTTCCACATTGGCTCTAGTTATTCCATTATCAAAGTGCAAATGGCTGCAATTTTAAACTTCCACATAGGGAAGACTGACAATTCTATATCTTCCTTAAGAGTCTCTTAAGCCTTTTTGAAAGGAACTTTTCTTCTATGACCACTTATCAGAGATCAGTACCTCCCTGGAATATTACTGTCATGCTACAGGCATTAACTCAACAAGCAGCATCAGTTAATTTGAAGTTTGTCTTTTGGAAAACAATTTTTCTGGTTGCTGTTATGTCAGTCAGACAGCTTTCAGAGCTACAAGCAGTTTCCTGCAAACCTTTCTATCTGGTATTCCATAAAGACAGAGTTTCCTTGATAACTAATGCATCTTTCCTTCCTAAGATGACATCTGAGACAAATTTAAATTAGTCAATAAATCTGGCAGTCTTTTTCCCTCATTGCTGACTTAGGTTCTATCATCACAGGACCAAGCATTTCAGAAAGTCTGATCCATTGTTTGTTGCTTTCTCAAGACCTAAATTAGGCAAGGCAGTTGCTAAATTTACACTCTCCAGATTATCAGACTGCATTTCCTTTGAATACAATAAAAATAGCTTGACCCTACAGTCTAAACTTAAAGTTCACTTCACTAGGGCAATGACCATATCGACAGCCTTTACTAGTAGACTACCCGTTGATGATATTTGTGCTGCAGCAACTTGGTCAACAGTTCAGACTTTTGTGTCTCATTGCAAACTGGATGTACAGTCCAGATGACGTTCTTCCTTTGGTTCCACCATTCTCAGAAATGTCAGTACTTGATACCACCCATGGTAAAACAGCTTGGGAATCTATTCCATGTGTTGAATTGAATGAAAATAGTCAACAATGGAAACAAAAGTTGTTCACTTACCATAATGATAGCTCCATGTTGTCTGATTTCCATCCATTTCAATTTTCCTTCCTCCTGCCCACTTCCATATTGAAACAAATGGTTTTCTGGTCACTCTGTAGTTTTTCTCATGCACCTTGTCTGTGAGCACTCCTAGCAGACTGTCTTCCAATCCTACTTTTTACTCACATGCTGGGTTTAGTTTTGACTGTGATTACTATGGATTAATTAAGAGGGGCAAGCTCAATCAGAGGTACTAAGATGGAGTGGAGGGAGTTATGGGTAGGGGAGGAGAGAAGTCAGAGCCCTGAATCTGAGAAGCTTCAGAACTGGTGTCGAGGTCAGATTCGACAACCCATGTGTTTAACTAGATGAAAATCAGACAACATGGAGCTATCATTATTATAAGTACATAACTTTTGTTTATACTCTACAACAAAACTATTTCATGCAGGGTCAAGGCCCACTCTACAAGGGTCTTGGCTTCATCTATGAATTTTTGAAAAGGGACAGGTTCTAGAAATATTTTAGAAGCTACAGCATGGTCCTCTGTGCATACTTTTATAAAGCACTGTAAGCTTGATTCCTTCTCTAGGGCAGGCCTTGCCAGGGACCATTTTTCAGGTTCTCCTGGACTCTTCTCCTTCCAACTCCCAAATGTAGAAAGCTAGGGTAATCTACCCATATAGCTAAGGCTACTGCAGCAGGGATCGATATGATGAACATAGTACTGTTGTGGAAGTAAACTTACCATAACAGTATTTGTTCAAATGATCACTGCTGCAGTAGCTGTACTCTCCCTCCACCTCCCTTATTTTTTGGTGTGTTGATTATGCCAAGGTGTGGTTATTGATTTCTTGTTCTTCCCAGCATTGTCCTTTCAGGGTTCAGCCTCCCTGTCTCTCTGTTGAAAGTAAAGCTGTGAAGGTCTTGGCACCCAAACTTGTCTTTTAGTCAGCTCAGTTTGAGTTGCCTGATAGTTTGGGTGCATGGAAGGTGCTTTGAAACTTTGGAAGCTGGATGGCTGTTATATCATTGGCAAGATATAACCCATATATCCAAAGCTACTGCAGCAGTGATCATTCGAACATCTATTGTTATGGTAAGTTTACTTACACAACTGTACTTTCCTGTGTCACATTAGTTTGTTCAGCATTTTGGTCCACTTTGTCTAAATAAATAACTTAAAAATATATCTATTTAGACATTATATGAAGAAGATAGAAGTTAGGACAGTAAAATCAATTTAGTGGATATAAATTTTGACGTCCATCAGCTTTTATTTTAAAACTAAAGATATGTGAAAGACTGTAACAAATTATTAAAACATAGTCAAAATAATAAGAACCACAGTGTATTTTATGAAAAACTGAGAAACTGAAACAGAGAATAAATGTTAAGACTCCATTCTCCAGCAGGAACATGATTAAATTAGAAACTATGATTATAAAAATACAGTCTCCCTCATTTTAATACTGACATTGAACCCCCCCCTTGTCTTGGTCCAAAATTGAAATTTGTGACCAGATTTATAATCCTGCTACCTGATTAAACATCAAATTTAATAAAAGGTTTAAAAGATTCATTACTACATATGGTTAGTGTGAAATAGATTTATGAGATTATAGAAGATTAAATTAACCCTTTAATTGATGCACAATGACAAATTACTACAATATTTCCTGCCAATGAAAATCTGCAGTGTGACATATATCAATTTAGAAAACTCCATGCAAAATAACAATTAAGCCATAGAAACGTATTATACAAAATTAAAGAGCCTTTTGACCTGTGGTGTTTAGTCACTTAGAAAAGAAGACACAGATTCTTCATAACAGTACGTCTGTAAGTCTGATAAAAGGTGCTGTCTAATGCAATTTTAGCTTTAGAAAATATATGTCAGTATGCAAAATCACCCGAGCTCTCTGAACTGCAGGCAGCAAGAACAGAGTGTAAACAGAAGAAAAAGCTCAATACATATTTACCAAACCTTGGTCTAAATATAAAAAAATGTCCAGCTGATTCAAACAATTTATGAACTGCAAAGATAAAATAACACATTTGTGGAAACACAAAGACAATGGAACACAGATGTGATGTACTACCTTTTATTGTACCAGCATAGGTTTTGCAATTACAGTACTGGCGCTTTTGGGCTGGCAAGAGCCCTTCATCGTGAGTTCATTCTGCTTCCTTCTTATGATTCTTGTACAGTCATACGTGGACTTCTGAGCTGCCACCTAACAGCTACAGACAGACTCTGAAAGAGCTTTGCAGAAGATTGCTATCCTGCTTTACATTCTGAAAAAGGAACTGAATACTGTGATACTGCATCTTGGATTCAGTAACTCCAGACAAAGGACCCTTGCCAGCCCAAAATCTTGAGTAATTGCAAAACCTGTGTTGATCCAAAGGTATTACTCTCAGTTGTGTTCCAGTGACAGCATTTTCTGTTAGTGGGCCAACATGGCATTTCTGCACTTGTGAAACAGATACTGTAAGCAAATATTCTGAAGCTTCATAATCATGCAAGGAGCATTGTCCAGCCAGAGTTAAAAGTTGTGTTTTGTATAAAATGCTTCAGCATTTGCCAAATATGTAACAGCTCAAATAATAGAAAAACAAGAATGCTTGACATAGCAACAATATATATGACAAATGTCAAAATGTAAACAGACACTTTTGAAAAAACATGTGTACTAAATTTCCCAGTAATGCCTATAAAGGAAGTTGATCACAATTATTTATCAATGTACAGTGAACAAAACTGACATTTAAACAAGACAAAAATGAACTGTTGATATAATAAAGCAAAATGTCAGAGTGTTGATAGATTCTGGTCCATTAATGAAAAGAATTTGCAATTACATTTTCAAAACGTTCAGGAAACAGCTAAGATAGCTATGAAAATCATCATCTTCTCATCATCTTTGTTCGGCTGTTCCTGTTAGGGGTCGCCACAGCAGATCACCTGTTTCCATTTCTTCCTGTCCTCTGCATCTTGCTCTGTCACACCAACCACCTGCATGTCCTCTCTCAACACATCCATAAACCTTAAATTAGGCCTTCCTCTTTTCCTGTTACCTGGTAGCTTCATCCTTAGCATCTTTTTCCCAATATACTCAGCATCCCTCCTCAGCACAAGTCCAAACCAACGTAATCGTGCCTCTCTGGCTTTGTCTCCAAACCTTCCAACCTGGGCTGACCCTCTAATATACTTATTCCTAATCCTGTCCACCCTCGTCACACCCAGTGTAAATCTTAACATCTTTAATTCTGCCAAATCCAGCTCAAACTCCTGCTTTTTTGTCAATCCCACTGTCTCCAACCCATATAAATAGCTGGTCTCACTACCCTCTTGTAGACCTTCCCTTTCATTCTTACAGGTACTCGTCTGTCACAAATCACTCCCGACACTCTTCTCCACCCACTCCATCCTGCCTGTACTCTCTTCTTCACCTCTCTTCCACACTCACCGTTACTCTGAACTATTGACCCCAAATATTTAAACTCATCCACCTTCGCCACCTCTACTCCTTGCATCCTCACCATTCCTCTATCCTCCCTCTCATTCACACACATATATTCTGTATTAGTCCTGCTGACCTTCATTCCTCTTCTCTCTAGAGCATATCTCCATCTCTCCAGGGTCTCCTCCACCTGTTCCCTACTCTCACTACAGATCACAATGTCATCTGCAAACATCATAGTCCACGGGGACTCCTGTCTGATCTCGTCTGTCAACCTGTCCATCACCATTGTAAATAAGAAAGGGCTCAGAGTTGATCCTTGATGTAACGCCACCTACACCTTAAACGCATCCGTCACTCCCATCTCAGACCTCACCACTGTCACACTACCCTCGTACATATCCTGTACCACTCTTACATACTTTTCTGACACTCCTGACTTCCTCATACCATACCACAACTCCTCTCTAGGCACCCTGTCATATGCTTTCTCTAAGTCTACAAAAACACAATGCAACTCCTTCCAACATTCTCTGGACTTCTCCATCAACACTCTCAGAGCAAAGATCGCATCTGTAGTGCTCTTTCCTGGCATGAAACCATACTGCTGATCACTAATCATCACGTCTCTTCTTAACCTTGCTTCCACTACTCTTTCCCATAATGTCATGCTGTGTCTGATCAATTTTATCCCTCTGTAGTTACTACAGCTCTGCACATCACCCTTATTCTTAAAAATCAGTACCAAAACACTTTTTCTCCATTCCTCAGGCATCCTCTCACTTTCCAAGATTTCATTAAACAATCTGGTTAAAAACTCCTCTGCCATTTCACCTAAACACCTCCATGCTTCCACAGGTATGTCATCTGGGCCAACAGCCTTTCCATTCTTCATTCTCTTCATAGCTATCCTTACTTCCTCCTTGCTAATCCATTGTACTTCATGATTTACTATCCCTGCATCATCCAACCTTCTCTCCCTCTCATTCTCTTCATTCATCAACCCCTCAGAGTACTCTTTCCATCTCCTCAACACACTCTCCTCGCTTGTGAGTATGTTTCCCTCATTATCCTTTATCACCTTTACCTGCTGCACATCTTTCCTAGCTCGGTCCCTCTGTCTAGCCAATTGGTACAGGTCCTTTTCCTCCGTCCTTAGTGTCCAACCTTTCATACAACTCTTCATATGCCTTATCCTTTGCCTTCACCACCTCTCTCTCTTTGCCATGCACCTCATCTCCTTATACTCCTTTCTACTTTCTTTATCTCTCTGACAATCCCACTTCTTCTTTGCCAACCTCTTTCTCTGTATACTCTCCTGTACTTCCTCATTCCACCACCATGTCTCATTGTCGTCCTTCCTCTGTCCAGATGTGATACCAAGCACCTTTCTAGCCGTCTCCCTTACTAGCTCTGCTGTAGTTACCCAGCTATTTGGTAACTCTTCACTGCCACCCAGTGCCTGCCTTAACTCATCCCTGAACTCCACCTCACAATTACCCTTTTTCAATTTCCACCACTTGATCCTTGGTGCTGCCCTCACACTCCTCCTCCTCTTCTTGATAACCAGCGTCATCCTACAAACCACTATCCTATGCTGCTTAACGACACTTTCTCCGATAATTATTATTAAAGATTATTTAAGATAGCTATGAAAATACATGTGTAAAATTCAAATGTGCCCTTGCAATGAAAAAAAAAGTTGTATTGAAACTGTTCATGTTAGTGAGATAGCAGTTAATGAAATATTTTGTGCACTACTAGGAATAAAATCATGACTGTTTTTTTTAAATAAGGAATATCTTTATTTAATTATCACATATGGCATAGACAATCATACATTTATATAAATTAAACAATTTACTACTAAAAATATTTCCAGCTTTTTTGATATTCATGTTTTTTGGAAATTGTAGCTCTGATTGGGTTATGTATTTTGCTACATGTACATGTTTTGCCTTCTATTTTGGGCAGACATCACATCCAGTTAGGATTTGAATTTCAGAACATATGAGTATATAAGGAATAAACATTTATCCAATGCATTATTTAAACACACTTTAAAACACTACTCCCAGGTTTACTTTTATCATTATTGATAAGACTGGGTATAATAGAATGAATAAAGCTGGATGGTATGATATTCTAAATAAGAGAAAGCTTGGATTATTAGGTTATGAGTATTGTTTACACCAGGCTTAAATGAACATTTATAGTTAGCCAATGAATAGTGAGCTTGTACTATATAGATACACTGATGAGATGTGGTTTTATAACACTGATGAAGGCAGTTGTTGCTGAAACTGGTCTGTTCAACATCATCTTTCAGATGAATAGTTCATTTTGAATAAAATATTGGTGATTATTATACCACAGCCTTGTCGAGTGCTGGCTGATTTTGACCTTGCTATAAATGAAAACAAACCTTACTGACACATTTCTAGTTGCAAACATTATACATCACGTGTAATCTTCTAGACAGACATTGCCAATGTAACATTACATAGTTCATTCAATTACTGCCTTCCTTTAAACCTCATTCCTCCTCTAAAACATTATTCTGCATGTATTGTTTCCAGACTTCCCATTTTTACCATATAATTTGCTGCTATCTTTTCCTAAATATCCCATTTCCAGTTCTTTTATCTCCCACTTGACCTAATCTCCTGCTGGGCTTGGAAGGATGCATATGTAACCCTGACCCAATCCCAAAAATGCCTGGTAAGTATCTGGTTGCACTCAAGGATCGAGCCAATTGAAGCAGTTATGGTGGTAGCAGTGGCCACCAAGAAAGAACTTTCTGAATGGAGTTCTTCTGTCCATCCCCTGAATAGAGAGTTCAGGGCATTGGGCAGTTTGGGAAGCGTGTTTATGCATTGGTGACCTTCGCTCTCAGGTCACTGAACTATTTGGCATACGTCATGACATTTCCAAGGGACTTGATGAAGGAGTTTTCCAGTGCTCTGTTGGGATCCATGTCTGTGGAGACCAAGAAAATAATTTCTTCACAACTGGACACCCTACAGTCCTTGTTGAATCCCTGTATGAGACTGATCTCTCATGCCTCAGAGAGAGCTTCAAGAGCTGTGAGTTCAAGAATTGCCATGAGGTCGCATGCCTGGATGTGCCTCTGTGATTTTGCAGAACTTTTCAAGTCATCATTCATCAATGCTCCCTTTGATGGATCCACCTTATTTGGCCCCAAAGTGAAAAAAATCATATCTAAGAGTGAGCAAGATGGAAAGGCATTATGTGCCATTTTTCTACCCAATAAAGGACCTTTTCTTGAAACCACAGAAGTGGTAAGAAGATGTGATCCATAAGTGCAAGACTTTTCCAGGGGTCCTATGGAGACTTATCCCCCTGTGGCAGAGGGGGAACTCCAATGGGAGACATCACCCTCATGGCAAAGAAGGCCCTCAAAACCAAGGATTCAGAGATTCATTTTCTGAGAAAGCCTTGCAGTGCTCCTGAAAGGCTGCCAAACTACTGCATTCTGTAGGCAGTCGGGAGTACTTATCCCTGCACCTGGTAAACTGGAGAGCCATCACCAAAGATATTTGGGTGAAGAGGATCATATCCAGAGGTTGTTACATACCCTTTTCCCTTCAGCTCCCACCCCAAAGCAAAAAATCCTGGCATTCCACCCAGTCAGAGGAAAGCAGCAGCTACAGAAATAGAAAATCTTCTGGCCAAAAGAGTCATCTAAATGATTCCCCCCTAGATCAGCAAGGATTAGGAACTTATTTGAGTTTTTTTTTTTGGAGCCAGAGAAAAATGGGGACCTGACACCTATCTTGGATGTCAGCAATTTGAATCAGTACATCAGACTCTCAAAGTTCTGAATGGTCACAATTCAGTCCATTCTACTGCTATTGCTCAAGGATGATTAGATGTGCTAAATAGATCTCCAGGATGTATAAGATCACATCAAAATAGACAGATGATCCAGGAGATATATACGCTTCTGGCTGGGAGCCAGTCATTACCAGTTCAGGTACCTGCCCTTTGGCCTTACCACAGCCCCCAGGGTGTTCACCAAGTATATGGCAGTGGTCACAGCTCACTTGAGACTGCTGGGATTCTGGATGTTTCCATATCTTGATGACGAGCTCCTCTCTGCTCCCACCATGTCTCTACTTGTTCAAGCCAGGGACTACTTGCTCTAACTATGCCATCAAATGGGAATCACAGTGAACTGTACCAAGTCTCAGCTCTGCCCCTCTCAAGTCCTGGAGTTTATTGGTGCTTGTCTGGATATGGTGACATAGATCAAGTTTTCCACAGGCTAGAATAAACATTTACATAGCCAAGCATCTCACATCCTGTATCTTCCTCCCTTGCTAGTAAGGTTGATATTACACCTTCTTTGATCTATGGCAGCTTCCCTAACTATAGTACCTCTAGCAAAATGCTATATGAGGGTAGGGTACTGCTTGCAGTGCAGAGGTCATTAAGATGACAGCCACTGTCTATACCAATACTGATCACCAAGATTTATAGGGAAGACAAAGCCTGGTGGATCAACAAAAAAGAAGTTTCTCAGGGCCACGCTTTTATCCTTCCACCACAAACAGCCACAATGACTACGGACACTTCCCAACTGGTGGGGGGGCATTACTTGGGAAGGATGATGCAAGTCTCATGGTAATTAGAGGTTAATCTTCACATCAATATCCTGGAAATGAAAGCAGTCCTCTTAGTGTGGCAGGCATTTCAAGATGCTCTCCCTCCAGGGATGATTGCTATCCAGACTGATAATATGTTGATAGTCTGGTACATCAGCAATTGGGGGGCAACCAGAGCCTATCCATTCTGCCGAGAGACTTTGAGAGTCTGGCAGTGAGTGTTCTTTTCTGGCTGCTTCCTTTTGGTAATGCATATTCCAGGGAAGTCCAACTTGCTTGCAGACTAACTGAGCAGGTCTGTCTTACTCCCACAGGAGTGTTCCCTCAACACTGTGCTGACAGAAGCAATTTTTTTAACTTGCGCCAGCCATGCTGTGATCTCGTCACTTCCACTTTCAACTCAGCAGGTACTAATTTACTCTGATCCCTCTAGAGGGAGAGTCACTGAGAGACCAATTTATGATTGGCCCCCTTGGCTCCTGTACACATTTCCTTAGAACCTCTAATTCCCAAGTTTCTTCAGAGAGCATCTCACTGGAAGAGCATAGTCATCGTTACAGCCCATTCTGGCCTCAACAAGTGTGGTTTCCCTCCCTGTGGCCTCACCTAGTGCATCCCCCTTGGTTGTTGGATCCAACCCATGATCTCCTGCCTCATCCATCAGGGATGACTCATCCAGACATTCAGACCCTCACACTGACTGCATGGTTTTTCCACTTCCAATGATGGCTAGATAGTCCAGGTTTTCCTCTCAGATTTGTCACATCCTCATATCCTCTCAGAAGGATTCTACTATGAAGGTGTATAAGAAGAACTGGAAAAGATTCTTTTTTTGGGCTGTCCAGAGACAATTAGACTTCTTTTTCAGGACCTATTCCAGCTATGCTAGATTTTCTTGCTTCCTTATTCAACTGTGGAGTTAGTTATTCTACTATAAATATCCAACTTGCTGCCTTCTAGAATTTTCATGTAGGAGAAAACCATTCATCTCTGGCATGATCTAGATCATACAAAGCTTTTCTCAAAGGTAAAATGTAGAACACTCAAACCAATAAGTACAAAAGGAAGAAAAGTACTAGACAAACCACTCACCGGCTGCTTGGAAACGCCCTTTAATCCAGAGACTGATAAAATCCACAATGGTAAATAAATCCACACCAATAACATCCACACTGATTAAGCACTTTTGTTGGTAACACCAGCTTTATCAGAATGAACATTACACAATTAAAGACAATTATACACCCTCCCCCACACACAGGTACCCTGACATCACATACTGCTATTAAAAATTGAACCCCATTGCCAGTAGTAAAAATTGTATAACCAAAGTATTGTAAGCTTAATGAATATCACACTAAGTAAAAACAATATTGACATATTAAAACCATATGAAAAATAAAAAAATAAAAAAAATATATGAAAATAATCACATAAATGTGAATATGAATATATATGTACTTTTATATGCATTTTTATATGTATTTTTTATATATAAGTACATACTAAGAGTGCCAACAATTACACATTAACACCCATCTGAAAGAACTAATGATGCCATTTAAATACACAACATAGCTCTAAGCTTTAAAAGGGGCATGAGACTAATACGCTCATTAAGGCCAGGATATGAACCTGCATTCAATTTAACTTGCCATTTTAACTCCAATAGTTCTAAATAATCATCTTCAGGACCACCCCTAGGTCCTAAATCAACATGGCATGGTCAATGGCAAAAAACCTAAAATAATGTGTAGGAAATTGTTATACAATGCATTTCCTTGATTCTTACTTCTAATGTTGTAGCAGTGCTCGTAAATTCTCTGCTTAAATGCCCTTTTTGTTTTGCCCACATAAAATGTATCACAAAACCAACACTTAGCAATATATACCACCTTTTTCGAATAACAAGAAAATTTCTTGCTAGGGTAGATACAACCAAAATTCTTAATATAAATAAAATCCCGCACCACGACAAAAGGGCATTGACCACACCTACCACATTTAAGGCATCCACTGGATTTATTCTACCTCTTCTGCCTTTCTAAGAATGTTTTGAAACTATGACCTTTCTTATAGACAATAACCAGTTTATCTCCTAATATTTTACAAACATCTTGATCCGATAACAAAACTGGCCAAAATTTCACCAATATATTTTTGATGTCATAAAACTTCAAGGAGAATGGTAAAATACAGGCTCTTGTATACTTGTCATTATATAGTTTGTCTCTGACCCACTCACTATTAATTCCACTACCATTGAATAAGATTTTAACTATTACCCCATTCCGTCTTTTTACAACTACCTTATTTTTAATTTCTTGTAGAAAATTAGGGGGATATCCCCTTCTTTCGAACATGTTAATGAGTTTATCACATTCTACTTGGAAGTCGCCTTCATCTGACACCATTCTAGCAATTCTAATAAATTGTCCCTTGACTAGGGATTTTTTCTGGTGAATCGGGTTCCAACTCCCAAAATGTAGTAGTGTATTAGAATATGTGGGTTTCCTGTACAATTTAGAGACAAAACTTTTGTTTGAATAATCCTTAACTAAAGTGACATCCAAAAAATTCAATCTATCTAGGTCAGAAGTTAACGTAAATTCTAAACATTCTGTGGTATTATTAAGGTATTGAAAAACATCATCTAGTTTGTCCTTCCCACTTTTCCACAACAGGACTATGTCTTCCAAGTATTGGCCATACAGGACCCAATGATCCTTGTAACATGAGTTCATAATAAATTCCTCCTCCCAGTGTGCCAAAACCAAGTTAGCAAACACTGGGGCACAACATGCTCCCATGGCCACCCCTTGAGTCTGTTTAAAGAGGTGCCCATCGAAGCTTAGAAAATTATTTTCTAATACAAGTTCCATACAGGTCCTGATGGCATGGTTGATGTCAAAACCAAAATCCGAGTACTTACAAAGATATTCATAAAATCTATCCAACCCCTCCTCATGTGGGATTACTGAAAATAGATCTTTGATATCCAAAGTAATCATAATAAGGTCATCAGCATACATATCTGGATGTATTCTACCTAGAAAATCCCATGAATCCTTAATGATCCAAGGGGTCTTCTCCACTATTCCATTCAGTTGATGGTCCACATATTTGACCAAGCCATAAGTTTTTGACACTTTGGCATCCACTATGGGACATAAGGGGGGATTCTGGATAGATTTATGTATCTTTGGGATGCCAAAAAATGGTGGGAGTTCTAGGGGTCTTACAATCCAAATAATCATGTATTTCTATACTAATCTGTCGATTAAGTAACAATTCCTCAATGGTCAGATAGATATTTCTAAAAGCTAGATTCATTTCATTAATAGACACTTCATAATAGGTGATAGTGTACAATAAATCAAGCATTTTATTGCTGTAGTCCACATTGTTCATAATTACTCGACCTCCCCCCTTGTCGGGTTTTATAAGTCTGATATTGCTGTTACTAATAATATCTTGCAACAATCGTCTTTCTTTTTCATCAAAGTTAGCATAGCCCCTACAGTTGTTGTAAGGAATGATTTTCCTAAATTCATTTTCACATAATGTCTCATAAATGTCTAATAGAGGGTGAGCAGGTGGAATAAAGGTGTTTGGTCTATGCAACTAATGGACATTATCAAAATTAGAAGTACTACCAAAAAAAACAACCCTAAATTTAATTTCCTAATATACATTTTAAGGTTCAAAATACTGTTCACAATATTAGCAGGACTCCCCGGAACAAAATTCAACCCTTTAGAAAACAAATTATCCCAGTCAGTGTTAACATTAACTTGACTAAAATTGTAAATGATATAATCAGCATCAACATTCTGAACAATCTGTAAAACTTGTTCAAATGGTTAAATTAACTCTTGTTCAATTAACTCCGGTACGCTCCCCTCCCTCCCCTCCAATGTTGGTATTGGTAGTTGTTGTAATAAAATTGCCCCCCCCCCCCGCTCCCTGTTCCTCTCGGATCTCCTCAAAGGAGGGGGGTCGACGGGGACATCCCCATTTAAATGTTCATTATCATCAAAATTATCAGTGGCCTCATCATTCCCAACATTACTTAGTGTATAAAAATAACTATAATCTTGCCCTCTAGAATGGTCGAGTAGGCTTTACCAGCTTCATATTCATTTTTATGTCTATTTAATTTCCGTTGTATTCTAACTTTGAATTCAATTAAACCATCATCCACATGTTTAACAATGCCAAAAAATTCATTCCTTCTACTAGTAAACAGTAAATTGCTTTTAATGCTAGATTCAATTTTGTCAATATCCCTAATAAGCAACGCCATCTTTTTATTATTATCAGCTATAAGAATTCTCAAAAACTCACATTCTTGTTTGTTAAAAAAAAATAATTAAGTCCTGGTGTAGCTGAGAGTTCTTGATTAACCCTGAAGGATATTTCCACAGTCTAAGTCCTTTCAGAATTTGCTCACGTTCAACACATTGTCGCAGATATGAGTTCTCGAGCTGTAATTTCTTATACTTAAAGATTAAGTCCTGAAAATGATTCATCTGCTGTTCCAAACTCAAAGAATGGTCATCAGTTTGTGACTGATTGTCGTCTAACCTCATCTCACTTCTAAACCATTCCTCCGTTGACAAGGATGCTGGATTGACGTCATCACAGCCAGGACCCAAACACGCAGATCCTCTAGAGGGGAAATTCTATCCAACAGCACTCTCAAGTGTTGAAACAAGATTATTGCAGGTTCTCTGTGCAGGAGTGATACTGAAAGAATCACTCAAAACAATACTTTGCGAGGCGGTGCAGGCATTTCCAGTCCTATTAATTTCAACGTTCTCCTGTTGAAATAAAATATCCACTTTTTTGTTGAAGTCCTTAACTGAAGTGGCTAATGCAGCTAATGCTTCAGCAACTGATAATTTCATGCCCCTGGGGGTATTGTCACCTGTACCTTCTTCCATATTCAAACCACAAAGTCAAATGTAGAACACACAAACCAATAAGTACAAAAGGAAGAACAGTACTAGACAAACCACTCAGCAGCTGCTTGGAAATACACTTTAATCCAGAAACTGAGAAAATCCACACTGGTAAATAAATCCACACCAATAACCTCCACACTTGATTAAGCGCTTTCGTCGGTAACACCAGCTTCATCAGAATGAACATTACACAATTAAAAACACTTATATACCCTCCCCCACACACAGGTGCCCTGACATCACATCCTGCTATTAAAAATTGAACCACATTGCCAGTAGTAAAAATTGTATAACGGTGGGAAGGACAAACTAGATGAGTTTTTTCAATATCTTAATAATACCACAGAATTTTTAGAATTTACGTCAAATTCTGACCTAGATAGATTGATTATTTTTGGATGTCACTTTAGTTAAGGATTATTCAAACAAAACTTTTGTCTCTAAATTGTACAGGAAACTCATATATTCTAATACACTACTACATTTTGGGAGTTGGCACCCGATTCACCAGAAAAAATCCCTAGTCAAGGGACAATTTATTAGAATTGCTAGAATGGTGTCAGACGAAGGTGACATCCAAGTAGAATGTGAAAAACTCATTAACATGTTCGAAGGAAGGGGATATCCCCCTAATTTTCTTCAAAAAATTAAAAATGAGGTAGTTGTAAAAAGATTGTATGGGGTAATAGTTAAAATCTTATTCAGTGGTAGTGGAATTAATAGTGAGTTAGTCAGAGACAAACTATATAATGACAGCTATACAAGAGCCTGCATTTTACCTTTTTCCTTGAATTTTTATGACATCAAAAATATATTGGTGAAATTTTGGCCAATGTTGTTATCGGATCAAGATGTTTGTAAAATATTAGGAGATAATCTGGTCATTGTCTATAAGAAAGATCATAGTTTCAAAACATTCTTAGAAAGGCAGAAGAGGTAGAATAAATCCAGTGGATGCCTTAAATGTGGTAGGTGTGGTCAGTGCCCTTTTGTCATGGAGGGAGATTTTATTTATATTAAGAATTTGGTTGTATCTACCCTAGCAAGAAATGTTCTTGTTATTCGAAAAAGGTGGTATATATTGCTAAGTGTTGGTTTTGCAATGTATTTTATGTGAGCAAAACAAAAAGGGCATTTAAGCAGAGAATTTATGAGCACTGCTATGACATTAGAAGTAAGACTCAAGGAAATGCATTATATAATCATGTAGAACAATTTCCTACACATTTTTTTAGGTTTTTTTGCCATTGACCATGTTGATTTAGGACCTAGGGGGTGGTCCTGAAGATGATTATTTAGAGCTATTGGGGTTAAAATGGCAAGTTAAATTGAATGCAGGTTCATATCTTGGCCTTAATGAGCATATTAGTCTCATGCCCCTTTTAAAGCTTAGAGCTATGTTGTGTATTTAAATGGCATCATTAGTTCTTTCTGATGGGTGTTAATGTGTAATTGTTGGCACTCTTAGTATGTACTTATATATAAAAATACATATAAAAATGCATATAAAAGTACATATATAGTCATATTCACATTTATGTGATTATTTTCATATATATATTTTTTTATTTTTCAAATGGTTTTAATATGTCAATATTGTTTTTACTTAGTGTGATATTCATTAAGCTTACAGTAGTTTGGTTATACAATTTTTACTACTGGCAATGTGGTTCAATTTTTAATAGCAGGATGTGATGTCAGGGCACCTGTGTGTGGGGGAGGGTATATAAGTGTTTTTAATTGTGTAATGTTCATTCTGATGAAGTTGGTGTTACCGACGAAAGCGCTTAATCAGTGTGGAGGTTATTGGTGTGGATTTATTTACCATTGTGGATTTTATCAGTCTCTGGATTAAAGTGTGTTTCCAAGCAGCCGCTGAGTGGTTTGTCTAGTACTCTTCTTCCTTTTGTACTTTTCTCAAAGGTACCTTTTTACTCTGACCTCCTATTCAGGATTATAAGATCATAGGAGGTTATTAGGCTATTGCCCTGTGGCCTTTATAAGCCTAGTCAAGAGTTTAGCCCATGTTTAGAAAAATCAGCACCCCAATGCCCCTGTCCTGCAGGGACACAGGTGGAATCCCAGGGGTATATTTTCTGTTTCCCATCCAGTTATCCAGGTTGCACTAAAAAAGGGGTAATGAGGTACTCTGCTTGATGTGGAGAGGGAGTCAATTCCATAGATGGGGGGAGTCTCTGGGACACAAATCTGTCCCGTCAACAAGTCTTGTTGATGTCACAGACCAGGCTGAGGCAGCACACTTACTTCTCCATGGGATTTATCAGTGCTTCTTCAAGCCCCCCCCCCCCCCCCCGAACCAGCTGCCAAGGTGTACTTTAAGATATTGTCTTGGAAAACTATTTTTCTGTTTCAGATCACATCGACCAGACAGGTATCAGAACTTCAGATTCTCTCTTCTAAGCCACCATATCTGATCATATGATGTTGTCATTTTCATTAATTCATAGGTTCATAGGTAGGCAATTCCTTAACTGTTCTGTTCAGATCTGTTTCTTGGATCCGACTTGGCTGCTTTGTCCAGCTCGTGGAACTCCAAAACTCTTGAGCTCCTCCCTTTACCCATAACACCCTAGTCACCTAACATACCTCAGATCTTGATTGCTGCCTTATTGTACAGATGTGGTCTCTGATAACTCTTGAGTGATCATTATATTATTGCAAGTTAGGTTAGGATTATTTGTTATATAATATCCTTTTTGCTCTTTCCTAGCTATTTTATAATACTTATATCTTTAAAGCTAAAATCATTTACACTCCTTTATACTCTTTTTTGAGTATTACTTAAATGCCATTGTTGGAATTTCTTTTGTAATTTTCAGTACCTTTATTACTATTGTTTTTTTTTAAACAAGAAACATCTTTATTAAATTATCATATATGACATAGGCCATGTTACAGTTATATAAATGACAATAAATCAAAGCGACACAATCTCAGTTGCAAACATTATACATTTCAAACCATGCTGACACAACTGTAGATCCAAACATTATATATCACTTTTAACATATCTATTTATTTATTTTATTTTATATTTGTTTATCAGGGAGGTCCAACTGGACAGAGCTGTCCATTTTCAGCAGTGGCCCAGGGAGAAAAGCTCCAGAACAATTGCTAACATACTATACATAAGATATTTACAAATTCAGTTATAAAAATATAGCAGACAATAACATATGATTACCAAAGATATTTACATAAACATAGTGGTTTAGACATACAGTTAAAAGTATAGCAGGTAGTAACATTTGATTGTTGTTCATACAGTATGTTTAGTAGAGATAATCTTGAAGATGTACTGAAGATAAGACAAGAAAGGAAAACTAAAGAAGGAAGAGAATATATACAAGTTCATATGCGGTGCATTGACATTTTAAGGGAAAGCTCTTCTACTCAGTCTATGGGAAAGTTAATGGGTATAGATGGGACAAAGGGGAGTAGGCGGCAGTGAGTTGGTAAGTAACATGTGATAATACATAGTGCATCGCAGGGAGTTTTAAAGAGGAGGTTGGATAGTAGTTAGGGGAAAGGAGTTATCAGCCAGGTGCTAGGCAGTTGCATCTAGTCATTGTTAGTCAACCATTACATAACTCATTCAGATCCTGCCTTCTTTTAAACCTTGTTCCTTCTCTGCATGTATTGATCCCACAATTCCCATTTTTTCCTATGTAATTTGCTCCTACCCTTTTCTAAAGATCCCAGTTCCAGTTGTTTTAACTCTGTTACTATCTTCACTACTTCTGGTAAAGTTGGGTTAGACTTTGATTTTCATTTTCTAGTAATTGCTTTTCTGGCAGCCATCATAATTAGACTCAGCAAGGCCCTACCATGTCTAGGCAATTCCGAGTCTGTATCACAGCTCAAAAAAAATTTCCCCTGTCACTCCAAATTGCTCATCCAGCATCTCTGACAGAGCAGTCTGCAAGGAATCTTTAAAGTCTACCAACTCACTACACTCCCAGAAAATATGTTCCAAGTTACCTCTTTCTGCTCAATCACACCTCTAACATTTGCTGTCTACCTGAGGAAAATCTTTTGAAGTCTACTTGTGGTATAAAAATGCCTATGTAAGTACTTCCAGGCAAAGTTCCAAAATCTAGCTTTTGTTGCATATCTGGGAGACCTACATATATCTCCCCAGTGTTTCTTTGTGAATTGCTTATCTAATCCCTTTTCCCAGTCCTTCCTAACCTCTTCTGATTGATTGTTATAGTTCTATTTTATATGCTTTACTTATTATTCCTTTCTTAATGGCAACTTCTGTTCTAGATTCTATTAGAAACTCTGCCCAATGCTTGTAGTTCTTCTTGGCGTCTTCCCATTCTATTAACTTTCCCTATCTAGTTATTTGCTCCCAGTACCTTGGTTCCTTTGCCACGTTTCTTCAATATATTCCTGCCCTCTCTTACCTATTGTCTGTATCTCTAATTGCAGTCATCCTTATCAGCAGAATCTCCTTTCTACATTCCCTTAGTTGGCTTAGTTCTTAGAAGATCTGCTACTTTATGAAAATAATACTCTGTAATGATAATTTTTATTCTCCTTAAAGGTCTGCATCCAAAACCCCAGTCTCTCCCTGTTACTTGAGCTTCCCCCCTGTTTCATCATAATTTCTTTCCACTTTGATTTATAGTTTTCTGCATGTGCTATGTATAGCAGCCTTAATTGTGTTGCTCTAAAATACCCCTTCAACTCGGGTAATCCCAATCCACCCTATTTTATTGGAACAATAAGCCTATCCCATTTGACTCTTGCTGTCTTGCCCTCCCAGATAAAATCCTTCAGCTCTTTATTAATTACTATCCACAGCTTTTCTTCTGGTTGATAAAAGTATGCCTGACCAGTGGATAAGACTAAAGGGACTAAAAATATTTTAACTGCTTGGACTGGATTCATGAAACCTCCGTGTAAGACTTAATATGTCTTACTCGGAGGCTGCAGTTGAACGGTATGACATCAGCATGCCATGAATATTCATAAGGGCACGCTGACTCATCTGTAACTCTTACACGGACTGAGTAGGCAAGCAGGGGGGCATGTCCGACTGCCGAGCAGTCTAAACGTCCACGCCCCTCCAAGGTTTTAAAAAGCATAATGTCAACAGACAAGATCGTGTCCGCTCAAATGTACATGCATCCAACACCACACTCCCTGACACTGTAAACCCCCATCAGAGTTATAAAACGGAAAAAATTATTATTTTTTTTTAAACCCACGATATAGCTGCCCGTGTTTGTGCGGGTGTGCCCATTGCTTAACCACAGTTAGCAATTGTGACATTGAAGAGCATATAAGAAATACTTATGCAAATGAATCCAAATAGCAATAGCGTAATGGTAGAGCGTATGCACAAAGAGAAGGCATTCACAGTTTGAGTCCCAGCACTCCACCTTTTATTTATGTTTTAAATCAGTATTTGAAATAATACCAGACAAATATGATTAAAATGTTATTAAAAGCAGTGACATGGCCAATATATCAGCGAACAAAATATATATTTTTAAAAGACCCAGATATATAATAGCCTGCTGCGTTAAGCAACATTTTACACAGCTAAACAGAGGTGCCCATAGTTTAATAGTGCTATACCCATCTAAACAGAGGTGCCCATAGTTTACTAGTGCTTTATCCAGTTAAACAGAGTTGCCCATAGTTTATTAGCACTTCACCCAGCTAAACAGAGTTGCTTATAGTGTAATAGCACTTTATCCAGCACAATAGAGTTGCCCAAAGGTTAAAAGCGCTTTACCCAGCGCAATGTGTTTGTGCGGACGTGCGCGCCATGCCAACCAGGGGACCGTAGGGCACCAGGGAGCAACATAGAGCTAGGTTGCTTAAACACAGCCACACCCCCTAGCCTGTCTAGACAGTATTAAAATAAAAGAGTGACAAGGTTTGAACCCAGGACCCTGTGCATCATAATCAAACCACAGAACCACTAAGCCATGACAGCTTAGGAGAAACAGCCACTATTAGCATACATATACATAGAAATGGTAGATTAACCATTACTAAGCAGGTCTGCAGTCAGCTTAGAATTCTCAAAAATGGCCAATCACAAAAAAGTGTGGGAAATGCAGCATATTTAAGCCCCATAGGCGGGAATACTCGCCATAACTGATTGTTGCACCCACTTGCAGTCAGGATGGCAGGCATCGGAGAGGTTAATCACTTTAGAGCGCAAAGGTGGGGCATTGAGGAGTCTAAATATATGGTTTGGCTCCTAGTCCACCAACATGAAGGCCGACTCATGCAGGGCCAGGTTCAATGGGGAGCATACAAGGCAGAGGCGTGGAACCAGTTGGCACATGATCTTACCAGTGTCACAAGCATTCCCAGGACTAGTGAGCAGGTCTGTCACTGCCATGCGGACCTGACGCGTCGAAAGGAGGACCAACAACCGATGGATCCTGGAGACCTGTCATATGCCCAATGCCCCACTACTGAGTAAGTATCCATGTAATTAAGTATGTAAGAAATGCTATCCTAGCCTATAGTATGGATAGGTATGTTCCAATATCCCTTCATTTATATTACAGCTGCAGGTGTTCGTTCCGCGAATCGACAAGCCTATTCTGATAGGCTGTTAAGGCTGCGCCACCAGGCAGGTTAGTAATTATTCAGCTGGTATTATTATAGAATATAATGAGACAGCCTGTAAAATAGTTCAGTGTTGTAACCCAGTAATAAAGGTCAAATAAGCCTAGAATAAAGCTTCTGTTAGTATTCTTAGATCAGATAAGTGATGCAGCCTGAAAAAGAGCATTGTAATCCATTAATAAAGAGTAAACAAGTCTCTAAATAGAGTTTCCACCTGTATTGTAATATCAGATAACTGCTTCAGCCTGAAAATGAGTGTTCTAATCCATCAATAAAGGACAGACAAGTCTTGAATACATCCTTGTATATACTGTCATATGAAATAAGTGAGTCAGCTGGAAAGGATTGTTATAACCTAGTACTAAATGGTAATAAAGCCTGGAATTAAGTACCATCCTGAAATGTAAATATAAAATAAGTGAGAGAGTGTGAGAAAGAGTTTGAAGCTACCAATAAAGGTGTAAGAAGTCTGGAATAAAGGTATACTGCATGCACTACATAATGAAATGAATGAGACAGCCACAGCCAAAGAGTGAAATGTTTTTAATAAAGTACAATACCTGGACTGTGTCTGTCCCACATTTTGGATATGTTGTTGTACCCTTGCATTATGGAGATAGTATGGTTGTATGAAATGCTGAACTTCCACAGTTGTCTAGGCCCACATAAACTGGTCAATGGGAATGCCAGTATCTCAGAAGAATATTTATAGTCCTCAACTGTTTCATGTATAGTATGTACATGTTAATCCAGTACATCAGCAGCTTGTGCTTGTGATCCCACAAATGTCAGTGTGTTGCTAGAACTGTACGGAACTGCTCAAATGTAGCAGGATACTTTACCTGAACACAGGCAGATATGAACATATATGAATACAAATGGAATGTATATTAATGTAGCAGTAACATCTCCATCACCAACACTTCTAAGGTTACATACAGGGAACTGTACTAATACATGTAGGGGATATATATCTGCATCTAGTAGGAATGTACAGTAAACGTATAGGTATTTTAAGTTGTTAATGTAATATTTTACCACCCTATGTTATGTTCACAAATGATGCCATTCCACATCAAACTGGGTATGTGTATTCACAATTAATTCCTATGGACATTTGTCCTGTTGGTTTATACATATCTGCATGTACGTTGATGCATGTGCCCTGTTCACATATCCAAACCTGATGGCCTGCTGCCACCAATCAACCCTGCATGCTGTTGGAATGCCCACTGTTGTTCTAAATATGCATGTGTTATGCTTGCTGTTCAGCATTTGGAATTCATGTGTGTTTGGTTAATGGGAATACTAATGCATGCTGTTACAACTAATTTGGAATGGTGTTGTTTGTTACTAACCCAAAATGTCATTAAATACTGCTAAACATAGGACAACTGGGAAGGCGGGTCCCAGCGGACCCACCTCTCCCTACTCAGCTGGTGATTGCACCTGGCACCAGTGCCCAGCCCGGGACCTCCTCCTCCGGTGGCCCTGTGCCACCTTCGGGTGGAAGCGCTGCAGGGGATGGGTCTTGCCCCCCTCTGCAAGCATGCCTGGAGGAGAGCCTCCACTCACTCTCCAAAGGGTCCGTTCTGTGGTGCATAGTGAGATCAGGCATTCTGTGACTGATCCCCTATGTCAGCTTGAGGCGAGAGTGGCACAACTCATCGGCCTGGGCTGTGAAGGCACAGTGGTAACTGCCCATGGGTGAGGATCTCAGTTCCACTGTTGCCATCTGTGGGCTCATGGGCTTGCGATATTCAAACATCCATCCCCGTCAATTGTGTGTACCCACCACGTGTCATACTCCGCCCCTGTATGCGTCTTGTTTGTCTTGTCTGTTAACCTCCCCAACCCACCTCCCTCAATATTCCTACTTCCTTTACCTCACATTTCACTCTTACATGAAAAAAAAATAAAAAAGGGCAATCTGTACCAGCAAAAAAATTACGTCCCATACATAGCTGCCCATTTCGCATGCATGTCTGCTGGACATGTAAACTGATAATTACAATTGGCTGTACAACATACTTTGTTGTCCTCACTCCTCTCTCAGGGGTGGAAGGTTTCAAATCTCACTCTAAATTTCTAACATATGCACAGCTGTTGCTGGTAAAGAATTGGGCAGCTATGGGCCTTCCCTACATCCTTCCTGCACATCCTGAGCTTGTTTTCCTACTGTCCTACCATTTTGTGCCCCCTTTTTCACCACTTTCCTATTTCCCCATTTTATTTTCTTTAAAAGAAATTAGCGCGGGTGTTAGCGGGAGTAAGCACTTTTAAGCAGTAGTCAGCGGGTATGCGCTTGTGTGCGCTTAGCTAAGCATAGCTAAGCGTCGTGCAAACTCGCGCAAACCTGCTTACAACTGCTTAAAAGTGCCTTAATCACTCTGTATGACAAGGCCTGTAGTCTGCTCATCAGCAAAATAAAATACCCCTGTCAGTCTCGAACCCCAGATCTTGGACACACTAGACTGCATGAATTACCACTGAGTCACAGCAGATATACAATAACTTGGTGCTATAATAAATATATCATGCATTACTATGAGGGAATGTAAAGGGAAAACAGGAATGCCATAACACAAATCTTGTACTGTGGGCCTTAACCAGCAGGTGTTGTTGAATTGCATGACATGACTGTGAAAAGAGAATCAGCCATGCTAGTAGGGAATAAAGTTACAGTAGCAGCTTACAAACCCCACACAGTATCAGAGCAGGATACGCACTGGCATATTATCATAGGTCACAGGCTAGACCTCCCAACAGTGACTGCTCTACAGTGATGACCCTGATTAGTAAACAAACATTAGCTGTGCCCCTCTGACTCCCTGTGAAATGTACTAACAGTAGGCAGAAAGGTGTTGAATCTCACTTCATAACAAATGTCAATAAGTGAGAGTAGACACCGCCTGCACGTCAGAAAAGGTGTAGTAATAGAAATGCTCTGAATCACCCAAAGTCTGAACTGAAAAATGTCAGAACTATATCACAGGTGTATCCCAGTTATATGTACCTTTCCCTGAGGCTGTTTCATAGTTTCATAGTTTCATAGTTTAGTACTAGGCTATCTGCCCTGGGGCATTTATAAGCCTAGCCATAGTGATGTGGCTTTCGCCACCCCATGTAATGGTACAAAAGTGTACAGAATAGATTTAGAATAATGTGCCTCTGTCTAGTAGTGACACAGTGAAGACCCCCTTACATAATAGAATTAGTTTACTGTGCCTCTGTCTAGTAGTGACACAGAGATGACCCCTGGGGTAAACCTACGATCTCCTATCCACTCGTCAAGATTTCTCTTGAAGAGAGCCAGTGAGGGGCTCTGCCTAACATGAACTGGGATTCTGTTCCAGAGTATGGGAAGCCTCTGAGTTATGAATCTGTCCCTCCAGCATGTCCTATTCATATTTGTGCTGAGGTTTAAATCTTTAGCTCTCATGGTTCTGATGGATTTGGATTTTTGAAGTGGAGCATCTCCATCAATTCCTGATTGGACATGGCCTTGTACGTCAGGCACAGATCACCTCTGAGTAGGCGGTATGCTACTGAATAGAGCTGGAGTTTCTTTAGTCTGGCAGCATATGACATATGTTGGAGACCCTTGATCCTCTTGGTGAGGTACTTTTGGGGTCTCTCTAGCTGTTGCAAGTGCCGGGTGAGGTACATACCAAATGGGGCATTGTACTCAATCATGGGCCTGATAAGGCAGGAGTATAGGGGTACAATGACCTCCTTTGATCTGGATGTGAATCCCTTCATGATAAGGTGGGCAAGGTAGAAAGTCTTTCTAACCACTTTGGCAACGTGGGTGTCAAATGAGAGGTCACTATCGACTTGGGTCCCCAGGTCTCTGATTACTTTTTCCATACTCAGTGGGTTACTGTCTATGTGATAATTTGTGGGTACTTTGTTTTTCCCAAAGGGGATGACTATACATTTTTTGGCATTTAGTTTAAGGCCATGACTCTGGCACCAGTTGTCCATTTCAGTGAGGCCTTTCTGTAGGATGTATGTGTTAGCTGGTGTATCGACTATGGCGCCTAGTTAGCAGTCATCTGCGAACTTTGTCAGCCACAAACCTGCCATGTTTGCTTTCACATCTGAGAAATAAATGCCAAACAAGAGGGGTCCCAGGACAGAGCCCTGTGGGACACCACTTGTGACTGGCTTTGAGTCTGACATGGCTCCAGCGATTTTGACTTTATGGGTTCTATCCTTTAGCCAGTTTGCAACCCATCTTGTGACATATGGATTTACATTTAAGCTGTTGAGCTTGTCTATGATGCCTGAGTGGGGTATTGTGTTGAAAGCTTTATCCAAGTCCAGGTAGTCTGTATGGACTGCTTTGCCCTTGTCAATGGCTCTAGTGACTGTTTCAAAAAAGTCAACCAGGTTCAAAAGGCAGGATCTGCCCTTTACAAAGCCGAACTGTTCAAATATATACGTGAGAGTATCTGAGGCCTGGAAGAGTCAGAAACACACAGGCATATCAGCTTGTCTGCTGTTACACACTCTGCAAATAGCTGTAGAATGAATTCCACAAACATGCCCTTATGTAGAAATACAACACAGAAATAGCAAAAGATGTAGCCATGTACTGCTAGCAACCACCTGTGACAATGCCATTGTTCAGGTGCTGAAAAGACTGCTGTGGTGCACAGTCAAAGAATACTAGGCTGACCTCTGTCTACCATATGGATATGTCCACAGGTGGGAGCTACTCAGACAGACTACAAGCCTTCATAGACTTACAGGTACACAACAACTGTGCATGTTCAGCAAGATAAACATCACACGATAATAAATAATGCACACTGCAGTTCTGCATCCCTACCCAAAGGTACTATATACCTGTGTAGTCAGGCACAACCAACGGTGTAGGTAGGCATACGCAGTATAGAAATATGTCCAGTCGTCCTGAGCAGACTGTGCTAATGCCAACACAAACCACAAACTGTTCAGATGTGAGTAATGTACTAATGACAGTATAGCTGTTCACAAACAGTGCATGTGTCTGATATTCATAATTGGTAGTACAACATACTTAGATGTCCTCACCACTCCCTCAGGGGTGGAAGGTTTCAAATATCCCACCTAATGTATTGCATATGCACAGCTGTTGCTGGTAAAGAAATGGGCAGCTATGGACCTTCTCCACACCCATCGTGTACATCCCAAGCTATTTTCCTTATTGTCTTTCCCTCTTTGGGCACCCTTTATCACCACATTCCTATCTCCCCATTTACTTTTCTGTCAAAGACATGAGCGCGGGGGTTAGCGGGAGTGAGCACTTGTAAACAGTAGTAAGTGGATTTGCACCAGTGTGCGCATGTGTGCACCTAGCTTAGCATTGCTAAGATATGATAAGCTGCGCCAAACTTAGCTTACTATTGCTAACATAAAATAAGCTAAGCTAAGCTTAGCTTAGTGTTGCTAAAATACACTAAGCTAAGCTAAGCGTTGCTTAGCATCGCTAAGCGTCACGCAAACCCACGCCAACTCGCTTACAACTGTTTCAAAGTGCCTTTGTCACTCTGTATGACAAGGCCCTTGTATTGCTCAACAGCAAAATAAAATACCCATGTCAGTCTCAAACCCCACACCTTGGACTCACCAGTCTGCATGATGTACCACTAAGCCACAGCATATATACAATAACTTGGTGCTGAAAAAAATATAACATGCATTACAAGGAGTGCATGTAAAGGGAAAATAGGAAAGCCATAGGAATACATTGCAATAAAGAAATATGGCATGCATTACAAGGACTGAATGTAAAGGGAAAATAGGAAAGCCATAGGAATACATTGCCATAACTACTGTTGTATGCCAGTTAATTCCCTAGTTCCAAAAGAAAGTACATACTCCCATGTATCCAGTGTTAGCATTAGGAGGTGTGAGTAAACTTACACACTGAGAAGAGTGTACTTGAAGAAGCAACAGTCAGGTTTTAGTACAACATGCATTTCACTGGCTACAACCCAGCTTCAGATATGAGACATATACCAACCTTCTGACTGACACAACAGTCTCCACAACAAATAAGCATGGTCCCCACCTTGCAAAACTGAAAGGCCTATGCCTACCTAACCTATCATTTTATAGCAGTGTCCTGAAATCACAGTGAGAACTGCAACTACCACACAGCAGGCTGCATGCAATTACTAAATGGTGGGCACCAATTGGTGCAGAGGCCATCACATGCACATGTGCAGATACCTACAAAAGCAGCCTGTACTTGCTGTCCACACATGCAATAATATCATTGCAGCAACTGGAGAGAGAGAGAGAGTGAGCGAGACAGACAGACAGACAAACAGTTGGAGAGACCAAACCAAAAAAAAAAGATAGAGGCGGTTGGAGACACTGACCAACCAAAACAAAAATTAAAACAAACAGAGGCAGTGGAGGACACCGACCTAAATATATAAAAATAAAAAAACATCAACAGGTACAACAGACTGAGGTGAGACATACAAAGGTAAGGTATGTAACACAGATGTATTTGCTGGCATCCGAATGATGTGTCTGAAGGGTACTCTACATTCTGTGAATACTCCTTATGTGGTAGCAGCCCGTATCTATATGTATATACAGATGTGCATAGGGCAAGGGGCATACTGCAACTGTTAGTGAAGGCTGGACATATATATGTATTTGAAGGTTGCTATGTGCACATATCTATGTAGGTTGTAGTGTGTGGCATTGAAAACAGCAAGCAGTGCAGGTATATGCCATGTGGTGTTTAAATGCTGTGGGACTGAGTTACAGCCAGTGAGGTCTGCTACGGATATACGGCCTGAGGATAGCGAAATGCATTCTGCACAACACTATATTTAGATATATATATATATATATATATATATACATATATATATATATATATATATATATATATATATATATATATATATATATATAGATATATAGATATATACATATACATATATAGAGATACATAGATATATACAGATATATATGGATATATATATATATATATATATATATATATATATATATATATATATATATATATATATATATATATATATATATATATATATATATATATATATATATATAGATATATATATATACATATATATAATGTATATAGATATATATATAGATATGTATATAGAGTGATATATAAATGTATATGTATATAAATATTTATATATATATATATATATATATATATATATATATATCTAGTGAGAGAGGGAGACACAGGGTCAGACATATTGCAACAGGTGCCTGGTGACCAAGGCATGGACTGAACACCAGTGTTGATACTGCAGTGCCATACCCCATTCCAAAACACTTTACCTACTAACTACCAGATAGGCGGTTGCCTGACTAACACTGAAGGTGTCAGAAGGGAACATGGGACACAGGTGGACAGTAGCCTCCCCTTTGATATTCACAGTGCCACACTAGTCTTGTAATCTGTCTACGTGGTATGTGTAATCACAAACGATGTGTCATGTACGGAAATATAGGTCAGTGTTCCCCTGTACTCATCTCAATGTCCCATGTGGTATGTACCTCACATGACAACTTCAGCAAGTGGAAAGTCCACAGACATACCTCACAAAGGGTAATACTGCCCTGATACACATACCCTATGCAGACTGACTCACATAACCACAGCTACAGTGCGTTGTATACCGGCCACTCGGAGTTTACCTCTGCCAAACATACAGAGGCATGCCACACCCATAGCAGTCAGACAACCACCATGTCAACACCTCACAATCCCACCGGGCTACACAGCCTAGGTCCCTAGTGCAC
Source organism: Protopterus annectens (assembly GCF_019279795.1). Lineage (NCBI taxonomy): Eukaryota > Metazoa > Chordata > Ceratodontiformes > Protopteridae > Protopterus > Protopterus annectens. The sequence continues at coordinate 489,609,887 of NC_056739.1, forward strand.
GCAACATCACTAAACAGCACATGCTGAAGAGATAGGCTCCTACTGACAAATATGCCATACTCTGGAGTAAACCACCCAGCATGAACAAACAAGGCTCCTCAGCAGCAGATGTCAGACATACCCCTGATGATTGTCTGGGGGATAGGTAACACGCCCTGGGAATCACCTCTGTGTATCCGGTTGACAGGAGGAAGTGAAATCTAATTACATGTGTGTCACAGGCCAGGGTAGCATATGGCTAGGCTGCTGTAGGCCCCAGGGACAATAGCGTATTACCTACTTATGACACAATGCACACAGACATGTACACAGTGCAATACCAGCTATGTGAGGTGGAATGAGTGTGACAGTGAATGTGTGCAAGGTCTGTAACGGTGTGATAGCTAGGAGTGAGGTTGTTTCCATCATGGTCGTTTGTGTCCTACATGTGAGGCCAGAGAAAGATGTGTCAGTTATTGGGATGCAGACATAGTAGGATGGTATATGTTGTGACGTAGGTCCTTGTGTACGACTGTGGTGTCCCATCATAGGCTGATGCAATACATGTGTGCTCAGTAAGTGGTACTGCTGGTGACTCCATCCAACATTAGAACTGTTGTACCACCTGAATCTGTAGGCGTAAACAGCACAGTATGGTGTATGTTCACATTCCCTGGTAACACTGTCTTGTGTGTTTCCTGCAGTCTGCACAGATTACATTCTTCAGGCATAGGTATTTGTAAGTAGGGGCACACAGTACTGTAAGGTACATAGCAAATGCTCATCTGTGTTAGCATACATTTGTGCATGGTATGAATGTCTGATATGTGTGTAATGATGCCTGTACCATGTCTGCAATCACATGTGTGATGCAGGGTTTGCGTGTGTACCTAGCAACATGTATACTCTGTTACAGCAGTAGGCCAGCTATATTAACAACTGTGCACATATGTTAGGTAGGGGTATGGCATCAACAACTATGGTGGGTTACTGGTTATACTGTAACTGTACTTCACATTCATTGCAATGGATGACATATATCTGCATGCATCAGCTTGATATGTACCCCCCTAGCAAGGCTGTGCATTGGATCCCAAACAGTGAGCCGAGTACTGCTGTATACTGGTGTGTCATATGGAATGTGGCAGGCATTGTCAGCCAGTTGTGGGCTGAGCACTGGTATGTGGTATTGAATGTGTGTATCCTCTGACAGACGAACAGATGCTATATATGGCAGTTGACTGATATCTGTACTGTATAATGTTAAGTGTGCCACATGACCTGCTCACACATATCGTTTACTTGTCTTCCAGGCTTATGGCTCATCACAGGAACCCCTGCTACACAGCTGCAGAGGAACAGGAAATGCACCACAGCCTGGTACAGCACTATACCCTGCTGTTTTCAAGGGCCAGCCAGCACCAGCAGGAGCATACTGCACTGTGGCAAGAACTTGTTCGTCGGGTAAATGACATAGGCATGCATAACCGGACATATGAGCAGGTACGCCATCACTGCAGTGATTTAATCAGACATGCCCGGCGGTGTGCGTCTGATATCAACAGACAACAGCTTGCCACAGGTGGTGGGGTGGCCATACACCCCCCCCTCACCAGAGTGGAGGAACTGCTGCTAAGTGTGGTGGCCCCTGGCCTACAGCAACAACAACATCACACATGTGTCATCATGGAGGCCGGAGCCACCCAGCATAGTGACATGGAGCATGCAGGTAACATGCCCTAGCTGTAGACTACTGTTACCTGTATTGTTAGATTATGCATGTGTGAGATGTGTACTGTGTTTAGCAGTTGTGCTGCCTATTGTGTGCAATACTGATAATTTGAATAGTATCTGTACACCTATGCCTGTTGTTCTACTGTAGTTTAGCACACTCACAGTAGCAATGCCACAGGTGTGGCCACTGACAAACTGTGTCATATTCTTGCAGGTCCCTCTGGTGTGACAGCAGGGCAGACGTTACATGCTGGTGAGTGTGTTAACACTTTAAACTTGGTATTGAACTGTGCATGTCATAGGTGAGGTGTAGGCCATGTACACATAACACACCTATGCATAATGCATGCTGTGCATGTTTGCTGTGAGACGTGAAACATCTCAGTAATGTCAGTAGCTGCCTCATTCACATGCAGTGCACAGAGCATCAGACACAAATGTGACAACACTGTACTGCACATTGGATAGGCATAGTTGACACACATGTACACAACATAACACGTTTGTCATGCGCAGTACACCTCAACATGCTACACATAGTGTTACCGGACACACGCTGGCAGGTCACACTTCAGTATCCCACATGTCATCCACACACCACACATACCATACCTGAAAGGTAGGGGCCTAGTATGGGGCTGTGCAACACTCCTCAACACATAACACAGTCATGTTAGGCAATGCTCCCTATTGGACACCTCACACATGCTTGTGCAATGTGGCTGTGTAATTGTGAACTTAGCCACGGCACTGCAGTTCAGGTACAGCTTGCTAGGTGGTAATCTAGCACACTTTAGTGGACTTGAGTGACCACATGATGCATGATGATGATGGCTAATGGTACTAAACCCCATAACTGTTACAATGGCCATGTCCAGGATTGGTATCCCATCACGTATACATGCACCACCCATCCTGTGTGTGTACATAGCATGCATGTGCTACACCTGTGTCCATAATTATCTGCTACTGACACAGACACTGCAATCAGACATGGAAATCCATGTGACACACAGATAACACACTCAGCCATGGTATGTAAACCTGTGATGGTGCACAGGACATTGAAGAGCTTATAATACTTGCACAGAAATATTGTGTCCTTGTACACATTGTGTTCCAGGGTGTAGGCAATCACTGAACATGTACACACATGCACCACAGCCATGTACACTGTCATCAACTATGGCTGTCTACACTCACACTGCATGGACTTGAGCAACACTTATTCTGCATGCTGACATGTGTGCGTGACTGTTTGCCTTGTGATACTGTCACCCACCTTCAACCAGTATTGAGTATGATTTGGAAGTCTGTTGTGTGTGTGTATCTGCTGTAGTGAGGAGTGTGCATATGTTCCTGTGTTCATGTGTTCCTGTGTGCATGTGTTCCTATGTGCCTGTGTGAATGTGTGCCTGTCTGCATGTGTGCCTGTGTGCATGTGTGCCTGTGTGCCTGTGTGCATGTGTACATGTGTGCATGTGTTCATGTGTTCATGTGTGCATGTGTAGACCGTAACGTGTGTTTCCTGTCTTCCTCTCACAGGTGCTGAGGTAGGGCTTGGCAAAAGCAGCAGGCGACCTGAAGCCACTGCCACGGATAGTGGTGATGATGAAACATGTATTTTGGCACAGGGAGATTTGACAGGGTCTGTCGTTGGTCCACCAATTGACAGTACACAGCGTTCAACCCCATCCATGTGCACACTCATACTGCCATTACATCCCTCACCACCAATGGCCATAGGGGAGGGACAGCATATAGTTGGCATTGACCAAGAGAGTGTGGTACCCATGGCACGTGCATCCCCTCACAGCAGCCAGAGCCATAGACCCGCAATGGTACCACATAGGTGGAGGACCAGGGGTTCTCGGGGGAGCACCACTGGATATACTGCCCCTGGCAGGCGTGTCTTCACAGGTCTTACAATGACCACTATGTTCTGGACTGTAATGCAGGCTCAGGCATGTATGGAACGGTACACCAGACAGGGACTTAGGGTGCAGAGGGCACATAACACCGCTATCAATGACAGCATCCGTGACCTTGCCAGTGCCATCCGGACATACACCGAGGTCATTGATAGATGTTGTGGGGAGATAATAGATGCCCTCCACAACATGTCTTCCTCAAGCCAGGACCATGCAGGACGGTTGCGACGTCGACGCGGACGCATGCCAGCAACAGCAACAGCTGGCAGTGGTCGCGGATGGCCCACAGCTGCTCCCGTAGTGGCAGTACCAGCCACCGCAATGCTGGGGCTGGCCTGTCCATTGTCCGTCCCAGTAGACCACGTGCATGTGGCTCCGGCCAGTCCCAGCAGGGACATGGGTCCAGTTGTCATACCTCTGCCTCTGATGACAGCACCCAGTCAGGGTTGGTACCCGATAGCGTCAGTAGCACCCCTGCCAGGCACAGGTACTGTGTTCGTGGCTGGAGACAGTGATCTGTACAGCCAAGCAGGTGCAGTCTGTGGCTGTCCCACAAACCACCATATATGGCAGCCACATGGTGGAGCTATGTGCATGCAGACACACACACATTAAGCAAACAACTAGGGCTCACACATACACACACACATTACATCAACATTGGCCCATGCTGTACTGTTGTCCCACACACACACACACACACACACACACACACACACACACACACACACACACACACACACACACACACACACACACACACACACACACACACACACACACACACACAGACATGTCGATTGGATGGGTCAATGTCAGGCTCTGGCAAACAACAAAATGCCCTGTGCATATTATGATACGTGTGCCGCCTCCTGTCATCTGCATTATCGATGGAGGGACAGGCTAACATGGTGCTGATGCACAGGGTGACACTATAACAGTGTAGCAATAATAGCGAGTTGTCAACAAGGAAGTCTAACTACATCCTTGTAGGTATATCTGAGCAGACATTATGCATCAAAGCTCTGTTTGTCAATGTAGCATTGTTTACACCACTGTTAGGTCTGAGTATGTATTATCCACCCATGTGCCACTTGGCTGATGTGTGATGTGTTGCCAGCATGTGTTAGCGAGTGGACAGTACATGTGTGATGTGTGTAGTACAGATTAGCAAGTGTACATATGTGAACATGGTGGGTGTGCACTGTCTGGATGTACATGCATAGTGGACACATGGGACGTTTGGCATACCCTGTCGTACACATTATTAACATCCCATTGCATCTTTCAATGGCCAGTATGCATTCTACTACAGTTATGTACTAACATGGGTAGATGTGTGTATGACATGGGTTGACAGTATGCTGTGGGTGATACTGTTAATATCAGTCAATGATTTGCAGTCTGGTAGTATACACAACCTCAACAGCATGACTATAAGCAATCATTGGATGATGTCCTGAGAAATGACACACAGTAGTAGGTAACTCAGTATCAATTGAATCCTTCCGGTGCTACATTATAACACTAACCAGTGGTGATGACTGCCACCCATTACTGTGACCACACCTGTGTGTCATATAGCCCCCTTAGGTACATGCAGACACACTAGGGATGTGTCCATCCAAATCTGGGAATGCATGGAATGACCTACAATGCATTCCCTGGATGGAACGCAAATCCTACACAAGGGTAACATGGGTAGATGTGTGTATGACATGGGTTGACAGTATGCTGCGGGTGATACCGTTAATATCAGTCAATGATTTGCAGTCTGGTAGTATACACAACCTCAACAACATGACTATAAGCAATCATTGGATGATGTCCTGACAAATGACACACAGTAGTAGGGAACCCAGTATCAATTGAATCCTTCTGGTGCTACACTATAACACTAACCAGTGGTGATGACCACCACCCATTACTGTGACCACACCTGTGTGTCATATAGCCCCCTTAGGTACATGCAGACACACTAGGGATGTGTCCATCCAAATATGGGAATGCATGGAATGACCTACAATGCATTCCCTGGATGGGACGCATATCCTACACAAGGGTATCATACAGACAGATACCTGTTGTGTGATACATGCTGTATAGCAGTAAGCCGACTATGGTGTAGTCATCCTCATGTACTATACATACTATCCCGTCAGTACCACACCGGTAGTAGCCCTCAACATGTATGTCGGGTACCCTTATGTACATACAGACCCATGTTATGTCATGTGTCCCTTCGTATCCACATATCCGTAGGTATTGTGGAGTCCCAAGGTGTATCACAGACATTAGAGGCCTGAATGCATATCCACAAGACAGTCGTACACCTATAAAGACTGTCCATTCTTGGCAGACTTTGTTGTGTATGACCATGTCTGACATATACCCCAGCCATATACCCTCACTCACACTACTCTTAAGTAACTGTCATGGGTGTGTGTGCCACAGATGACCTTGGTCACAGAACACGACAGTGGATGGCCATGTCACATACATACATATG